>NW_025336087.1:49286087-49429460 GCF_004798865.1 Varanus komodoensis
CAACCCAGCATTAGGCTCTTCTCCAGGGAGTCCTTCCTTCTCATTAGGTGGCCAAAGTATTTGAATTTCATCTTCACTATCTGGCCTTCTAAAGAGCAGTCAGGGTTGATCTCCTCTAGGACTGACTGGTTTGATCGCCTTGCGGTCCAAGGGACTTGCAGGAGTCTCCTCCAGCACCATAGTTCAAAGGCCTCAATTCTTTGGTGCTCAGCCTTCCTTATGGTCCAGCTTTCACAGCCATACATTGCAACTGGGAAAACCATAGACTTGACTATACGCACTTTTGTCGGCAGGGTGATGTCTCTGCTTTTTAGCATGCTGTCTAGATTTGCCTTAGCTTTCCTCCCCAGGAGCAAGTGTCTTTTAATTTCTTGGCTGCAGTCCCCATCTGTGGTGATCTTGGAGCCCAGGAAAATAAAATCTGTCACTATCTCCATTTCTTCTCCTTCTATTTGCCAGGAAGTGATAGGGCCAGATGCCATGATCTTCATTTTCTTAATGTTGAGTTTCAAGCCAATTTTTACGCTCTCCTCCTTCACTGGCATCAAGAGGCTCTTTAGTTCCTCTTCACTTTCTACCATTAGAGTGATATCATCTGCACAGCTGAGGGTATTGTATTTCTCCCGGCAATCTTAATTCCAGCTTGTGATTCATCTAGCCCCACCTCTCACATGATGTGCTCTGCATATAAGTTAAATAGGCAGGGTGACAGTATACAGCCTTGCCGAACTCCTTTCTCAATTTTGAACCAATCAGCGGTTCCGTGTCCAGTTCTCACTGTTGCTTCTTGACCCACATATAGGTTTCTCAAGAGACAAATAAGATGGTCTGGTACTCCCATCTCTTTAAGAACTTGCCACAATTTGTTGTGATCCACACAATCAAAGGCTTTAGCATAGTCAATGAAGCAGAAGTAGATGTTTTTCTGGAACTCCCTAGCTTTCTCCATGATCCAGCGTATGTTGGCAATTCAATCTCTAGTTCCTCTGCCTCTTCGAAACCCTGCCTGTACTTCTGGTAGTTCTTGGTCCACATACTGCTGGAGCCTAGCTTGCAGGATTTTGAGCATATCTTTGCTAGCGTGTGAAATGAGTGCAATGGGCAGTTTCTAATGCTGACCATCTCCATGGTGGCCCACCATAACTACCATTCCACAAACTCTGCTTATCTACCCTCTTCCAGAAACAAGTGTTTCCTCTTATTTCCTTTTGCTCCCAGAAGCACTAAATCTCCATTATGCGAACAGTGAGTGCTGCTTGCAAAACAGAACCCACAGGGATGCCATTCATGGATGCACATGCTTGGATTCTGTCCTATGTTGCAAAACTTGTGCTGGTGCTGTTCTCTATTCCAAACATTATTATATAAAATGTGTCAAACTACTTTTCTAATCACATATTACTTTTGTGGGGAACAGGGGTATTTCAAATTGATAGCTTTGGTAGTCTGTTAACAGTGGAATGAAATCCAAATTGTGTGTCATTGCAAAGACTAACATATTATTTGCAGCATAAAATATATCTTATGATTTATGTCACTTTTAAGCTGTTAGTTGTTAAGACATTACAGAACTCTTCTTGGTTTAAATTAGTTTTTAGCTGTCCAGTATTTGTGTACATTTTAATACAGCTCCCTAGGTTTGCTCATTCTGGAATTTGTATCCTCTATCTGCTTATTAAACCATAGCTGATAAGAAGGGATGATTATTTTTAATATTGAACACATGGATTAAATCTACAACCCATGGCAAAAAATAAAATGAAAAAGCATGTATGAGAAATGAAACAAAACGAAAACCTCCCTTAGAAACAAATCAACCAAGAGTAAAAGGCTTATAAAACTCAAAGCACTCTTGTAAAACCATGACTAGATTTAGTATGTCTGGCTAGTTCACTGTCAAAATGGAGGAAACTGTCAAAACTTCCCTTTGATGTTTGGAATGTATTGTTGCATTTTGCTCCTCCTCCAAATAGCTGAGGGCAAAATGCATTCTTTGTCTTCCTGAAAGATGTGACCTGCTTTTACACTGAACGGTACTGATTACCCAGTGAGAGTCACAATTGATGTCTCACTGGTCTTTCCATGTTTCCCACATTCACACACAACATGTGGGAACACATGATATTTGCAAAATAAGGATCCAACTCCCTTTTTTGTCTGTCTTCATCCCATTTTCCCCACACTGTGTGACTGACTTTCCCCACATGTGAGATCAGAGTAGGACTAGGCAAAGAAACTTCAAAACCGTATGGCATTTGCTATAGGAAAGAAAGCTTTAAAGAAACTTGCTAACTTGGGAATTGAAATAGACTTGTAGTCAAGTCTGAAGCACATTGAAACATTAGGATCTAGGTTCAGCTTATAGGATCTGAGCTTTTCTAGCGAATGGTGCCTTTGTTCAGAGCATATTCAACAACAGATTTTGTTACCTGTGAATGCCTGAACAAGCAACATAAAGGAAACAAGAATTTAGCACATGAATAGCACGCAAAGTAGGGTCTGTCTGTATGCCTAAGAAAAGTAAGCAATGTTTAGAATGTGAACAGGTGCATAATGGAGAAGCATCTGCCTTATTCCCAAATGGATACATGGTCTAAATGATTCATGGTAACATAAATATGCCTCTCTCTAGCTTTATCTAATTTGCATTGCTATTTTGTGTGCTGTTTACTTGAATGTGGTCAGAGAGAGAGAAAGAGAGAGATTCATGTGTGTTATTTGTAAACGTGTTCTATAAAACCATAATACAAACTTGATTATAGCTAAGACTCATGCGAGCAAGTGGGACATCCTCATGCCAGCAAGTGGGACATCCAGGGAGGAAAAAACCTGGATTCTTACTATCAGCTAGCCAGCTTTCTATCCTTCGGTAGTTCCTGATGGACTGGGAGGCCTTTATTTGCTGGTCAAAGGGATGCCCCAGCAGCAATGACTCCAAGAGGTATGACACCAACAGGGGTTCCCTTTGGGGGGAACACAAGAGCTAACCTTCTAAACTTCCTTTTGACCATTGTTTAGCTTATTCAGAGCCTGCTTTTGCTCCTTAGAACCTGGGACTGTGCCTTGGAGTGAAGAGTTTGGCAAAGTGGAGGGATCTATGTTGCTGGGGGGCGGGTCCAGTCTGTGAATTGACAGGTACATGAGGTATAGTGTGGGAGAAGGGATAAACAGATAAGGAAGATGCAGCCCAGATAGTTCCTGACTGTGCTGCAGCCCTCCTTGCATCTGCAGGTCTGGTGGGTGGACTGTGAGCCTGTCCCAAGTCTCTGGACTACTGTTAAATGCCAGGCCAAAACAAGACCTCCCTATCCATAATTTATTGATGGGTGAGGCAGCTCACCCACAGGGAGGGGACCTTCCAAAGATCTACCAGGGATTCTTCCAGTTATGTACACTGGGGTGCTTGGTCCAGAATCAGGGTAGACTTGAGAGCCAAGGAGGGGAGGTTGCTGTGGTCTATAGGAATTCCATCTCTTTCTCCAGGATCCTTGCCAATCTGGCTACCGTTCTGTATCATGTACTGGGCCAGCTGGGCAGATGAGGGGTTCTGCTGGCATACCACCCACCCTGCTGCTCAACAGACTCCCTGCTGAGCTGATGGAAGCAGTCCCCCTTGTCATACTGAAGTTCCCCAGGCTATCAGTCCTGTGAGATGTTAACATCCATGATGAAGACAGCTCAGGATTTCATGGACTTCATGACAATCATAAGAGTGTCCCAACATGTCATCAGCGCAACACTTGCACCAAAGCACGCTTTAGAGTTCATTTTTATCCCAGCTGAGCATGGGCATAGTGATCTGAGGGTGGAGAACTTTATATCAGTCCCTTTGTCATGGTCAGATCTCTATCTGTTAAGGGTTAAACCGAGTATGACAATTCCCTTTGGCACGGGTGGGGAGCCTATTCAAATAGTGCACCTTGGATCCAGTTGGTCTCCAGAGGGCCTGGGGACAGATGGTTTCTAGCTGATATGTCAAACCCCTGGAATACACAGCTGTCCTAGGTAGTTCACACAATCATTCCTGAGTACCTTCTCCTGTAGTTGACGTCCTGTAGCTCTGTGGTACACCCTGTTGAGAGAGATGACTGCAATATGAGCTGTAGCCCCTTTCTTCTGAGGCTTCAGTGCTGGGAAGCAACATGAGAAAATGAAATTGACATGAAAGTGGTGCTACATGCTATAGGTAAACAAGACTGGATCCACCAACAGCTTAATTTTTCTATAAACAAAGGCAGTAATAGAAGATACTCTCATGTTGCTTCCCAGCACTGAAGCCACAGAAGAAAGGAGCTACAGCTCATATTGTTTCAACTTTACACTCTTCTTGGAAGAAAAATATGCTTTGGGGTTTCTTTTCTAATTTCCATAGTGTGAAAACTTGGTCTAATACTATTGAACAAGTACTGTACTAGCTGTTCTGATAAAGATAAATGCTTTCACTCTGATTCTGATAACTGAAAACCCTAAAAGATATCAGGGCAGAGTTATTAACTAAGGCAAAGAATGGAGAGAGTCCTTTTCCCTACAGAAAAGCATTCTTCATTTATATTGGCACTTCTTCAGTATGATGAAGAATTAAGTTTCTCACGGATATGCACATCTTACAATCCATATGCAGAGTTTTTGCAACCTATCAACTTGCTTTTTCCAATCTGCCTTTTTTTTTTCTTTGCCTGGGAAATGTTAAGTGAATTCTGCTCTGCTTTGGGTGATGGCACATAGAAGAATAACAAAGGAAAATGCAGGCTTTGATTTGTCTATAAAGGGCAAACAAGCACATAGTAAGTACTGACACTTGAAGAACAAAAGGAAAATGCTTATAGCTATAAAAATTTTTCCAAGTGATGATGTTTGCAAACAAATGCTTTAAAGACAAACATACATTGTTTTGATTCAACATAAAATGAAGTCCGATATTAAAGACAACAAGTTGTTTTCTGCAAAAAAAAGTTCCACTGACAGTTGAAAGATTAAGAAACGATTTCCAGATTAGTGAAACAAAAAAATGTTATTTCCTCATATTTGTATATTTAGACTGTTTTGAACAGAGCCACTCTGAAAAGAGCTTCTTTTGCAAAGTCACTGTGACTTTCCTCCCATTTATCTTCCAGTATTATAATGACATTATACTAAGAATGTCTGCAGTTGAACAACTTTTAACTGCAAGCAACCTACATGCTAATACATCTAGCAAGACAAGTAGTTTCAGCACAGACTTCATACAGGTCCACATTCAGACCCCACCCCCACCACTATGCTTGATATATTTCGGTTTTTGCCATGCTGCCCTGTTTGATAATCTCTTACAAAATGTGCTATACTTTTGACACTTCTGTACAATTGTGTGTTGAGTTCTGGTTTTTTCAAAGCTCTTACTTCTGAATTTGCCAGTGAAACTATTCCAGAGTAAGTGATGATCTGACATTTTCTCAAAGTGTGTACACATGCTTATGTATACATACATATGCATTCATGTGTGTGAACTTGTTCCTAATTACACCACTGTTTCTTCTTTCTCTAGGCTAGCCTTTGTCAGAAAGTTCAAACTGGTTATCACTACGGTTTCTTCTGTGCTTGCCTCTTATATGCAGGTGGTCCGGCCATACCAAACAATGTCCAATCCGATGAGTAAGCTGACAGTTCTCAACAGTATGCATTCTCATTTCATTCTGGCCGATAATGGTACCACGGGAAAATATGGCGCTGAAGTGAAACTTCGCAGACAGTTGGAAAAACACATCTCACTCCAGAAGATAAATACAAGTAAGCAGTTTGCTTTCTATATTTTTCTGTAATGGCAGCGGTAAGACCAAATATTTATACCATAATGACATTTTATAAAATAGTCCAGATTTATATGGCATGCAAAATTTAAATGGTATGCAAAATCTCTCTCCTTTTCCCAACCAAGACGTGACGGAAAAACACTGAGATGGCGTTAGAACTGAGAGGGGGTTGCCGCCATAGGAAGCGTGTGCTGCAGGCTATGTACAAATCGCAGCCAAGTGTCCCCATCTAGTTCAGATCCTGTGATTAGTTTCTACCTTGTCAAGTAGCTGGTGTACAACTAACTGACAGCACCCTTCAGCTTACATCCACTTGTTGTGTTTCTCTGAAATCAGATGACAATGATGAGTGCGCATAAAGGAAAGAGCAAGCTCAGAACTGAAATTCCAAACAATAGTCCAAAAAAACAGGGAAAACAAATAGTACAAGTAGCAGGTAACAGGCATATGCATGTAAAACAGGTGTGTAGAACTGTGGGGGTCCTGATCCAGTCCTCTTGGTTACCTCAGAAAGACATGTTTCCTCTCCTAATGCCACCCCCTTTTTCCAGCCACCAAGCAGTTTTCTGGCTTTTGTGCGGAGTTCTCTCCTGTTCTAAAAGGTTAAAATACCCCTCCTGATGATTCGTTTCCAGCAGCAACAGCTTTACATGAAAACATGGTGGGAATTGTATTTTTCGACCTGGCAGTTTGGCTTATGGCCCACCCAGACTGAAATGTGACCTCGAGAACATCTCTAAAACAGAATTTGGCTGCTAAGCTGAAAGAGGCACTGCAGCCCTGGTGAAAGGCTCTCAATAGGAACTGATACCAAGAAAGGAGTAAACTAGATGGAAAACAAGTCAGGTTCCATAGATGGAATAGTCTCATAATGATGGTGGCCAGGATCCAAAAAGGACTGTGGAAATGTGCACAAGATGGGGCTTTACTATTTCTCTTTTGTAGCTTCAGCTCTTTGTACAAAAGGTTCCCCAAAGTTTAGGACCGGTATGACAAGCTGCATGGTCATGTCCTCAGAAGGAAACATCCTTCATTGCCTTCCAGATTCCTAAGGGGCAATTAGGCATATACCTAATCAGAAGAATATTTAAAATGCCTTGGAAAGTCGAAGCATTGTGCCTGGATTTGGCTATCATTCTGCCACTACTCCAACTGCCAAGTAAATTGCAGATATCCCCTGGTATGTCCTCAGTGTTCTGTTTGCTGCCATAACAGAAAGGAAATGCTGCTGACTAAGGTTTTCTGTGTTCACATAAAGGACATTAAAAGGTTCATCATATCAGTAGTAACAAGCAATGTGTTCTGTTAAATAAGTATTATAGAATTGGTGTATTTCGTAACATGAATGAAAACTAGCAAGATGAAAACTAAAGAGGCTTTTGTATGTGGATCTGGTTTTCTTTTCTTTTTGTCAGCCCACCAGATTAGCATAGTATTGTAGTTGCACAACATGCATTTCCCAAAGAACGCTATATATGTGCCAGTTCCCAGGTTGATGTTATTCTGGGCACAGCCCTTTGGCAATTAGTTGCTGTGTAGACCGCCACAGGAAAATTGGAGCCCAGCTCCGACTCCAGAAAAGTGCTCGGATAGTGGAGCTGGGGCTTTGAATTCAGAGCATCCTCTCTCCACCCTTGCAGCCAATGCAACTCTTCCCGTGCTGAAATGTGTGTTTGGGGTTGGGGCATGTTCTGGGAAGCCAGAAGGGAAAGACCACCTCCTCCTCACAAAGCAGGGGTAGAACATGTAGGTGGCCAAAATTGGCTGTCCAGATGTTTTGTTCTTGCCTTGCCACCCACTGGATTCCTGCAGTCCTCCGAGTACAAAGGGTCCCAGTCTGGATGCAGTCATGGTGCATTCTACAGAACTGTACCCTGCTTCCACGCAGGGGCTCAAGTGTCCCCTGCCATTATATATGTTCTTACAGGGAATTTACAGAAGGAAGGGAAAAAATTTTCTACTCCTGCAGATGCTCTTTTAGCTGCACCACTATGGTTAGCCAGAGAGGACACAAGACTGTAACACGAGCATTTTGCAAAATACACATATGTGTAGAAAAGTAGCCTTTTCCACTTGCAATGGCTCTTCTACACCAAAAGCAAATGTACAATCAGTCCTTGGAGGGTTCCATACGTGTCTTTTCCTCTTCAAGTTTTAGAAAACTAGAATTTATTTTCAGCAGTTACAGAAATATTTCCCTATGGAAGTCACAGTGTCCAACTGTATTCCCCTAAAAATAAAGGTTGGGGGTAGGGTTAGAGAGGGCTGGCTGCGAGCCCCCTTGAATTCAGTTAGAATTACTCCTAGTTAAGTGTGTAAGAGATGGCAGTGTAAGGAAGGCTTAACTTTTTTCCCCTGACTATCCCCCCCTTGTCCCATTTTTGTTTGTGCATTTTGATATCATGTTGTCATGGTATTGTGTTCAGTGGAACGCTTCTCTATTTTTCAAACATGCTTGAATGCATTTCCTTGTGGCACGTAAAGGATGCTGAGAGTTCATATGATTCTCCTCCTATTTTCTTTATTCTGCCTGTTCCAAAATCTGGCAGAAAAAAAACAAACCACTGGTTGTATCACCTAGGGTTTTTTTTTTTTTAAACTTTAATATGGCAAAGTTGAAATAAGAGTCTGTCCCAGTAGCTCACACACACCTATAATCCCCACAAGGATAATTTTACAGCTTCTGCATCTGTCATTCAGTAATGTTTCCTTTCTGTGGCCTACAGCTATCACTAGCATTTCTGTGGTTATTATTACAAGAGGACAGGTTATTATGGGGCACTAAGGAAATATATTGGATGTGTCTACTGCCATGTACCCTCTATAGAGTATATTCTCCTCAGAACTCTGATAAGCTATTATCTTTTAAACTACCAGGAGTGTAGTCCTTTGCATGCTTAGACAGAAAAATGTCCTGTACCTCATATTATGAGGCTGGGGCTTGTAGGACGTTTTTCCTGTCTAAATATGCATAGGATTGCATTCTTACTCTGTACAGTGCTAGGGTATTATCTTGCTTTGTGTAACAACAGTGTAACACAATGCCTTCACTCACACACCAGAAAACAAAATTGCTGCCAGTAAACTGGATGTTCATATTATCACATGTTCTGATGCCAGTTATAAATTTCAGGAGGCCCTTAAAAGTCCTAAGTGTCACATCAGGAGAAACGATGACACCACTTTGTCCATCACTTGCATCTACTGCCATACAAATCTGGGGTTTTATGTGTGGAGGTGGGGTAGAATATGTATCATTTCAGGGTTCCTTGTCTAGATGTTGCTATGAGCAGATTTGCTTGACTAGATGGGAATACTGTTTTGATTTGGACTGCTGGGGTAGTGCACAGCGGGGGACCCATTGCCAAGAATGTTGGTAACACTCCCGCAAATTGCATTCTGACATCTTCTGTCCTCAGAATTAAAATGAACCCTCTTATTTTGGTTTCCAAAGTATGGTACTGTTGACTCATTATTCCCTTCTCGGTTCTGAAAGGGCTTGGCTGCGTTTACATTCCTCATATTGCATTTACTCTTGAAATATGATAATGTTATATACTTCGAGCATATTTTCTGGCTCAGCTTGATATGCTTAATTTCACAGACCATTTCACAGCTAAATTCATGTATCATCCATGGACCAGTGGTGGGAAATCCTGTGTGAGAACTAAATACAGCTTAGTGCCTATAGCAGCATTGTCTGGTCTTGACTATGGAGTGATGTGTAATGCTAACGTGCTACGCTACTTTCTATAGCATGCTTTCTACACTTACAAATCTCTGCTCTCATTTAATACATCAGATGATATAGATCTTTGTTCTTGTGTGGAGAAATGCTGAGAAAAAGAATGACTAGTTCTGTGCCCTCTTTGAGTAGATGTTCCTGTCAGAATGAGCAGGGGGTGGGGGTGAGGTTGTGAATGAGAATGAGGCTGCAAATGGTGTCCATCCTGTTAAGACTCTTCCTCAGAAAGATAATTGCCTCTGACAGTCACTGCATGCCAGCAATGGGAGCAGGCTGTGTGGTGAAGAGACTTCGCAAGCAAGCTACCATCTGTTGGCCTTACAGCGCCTATCTCTGCTCCAGGCAATCTCGTTTTTGAAAAGTGATGATACAACAAAATCAAGCTTACTTGACTGAATGTGCCCAAATGTTTTTTTTTTTTTTTTTTTCCTGTGGACCAGTAGGTCTTAAATGAATTGTGGACTTTTGGCAAATTCTGGAACCTGGAAATGAGGCACAAGGAAAGGGAAATCAGTGAATTGTATTAGTAAGTGCAAAAAATCCCGAATGTGCCTCTGTGTGCACATGAAAATTCTCTCTGCTGGACACATGCGGAGAATTCTTACTCACTGGGTACTGATGAAATCCTTACTGACACCCTATTAATAAGTGCTGCTCTCTTGCATTTGCTTGTTTATTTCTGTTGCCACCACTGAATTGCATCGGACACACACCGAGTGATAATATGCATGCAAGAAGTCTCACTGAGACTCTAGCGGACCCGTGCCAGTAGCTTCCAAGATAAGTTGAAAGTGTTGGAGGCAGGTAAGTGAATAAAACTGCTCCATCTGAAATCTTGTGGGGATTCATCCTATTATTAATTTATCCCCAATTTTTTTCTCTTGTAAGGAATCCAAAGCAGCTTACATCATTCTCTTCCTCTGCATTGTATTGAGGTAGGTTAGGCTGAAGGTAGCTGATTGACCCAAAGTCCAATTAGTTTCATGGCTAATTGGAGAATGGAATTTGAATCTCCTGAGTCCCACTCTAGCCACTATACCCTGGCTCTCTTTTATAATAAAAACCACTATGTAATATGGTAATATTATAACTTTATAATAAAACCTATATAGTGTGTGATTGCACAATAACTTCTCTTACATTAATCTTACTTTAACAATCAAAGCATTATTGTCATTTTGCTTTGGATGTATCACCATATAATCGTTTACAAGAAGAAATTTTGCTTGGCAGATCTAATAAAAAGTTTCTATTCCATTCCATGCCTACAGGCCCCATTTTTAAATAGTAAACATTCTCCTTAAAGTCAGTATCAAGTCCTAGTTTCTTTATTATAGATTAACTCCATTTGCAACTAGTACACTTGTCTAGGAAACATTAAGCCTATTCATTTGTTTGCTGTGTGAAGGCTTAGTTATTATTCTCAGCTAGAGTTTTTCATTTTTTTAAAACAAATGACAAATCCATTAAAAAAAAAAAAGATCACAAACACAAGTCCACTAATACATGTCCTACATGGATGCATGATTCTTAATGCTATTTTTCTCTGATAAAATGTTTTTCTTCATTCTGAGAATTTCATTTATATATATATTCCTCATTCATTCAGAAATGTCCTTTCTAGCTTAATCTGAAGACTACTGCTATCAAAATAGGGCTTGCTTCTAGGACTATCAGTTGATAAAATAAAAACTCATGCAAAACAGAAGTGCAAGTACATCAGAACAACATAATTCTGTACCAACACTGCAAAATCATACTGCAGGTATAATATCTTCTCTGGCTTAGATGTAGATACCAATACAACTAAATTCTCTGTTGTTTAGATTGCATTTGGCTTTGCCTACCAGATGCACCATTGTTCAGCTGTAGTATCTTGCTTATATTCTAGGATTTAAAAAATGTTCATTGTAAGAGGAATTTGTTCCACAAGAACAGTTAGTTTCTGGGTTTTGCAACAAAGAAATAAAAGCAAAGCCATTGGTGTGTAGATAGGAGCAGGCAGTGCCATCTTCAAATCTGGGGCATGCTGTGGGCAATTGCCCTCAGAAGGCCACCATGTAGAAGGGCCGGACCACTGCCATCTCTCCCTGTTCATTTACCCTTCCCCTCTGCTCGCATGGAGCTAGGATATCTTCGCTTTGCTCTTTTCATTTGTCATATCTGTTACTTATTTGCTTCCTTCTCCTTGGCTAACCAATGGAAGTCAAAATGTTCTCGGTGTTGTCTCTCAGACTGCAGGGGCTGTCACCCAGCTGACAGGGTTGTAGCCGCTCATGCCTTCTTCAAATGAACCAGCAGGTTTTTTCCCTCCATGACATTTACTTAGCTGAGCATGAGCCCCTGGAGGGTTTGCCTCTGTGGCTTGTTGAGACTTGCAACTAGATTCACACTCATTCAATGGGACAAAATGAAAGGGCCACAAGATGGGATACAGCTGAGAGTTCCCAGATGGGTTCAGAGCAGAGTAGTTTCCACAGGCTCGTGTCCTTTTCCAGTAGTTGACCAGAGAAAGCAAAGCACAGTACTTTGAAAATGCTATAAAGTGAAGTCAAAATATGCCTTCTACTTTTGCATGACCCAATCCTGCTGGCAGGGATTTATGAAGAGATATAATGTGTTTCCATATAGATAGCACAATACATGAGGGTCCTTGCAATTTGCTGAGTCACTCCTACCACAAGGTTATCCTATATTACAACAACAAGAACTAATACTGTGAACTGCCTAGAGAGCTTCAGTATCAAACTGAAATTACTAATAGTCAATGTATATTAGAAAAGGGATATCCAACTCTCAGCATTGCAAAGATAGTCACAGAAAAGAGGATGAAGAGGTTTCCAAACCTTTCCCTTGTATCCCAGTAGGGGATCTTTTCTAGAATTACCCCTTTTGTCACGTTGCATTATGCCTTTGAATCCTGATTGCAGCAGGAGCACTCTTTGCTTTTTGACATCTGCTTTTTCTGTGCATGCAATCAAATAATCATAGGCAAAGAATTTAAATTAGACTTAAGGCACAATTCTATGCCAGTTTAGACTGAAAGGGGGCTATATTGCCCAGCATGCCCCAGCTAGGAGTTGTAGGCCTTTTTCCATTGAAATCGTCATAGGATTGCACTCTGAATGCTTCTGGGTATTTAAAACAAGTTTGGGAATTCAATGGGGAACAAAGTGCTCAGAAATTTCAGAGACCTGAACACCATGGTGGGAACATAAGCAGAACCAAGCTAGATCAGAGCAAGGTTAATCTGGCCCAGCATTCTGTTCCCACAGAAGCCACCCAACTGCTGGTGACATTAAATGTTTGTTTAAAATCATCTGATTCCAGAGTGATATGACTCCACAGCAATATTAGCATAATGTTAGTAACTGTTGGTGGCTGACATTTTTCCCACCCAAGGCACATCTCCCCAGTGTTTGGAAAGAACAGCAGCTCTTAGGGCTGAAGCAATAATTATGTAACGATTCACAATGGATGCGCTGGTTATCTCTGCATTTAACACTTGCATTGATTTATTGCTCGTAGAAAGGGTAGGGACTACTGAGAAAATAGGGAATTGAGGAATGGGCATGTATGTTTGCTTTTGAGAATCACAGGGGGAGTAAAAGTGTGGATCTTAATTTCCAGTACCTAACCTAATCATCATAAATCAGAAGCCAATCAGCAAATCAGCCACGCTATTTTCCTATGTGAATGCTGTTCTTTGTTCTCAGTAGAAAGTAGTTATTATGTTTCTCTTTAGAACAGCTGATAGAACACAGTAAGCCTGCTGAGAAAATAGAGAACAAATGGTGCTTTTTGAAAAGCGTTGTCTTCATATGTTTGAGGTGTAAAAGAAAATAAGGGAACAAATAACCTTGAAAATGTCAGACTGCTTTCTGAAAAATGCATCTACAATAGAGTAGTACCATACTATTTAATTATTATTAAATGGCTTATTCAACTTCTGCTAGCAGTCAGCAAGTACTCCATAGTTGTGGGTTTCAAGAAGCTACTCAACTACCTGCCCTTAGGTGCAGTATTTTGTACTCAAAACTTGCCTGATAGATACTTTTTCAGTCCTGAAAACTTCCAAGCCAATGAGCTGCCACAGTCTTTTACCCCATTGCTTGAAATCTCCCTTGCAAAGCAAATGCATTCATGGGGGGGTGTTCCACAATATTTCTTTTCTATAAAAATCTTGGTCATTTATAGAAAACCCTCATACTTCAGTGTCATGATTGGTTAGTTATCCTAGGAATAATGGAGCTTGTTGACCATAACCAGGACCATGTGCGTTCCATGATTCCATAATCCATATAATCACTCACAGTTGCAGAATTAGGTACTGTAAACAGGATTCAATATTCTAAAAAAAAATAGCTTTCATTTTAAGTTCCTAAATTTAAGGCTGTTAAGATGCTTGCAAATATTTGGGCAAACTGCAATCTTAAGAGTCAGAAATAGGTGGGCTTTGACGCCCTGCATAGCTGTTTGGTGTCTACAAGATTGGCAGGTACAAATTTTAAAAATGCAAACTCAGAAGAGATGTACCAAGCTGTTTGATCTGCATCATTTTATTCAGCCCACAGAATTCAACATGTAGGGCAGCAGGATTCCAGTTCAAATATTTTAACCAGATCCAGCACTGAGCATGAAACTTCAACCAGAAATTTTTCCTCAAAAGAAGGTTTATTCTTCCTTGAAATGATTTCTCTTGTAGTAGAAATTAATTTACCTCCTACTTTTGGACAATGGACTGACTAAAAACTTGGCTTCTAATCAGCAATAATTGTGTGTGTTTCCTATGGGATTTCTTTGGAGTATTTTGCTTTCCATGCAATGTTTCCACATTCACAGTAGAAGTATTTGTTTGCTTAAAGAACAGTTCAAAATGTATACATTCTATTTAATCCAGACTGCTGCACAGAGCAAAAAACAGCAAGATGTCTTCTGATTTGTCTGCAAAATGTAACCCAAAACATATTTTGCTGATTTACCTTTCTTGCCTTCATGTAAGTATATCGACAAAAATAATTAGTATTACTTTGCCAAAATGATTTAAATCCCAGGGCAAATGTCTAGTACC
Source organism: Varanus komodoensis (assembly GCF_004798865.1). NCBI lineage: Eukaryota > Metazoa > Chordata > Lepidosauria > Squamata > Varanidae > Varanus > Varanus komodoensis. The sequence goes on from NW_025336087.1 coordinate 49,300,693, forward strand.
AGACTTAAATTTAAATAATGACAATCTCTTCTGTAATGTTTTTAGTAGCATATATAGTAATTTTTAATTCCAGCTGAGGTAGATATATGAATCTAAGTTTGTTTTTCCAGAGCAAGAGTAAAAATGGACTGGAGGAAAATGTAGGGGAGGTTCAAGTTTGAGTGGCCAGCTCTAACACTGCAAAGTGTCTGCAGTGCCGCGTAGCCATGTGACCCGTGGGCTTCCCTTTGTCATCCTATGCCTGAGAATATATGAAGGGGGCTGGGAAGGCAAAGGGACGTTCAACCGTCATCGCCAGCATCTCCTCTGACCATTGCACCACCATCAGATACATTGGAATGCTCATTTGCTCACGTTCCGATTTCCCTTTCACCTTCTGTTCAGCAGTCAATGCATTTCTATATGCTGGGGGTGCTTCCCTGGTGTCTGGTTGTGGCTGGGAACTAAGGAGGGGTGACACTCCTGAAACGGGATCCAGAGACAACAGAGGTTACAGCAGGTAGGCAGGTCCTGTGATGGAGCCCCAGTAAGAGGCTGGTCCATCCTTTCTACCCAGTCAGAACGCCCAGATGCAGTACCAGTTGCCAGCGATTTATGGACATCAGAACTACTTGTGCTCGTGGGCTTTCCCTTTGGAATCCATTGTGTGACATTTTATTCAAACAATGTGTGGCAGTGTACCCATGCTGGGCTTTAGGCTGAAGTTTAAATAAGCCATCCATAATGCTGAGCCCCAACCCCAAAGTAGGTTTGGCACCATGGGTAGTTCCTTAAGATCTCAGACTATGCCCCTGAGATGATACACTGTGCCATTGATATGGGAGTCGCCAGCCTCTGCTTTTGCTTGGATCCTGCAAAAGACGCCTCTTCTTTCTGGAGATGGAGCATTTTCTATTTAGTAGAGCTCTTCTGCTGGCCAAATGAGGGATGAGAACATATTTGCCGATTCTTCCAGCAGCCACCCATGTTTCCTGAAAATCTGCTCCAGATCAGTGGGAAGGTGGCAGTAGGGCAGCAGAGGGACGGGGAATTGAAGCAGAATAAAATCTATCCCAAGATATTATGACTTGCAGCAGTGCCTCATAAAATAAAATGCATTCACTGATCTTTCCTCTTTTTCACCTATCATGTTGCTTTATGATTTTGCTCCACAAAATATCCAAATGAGTTTTCAAGTGAAATATTCAAATCTTGGCTTCAAATATAGATTAAGAAATATAAGAACTTCGGTAAATTCTTTGCAACTGCTAAAGTGAAAATAAAATTATTCGTTTCACCCAGTAATGATATGAATCTAGAAAGAATATGATGATGAGGACTTGGTTTTTGTTTGTTTCTTTGACCAAATTAGACAGACAGACAGATTGTAAATCATGTTTCCCATGGGGCATGATCAATGTATTGGTTTGTCAAATAATACATTTTGACACAAATGTTTGATACCTTTCAGTCAGGAATATTTGCACTAGGTAGTGAAAACTGCATTTTTTTAAGTGTTTACATTCCTACATTGAAATCTGTCTATTCCTGAATATTTTTGCCCATTGTCTAAAGTCTAAAAGCATTCAAATCCAACTGAAGTTCTAACACCCAACCAACCAACCAACCATTCATTAAAAGCAATGCCCCAATCAATGTTTCTGAGACATTCCATCCCATTCCACATAACATTCCAGAGCCTCAACCTCTCAACCCCAACTCATCATTGATTCAGTGCTGTGTCAGCTGTAGAGTGAAGCACAAATATGGGTGTACTGAATATTTTTGAATCTTTTATATGAAACACTCATTTTCTTCCTGGCAAGAAACATTCTCAGCCACAGGGTTTCCCTCTAATACCAGAAGAAATGACGGTGGTTATCACAATATGCTGCTGCAAGGCAAATATCAGGAATTCAGGGGAGGGTCATTCCCTTAGGCATCCTGATTCATGTTGCAAATACAGCTGATTCAACTCTCCTGACATTTCTACTTGAGACTGTGTCAGTGTTTTTCTGCAGGAATATGCAGTTGTATAATAATATAATGGGAAACAGATTTGACTTCATTTGACTGTGGAAATAAATAATTGCCTGTTCAAACACACACAGACAAAATTGCAAGCTCAGTTCTATTTCTTATGTCGCTCTGAGGTCTACCCAGGGAGCTACACTGCCAAATGCGCACTAGGGCAAAGACCCACTAAACACTGCTGTCAAGATTGTAGTTAACTTTCACTGCAGAGCTACAGATTGAATACCTGGGAGCTGAAGCATATCACAAAATGGGCAGCTTTGCTGCAAGACTTAATTGCAAATGACTTGCGGATGGAGAAAGGGGAGCATCCCATTCTCATTCTTGTACAAGTTACAGGTTTCCTAATACAGTGCATGCGAACAATCTCTGCAGAGATGAACAGGCAGGCAAATAAGTGGAACCAAAGGTCAGAAAGGACTGCACCGAACAGTACAGGAAAAAGAGTACCTCTAGAAAAATATATTTTGTAAAAATATGAGTTCACTACAGCTTCAACTGACAGAAAATGTTCCTCTTTTCAAGTAGCACATTGGACAGTATGGAATATATGAATAGAGAGGAACTATAGTTATATAATTCTTTTATATAACATGAAAATATTGCCATTCACCTTGTGTTTTATATCTAGGGGCCATTACCTTGCATTATTATTGCAGAAGACATGAATAGACATGATCAGTTATTTCTTTGCATCTTCAGCTTTGTATGCATTTCTCTAGTATAGAGAGACCAGAATACCTTAGCTGTGAAAACAGAAGGATTCAAACACTTGTATAGTCACCTTTACCTAACCTGTACTTCCACATTGATCTTTTAAATACTGCAAATAACTTCTTGTTACTTGCTTCAACTGAAAACAGTTCTGAAATGTCTAATCAGTTTACTAAGGGAAAAATATCAAAGTTCTGTCGAAAATATGACAACTCATTAAGGGAGATGCAAGTCTGCAATTGAAAGGGGCATCTTCTCTCACCCAGCAGCAGGTACTGGTTAGCAGAGACATGGGCAGCTTTGGAGGCATGCAAACCATTTCTCTCCTTCTCTCTCTATCTCCTCCTCTCCCCCTCTCTCTCGCACTCATGCGCGCGCGTCCGCGCACATACACACACACACACACACACACGGACCTGCCCAAGCAATGCTTTTCAAGCTTTCTGCACCTGATTAAGGAGTGAAGGTGTCAAGCATGTGAGGCAGGACATTTCAGTGTAACTTCATTTTAATTTTCCCAAAGGCGCATCTGTAGAATAACAAAGGGTGTGCCACTTCTAAGTGCCAGCAGTGTGGCAGAAAAGTTTGAGAGTCACTAGCAACCTGGACCAATGCAGAAAGGTGGGCAGAGGCCACTCCTGGAAGCTCCAATTGCTATTCCTGAAACTGAACATGCCACTGAATCTATGAGAACCAATCATCCTCTGGATCAAATGGTTGCTCTTCAGAACCATATAAGACGGTAGCAAATTTTTCTCTCCTCCCTTTTGGCAAGCTTAAACTTGGAACACAGCTCTTTGTCCGGAGCCATGGTTCAGCCCATCATTCTAACCTCCTCAAGCTAGATAACGCTGCGTAACAGTGGACCAACTATAGAGCAAGTTGCCTTTGCACTGCTGATATCAACATCATTTCTGGTACATTGATGCATAGTCTGAACAACTGTCAAATTGTTACTGTTGTACAGCTAGCACAAGATATGTATCTCCAGCACCTATGTCCAGTGGATTGCACATTCCTTGACCAACTATAAGTGCACTCCCATTGCAATATTGATATATCTTTTAGCCAATGAGTGTTTGTTATTTCTTAATAGAACCTTTTCAATTCTGTCAACTCACTTAACTCCCTTTCTACTCTCAGATAGATAGATCAAATTAAATTTGAAAATACTAATATCAGAAATGGCTGTGACCACCATTCCATGTTTTCCATATGTGATAACTCTGTATTTATCAGCATAAGAAAGTATTTTTTTTGTTTGTTTGTTTGTTTTCCAAAACCAGTATTGCTGTGAAGATAAATGTAATTGTAGGGCATCCGCTACAAAAGTAACTGGACATACAAATGAACTTAACATGTATTTCTCCCTTGTTCTCAAATGGGTTAAAATAGAGTATCAACAAGGCATTATTTAATGCATAAAGGTGTATGAAAGAAAATATTGATTCATTCTTCTGAATCTGCAAATTGAAGAGAATAGGTTCTTTTTTTCTAAACTGATAACCAGTTGATACAATGTACCAGGAAATATATAGAATTATTTTTCTTATATTTAAAAAGAAGCATTTTGGTTCTGGCTTTTTATCCTTCCAGATAAAGTTGGCCAGTAATCAATTTTGCCATTGCCACTGCACTGCTATGCATACCTACTTAGAGGTTAGCCACAAGGAGAAAATACCCAGTTTAATGTGTATAGATTGTAATGTAAGGATGTTGTTCCTTTGAAAGTTTCATAGGAATAAACTTGAAAAAGTAGATTTGGTAACAGCATAATAACTACTGTTATTTGTTGCATGAAATATAAATTCAATTTCTTTCATTGTTCAGCCAGCGACACAAATTAAACAATCACAATGTAGATGTATCAGCCTTGAACATACTTAGAAATTTTATACCTAGATGCCTTATTGGCTAATTAGCCCAATGAAAAGCCTTTTATTTGTTTTAGGGATTTATACTTAGCACTACTTACAGAAAATAAAAAATTATAATAAACATAGCTCTTTTACAATCGTATTACCATTCATATGTAACATTTTTGCTTTGTCTTTACGTATTTCATGAACACCCAGTCTCTTGTACTTAGCAATGCTCCTATTTAGATTTAGTAACTATTGTTTAGGTTTAGTAATTATTACTAAATCACTATTACTGTTAATTTAATTGTGAAGTCCAAATGTCCAAGGATCCCCTACTCACTGCTGTCAGTAACTCACAAGCCATCTTAAACAATGAAGCTGACCAAAGGTATCCTTAGCAAATTTCTGTAGTTAAGAAGAATGGTGACGCGCAGCCATTTCTGTTATTTGCGGCATTGCTATTACATTGTGGGAAATTAAAATTCCTCAGCGGTTCAGCAGTGGGTGAGTGATCTGGTGGACAAAGTAGCTAAGAAAGAGGTGGCTTATATCAGGGGGAGCATACTGAGTTTCAGGAAATCTTGAGCCGTTTCCTGAACCTATTCGAGGAATGGTAATTAAATTCTGGTGAGCCGTGGCAATACTCCTGGACGGGATCTGAGCCTGTCGCCCATACTCCTTGTTCTCCTTTTTCTCTTCAGTCTGTTCCTCTGCGTAGTTGTCAGTGGTAGAAGCGAAATTAGGGATACATTCTGTGGCTTAGCACCAATGTGCAGTTGATTTGTGGTCTTGGATCAAGGGGTATCTAGTTCGATTTTTAGTTGATAACTTGATTAATTGATAAGTGAAAAGTCTCTTTGTATTGTATTTTGATCTGTTAAAGTATTGCTTACAAAACCAAAACAAACCTAAGTGATCCTATAATACATTAATACTTCATGGAATGCCAGTTTGGATTCTTGAAAGGGCTTGGCACTTAAGCTAAACTGAAGGGCAGAAATCTCTATTGCTGTCATAAGATCAAGGTCTGGAACATTGTGAAATATAATATGCATGGATAATTCTAGAAGCTAGAGGATATTCACAGCTATATTCAGATGTTTCCTTGATGTTACAGGGGATTGCTCTGTTAACTTCTTGCCTTTCAAAAGCAAAGTACTCCCAAAGTACTTTTGTCATAATAATGAATTTGGGCATATTGTTAACATACTAAAGTTAACTAAGGACTGCCTCTTAATACTGCTCTTCCTTAATAACAAAGTCAATAATTTCAGGATGCTTCCTTCTTTTTGTGTGATTTGCTTGATATGCTGGCTTTGCTTTTGTTTTGCTTTTGTTTGTTTTACTCAGGGATTGGACAAGGGGTCCCAGTGGTGGCTCTCATTGTAGAAGGAGGACCGAATGTAATCTCTATTGTCCTAGAGTATCTGCGTGACACTCCCCCGGTTCCAGTCGTGGTGTGTGATGGCAGCGGCCGAGCTTCTGACATCCTTGCATTTGGGCACAAGTACTCAGAAGAAGGAGGGTGAGTCTATTGCCAGGATAGTTTGCTGGAAGAAGTTTTTCTCTGCATGGATTGCCATTTTAATATATTTTTTCATTCAACTGCACCAAAAGCATAATTATGTTGAAGATATTAATGGGAACAACTGTCACTATAGTTGACAGCTAACAGACAATACCACTAGGAGAGGCTCCATAGGTGCTCCAATACATGGAGCTTGTTTATGAGTTGCATTGCACATTCAGTTCAGTGAAAGAGTCAGTGATATGCACACATTTCCTTGCTTGATCTGAGCTCTTTTTTGCACTGAAATTAAGGAGAATACTTTTGAAGACCCAAGATCCCCATATACAGTTGCATAGCATAGTGGCAAGCAAGTGGAGTATAGGTCCAGTACTTTTTCCATCAAAATAGTGATTATGTAATCCGCCAGAGTCCTATTTGCCAGTGTTATGAGTGGCAGGGGAGAAGGCAAGAGGAATGGGGCTGGCCTAGAACCCGACCCTTTGTTGAATAGTCTAGTCTCATACAGTGAGTTGCCCAAAATCATCCCATAAACTTCATGGCTTCTCAGGAATGTGAATCAAGGACGCCCCAAGCAATGTCCAGTCCATACATCATCCATTCCCATTGTACTATTCTGTGACTGTTAGCTGTCCTAATAAAATTAGTATATGCTTTGTACTGTTCCTGTCTGTGGGGTCATGACTATGGGCTCCATTTGGGAATGTGGCTATGAGGCTGCCACAATGATTAATTATTTGCTGTGAAGCCTGGTATATCTCCATTGTCACCTCTTTCATAAAATTATTCACAGAAGTCTGGAACATGTGTCAACTTTTGTGAAGTTTTTGATTAATAAAAAAGTAAATAAATAGCAACAGAAAACTAAACAAACCCAAAACAAAAGCTCCTACACCTTCCAGTATTCCCCTGCCAACAGTCCTGGCTGTGGAATGCTGGGAGTCATAAGACTTTTTTGTCCCTAAATATGCAGAGCATTGCACTCTTAGGCAAATAGGAAATGGACTCTGAATTTGTGTGGCGCATCCATGAAACCAGACTTTTGAACAGAGGATATTAGTCTCAAAGCTAATTTGTTTCTGTCTAATTGTGCTTCTTCCCTCCATTTGAATATCTTAATGTTCTGAAGCTTTCTCAGTACCAGCTACAGTTCAGCTGAGGTAATGAAACCCAGCACAATCCTTCCAAGCTCCTGCTTGCAGTGCCCAATGTGCCAGCCTGAAATAACACATTAATATATTATTTTTAATTGTAAATACAAAAGGGATAAATAAATATTTTTAAATGTTATTTTTTTCTGAAGTCTAATTTGTCATTTCATGTGGCTCTTTTGTATCCCTGATTGAAATGCTTTGAAAATTTTATTGCCTGTGGTGGAGCCGAAGGATTAACTTCTGTTCCCCGCCATGCTAATTCCCTGCTGGCCTTGGTGAATGTAAGAACAAGAGCAATAGTGCTAACTGCATTCTCCTTCTGTTTAACCTGTCTGAAAAATCCATATGAGGATTCGGTTTCAGGAACTTACTGGAAAACCACATTTTCTCATTCGCATGCACTGGTGGTGTGTCCTGAGTACACGATGCCTTCTTACAGCAAGACACAACGGATAGACTTCATACCTGAAAAGCAGTACAATAGGCAGAAAAGACAAGACTTTAAAGAAAAGATGGCTGAGACCATGGCTGAGATATAGCCCTACCATGGCTAAAGATAGGGCTACCCATGCAGTTCATGGTTTGCATCTTTGGGATTCATGTGGAGAATGGCTTCGGCTCTGGGCTTCACATTGGCCCATACCCCTTGGCAGATCTTTGCACCTGACACCCTTCACACCTGCACAGTCACTGCCTTCCCAGCATCCAGGACCAACTATTGCCTTTTTGCCACCTATAAAGGTCGTCACCAGCACCATCTCCTGTAGTGGGGCAGGGTGGAAGTGCTCCCAAGTTAAGAGCATGGGACTGGGACTCAGACGATCTGGGTTCTAGTCCCCGCTCAGCCATGGAGCCAACTGGGTGACTTTGGGCCAGTCACAGACTCTCAGCCCAGCCTACCTCACAGGGTTGTTGTGGGGATAAGATGGAGGAGGAGAATGATGTAAGCTGCCTTGAGCCCTTTGTAGGAAAAAGGCAGGATATAAATCGAAACATAAATAAATAAATGTTTTGAGCATAAGATATGTGGAATGCTTGCTCCAGACATGACGTTTCTGCTCATCGGCACACAATTGGCATGTTTGGCAGCCCATTGGAGGGACATGCCCAGCATCACATTTTTGTCCAGCCAAATTGTCCAACCATCTCTGTCGCCAGTCTGCCTGCTCAGTTTTAGCTGAGAACATTCCTCATTACGCCATCACAATTCAAAAAATATTACACATAAAGAAGAGTATGTTGAAAGTACTACTGCAACCTGAAGAATGCCTCTCCTTAAAGTCATTTCTCTGTGTCTTAAGATCTGTAGGGGAGACTTTCTGCAAGCCACGTTAGGGAACAGGAACTTTCGGACACCTAAGGAAACCACCTTCTTTGCTGCAGTACCTATTCAAGGAATACCACTCCCAAGCTAGTCAGTCTGCCCCAAGGGGGTATTAGCTTTTAATGTTTATGACTGCATTTGTTTTGCTATTTTTATCCTGTTTGGTTTGTTTTTAAGTAGCATACCTTTGACTCTGGAAGCCAGGAATGGATTTTCTGGTGGACTGGGGATAGAAGGTCTGTGTCCTGAACTTCTACTGCTGCTATACCCAAAACTACTTTTAATCTAAGACTCAGCACATCAGATATAATGTTCAAGGACTGGATCAGGCTATCAAAGGCCTATTCAGCCTGCATGTTTTATAGTCTTGCTAATATTGTAGCATTTTGTTCAGGCGAAAGGAAGAGCCTTAAGTTTCTGTACCTGTGGGCGGTGGGGAGAGGGAGAGAAAGAAGGAGAGCGATGGATGGAGAAATAGCTCGAGTTTCCTGTAACCTTGACTGAGCCAGTTTGAACCAGTTTTGCAATACATTTCAAAGTCTGTTTATTGGAATGAGTTCTTTTAAATGGAAGGTATGAAAAGAATACAGGTAGGTGTTTTCCTGTCTCCTGATGCCAGCATTCTTATCAGAACAGTGACAATTTTTCTAATTTTCATTGAAAATTCTGGATATATCCTGCAAATAAGAGAAGGAAGTTGTCTGTTTCAGTTCATTTAGTGCTGACATACTTGATCTATCCTATATGGTCATACCTCTACATTGTTCTACATCATTCAAGCTCTTAAAAAAAACTAACTTTTTGAATCTTGGAAGTGGAATAACAATACACACTACGAATAAGGTAGTTTGTGTATGCAGAAGTTCCTGTTTCATTTCTGATATGCAAGTACATTTGGTGCAAACTTTTAAATGGAAGGAGAGGATGGGTTTCTTCAGCATGCCCAATTTAGTTTCATTTAGCATGTCTTCACTCCTTTTGTTGCTTCTGCAGTAATATTTCCCTTTGCAAATGTTGCAATACTGAAATGACAATAAAAAACCCACAGTTATATTGTAAGTTTCAGTGCAGGCAATTCAGCTTCTGAACCTTCCTAAAGAAAGGGCTCATGCAGTGACATTGAAGGATGGGTTACAGATAAATAGCAGCAGGATAGAGAGACCTGAAGAAGAGGAATAAAATTATATTTTGTTGCATTGCCCGACCTCACCATAAAAAGTACTGTGAACAGTAGCATAGAACTGGCAGTAACTACTACTGATCCCAAATGATTAAAAAAAGGGAAGCTATGACACCCTGAAGTCATCTGGTAACAACCCACTAAATCATTTAGAGTTGGCTATGGACCAGATTCTGAAACTCAACTGTTCATTGCAGCATAGCAGGCTTCACAGCTGAAATGCAATTTAGTGCTATGTGTGTTATCCTTTCTGAGAGAGGGCATCAGTTCAAAAGAGATTTCCCTGTCAGATAGAAGGATGCCAGGGCCCTGTCAGCGGGCTTTACTGGATCTGCCAGAGCAAAGAAGCAAGTCATTCTGCTGGGATGCTTGTTCTTTAGTATGTTTGGCAGAGGGCTAGACTGCCAAATGAAAGAATGAACTCATTCAGGCACCACTCTGGCAAATATTATTCCCTGTGTTGAAAATGATTTTATTGAAGCAAATTACTTCTAAGTGCTGCTGTGCCTGTTTGAGTGACAGGCAGGATCACTGTCTTAAGGTTTTAGCTTAGTATGTTTCATATGTTCCCTGAAATATACTGAATTCAGGATTCAGTATATTCACAATATCAACCTCTCCAAGTTGCTTTCATATCAGATATCTTTCTGTAAACACAAAAGTGCTTGATTATCAGATACATGTTCGTACAACTAATGTACACCTCCAGCTCCCCAAAGTTAGATGCTTTCATTATAACAACCAAGGAAATTTTTCACAGCCCTGGAACCCACATGGTGCCAGATTTCCTCCAATCAATCAGATGCTAGTTGTGACCCACGTTTACTGCTTGTAACACAGTAACCTTTTTTTTAAACTACTCAATCACCTGTACCTAAAAATATAGGTGCATAGCAGTCCTGCATTTTCTCTTCTCTTTCTCTCAATCTCTCTCACTCTCATTCTCTCTCTCTCCCTCTCTCTCACACACATATCTTTGGAAGCAAATTGTCATATTCCCCATAAGAGTGGGAGGTTGCAAAGGCAACTGAAGGAATGAGAAGAACCCAAGTATCATGTCTGTGTATGTGCATGCAGGTGTGCACACCTTGCGTACTTCTTTATAAATGTTTGTGGATCCCTAAGAATGCTAGTGCTCTAATTTGGGACCAGTCGCAGTGCATCTTCGGGACTTCTGTCATCACGGTATTTCTACATAGGAGGATGCCCATCAGTTCTATCTATAACAAGCACAGCATGGTCAAAAGGAGTTTCCTGCATGTGTCTCTCCAAGTCAGATGTATATGTCAGGTTTCTGCTTAACATACCATGTAGGTGCAAACCCTTGGAATATTTGCAGTGGTGATAAGGGTATATAATGGTACCCCCTTGTATATCTTTGAATATCAGATATGAGGGCAGGGAGTGAAGGAAAGCGATCAATTCCATCGTTTAGGGGTTTTGTTAAATACACTCCATCTGTATTTTGCAGATTATCAGGCATCTTTTGTTTCATCATCAACTCATTGAAGAAATCAGATTTTTTTCTAAAGCAAATTTGGGCAAATGTGTGTCTGCCCTGGTGGAAATGTGACCAAATCTCTCTCACTCTTTGGAATCCAAGTAACATGGAAAAAGCTGGTCCACTGACAAATCCTGAGGCTCAATTTAGAGAAATCCAAGTGCATTTGAATCCAGTGTAGATGCCCTTGACATCTCTACCTCCATGCCCGGCTTATGAATGCCAGGAGGCATTTGGCCGAGTGCTGCTAGAAAGAGAATGCAGGACTCAGTGGACCATGGTTTGATCCAACGAGGTGATCCAGCAAGGCGATTCAAAAACCCCTGTGTCTTGTGGCAGGATGCTACTTCATATCCTTCTCCAGTGCACTGTGGTGTGGGATGCAAAACATTAGGAAGCTAATTGCCCTTGTAATCGCTATCAAGGGAAAACATCAAATTATACACTCTTCACACTGTAGCTGCTGTTTTGACCTGCAGTTTGCTGACACACCTGTCACGAAAGAAGAATGTGGAATCAGAACTGATTGTAAAATATGACTGACAAAAATAATCAGATCTTCTTTCCCTTTGGTATTTGCAGTGGGTTCTTTCCTGGCATGGATAAAATGTCCTCTGATGCATTAAAAGATGTATAGAATATAGGTTTCAGGCAACCCATCACAAGGTTTACATCTAATAGTTATTTTTGCAAGATCTTCTAAGAGATGTTAGCTGCTTTACCATCAACATATCCATTTAGCAACCTATAATCTGTTTCAAAACCTATCATCTGTCAGTTTGTGTTGGTACCATTCTTCACAGTAACAAACAGCATGGGAACCACATTTTGGTGCATGCAACTGGGTTGGTGGAAACAGATTTCCCTACTCCCTCACTCATGGATGGATAAATTTGTCCTAAGTTTTACAATACAAAAATTAAAGCAACAGGCCTTACATGTTTTGCCGCCAAAATTTGCAATAGATTGCAATATGCTCATCTTTCATTGGCATTACTTATTTTACATAAAGTATTACTACTGTTATTAAACTGTAATGCACATAACATTTGCTGAGCAGAAATTAAGCAACAAAACAGTTCCCGCCCCCATGATTCGCAGGCTAATCACCAAGAGGGAAAGGAGCTGGGAGGCAGAGGGGGGCATGGAGTGCGGCAGCCGCACCTCCACTGTCCAGCGCCTGGGCCAGGTGGCTCTTCCCCTTGACGTAATGATCCTCCTGGGAGGCAGGAAGCATCGCCTCCTCTGGTGGCCAGAGTGCAGCCCCCTCCAGCTCTGCAGTGCCGGGCAGCATGTCCCCAGCAGAGAGTGAGCGTTCTGGCTCAGAAGGAGCAGCGGGCTCCAGCAAGGTGCCCAGCTCCCAGTGGCCCTTGGTCTCAGGGCTGGTGGCAGAGTCCAGAGGCTGCTTCAACAGGACTGGTTTATTTCAAAATGAACTCAGGCTGTTTTCCATCTATTCCTCTTTCTGCCACACTGAATCACCCAGAAATTGCACTGGGAAATACCAGATCTTGCCAGTGGCCTAGAAACTTCACAATATAAACTGAATTTATCTCATGAAGGCAAAAAGCTAAGTGACAGGTCACATAGCAAATTATGCAAATGACCTTCTAACAGGAAAGCAGCTCATCTCTCCCTCTAACCAGTACGATGATTTTATTTATAGGGCTTTCCAATTAGGCCAAGGGGAGGTGTGGGAGAGAAACTATAATTACCTGGCATAACCTTAGTATCAGTATAAAGCTGTGCAAAATTAATATTGCTTTGAAGAATCCTGTATTCCATATTTAAGGAGTATGGACAGTCACTGAGCCGGAATGTCACCTGTATTCAAAATACATCCAAATTACACTTCACACATAGATGCATGCATACCCATATTGCACACACAAAACCACCTTGTCCATGCTAGCTGGAAAGGATGGGGCTTGCAACCCAACACATCTGAAAGGCACCAGGTTGGAGGAGCATACTTGACGATCCCTTACATAATTCAGTGGCATCTGATGAATCATCCTCCAAATGATGAAAGTTTTGTGGCAGCTTTACAAGGTTTATTTTTCTTTGGAGGAAAGGAAATTATAAGTTTATGTTAGTTTATATGATCTGCATATATATGGGTTCAGCAGATGGCAAGAAGGTACATAGACAGTGCTACTTCTTAAAACAGCATCAATCCCTGCTTAGGTGTGATAATACTCTATCCAAATCCAAGTCTGTTTAATTGTTAAAGAATCTTCAAAACTTCTTTCTATATTCTTCTGCACATTCTAATGCAACATTTTCAGAAGACTCTCTTTAGATTCTCTTCCTAAAATGTGGACATGATTTCTAATGTGTTTTTTTCTACAAACACTTTCCACCATCTATGTGCACCAAGTCTAAGAAGATGGCCATTTATGCAACATAAAGAAAAGCTCTGTAGCTTTTAGGTACTCAACAGCCTCCTAAAATGTAGCAGCAGTGAAAGAATGTTCTCTTATTTTAATAAATTCCTTTATTCCTTTGTCCTGTGTGCATTCCCACTCTCTTTTCACATTTTCTTTTTAATTTTTAATTGTATCTGGACTATATAATTTTCTCTTTCAAAGTTTCCATCAGGACAGAAATGTTGCCAGGTTCTGTGATATATGCTATGTACTCTAGTAAATGTTGCCATTCATTTGTAGGAATTTTTGTTTTTGCTATGTGCCATCGAGTCAGCTCTAGCTTAAGGCAGTGCTATGGATGAATGCCATCCAAAATGCCCTGTGCTTGGCAGTTCAGTTCAGCTCTTGTAAACTCAAGACTGTGGCGCTCTTTATGGAATCAGACCATCTCACATTTAATCCCCCCTCCCATGTTTGCCTTCAACTTTCCCTAGCATTATTGTCTTCTCCAGTGAATCTTGCCTTCTTCTGATGTGCCTACAGTATGACAGCTTCAGTTTTGGCATTTTTGCTTCCAGGAAAACTTCTGGTTTAATTTGATCTGGGACCTACTTGTTCATCTTTCTGTTGGTCCAGCGTACTTGCAAAGTTTTCTTCCAGCACCATGTTTCAAATGCATCAATTTTCTTATTGTCGGCTTTCCTCACTGCCCAGCTTTCACACCTATGCATTGTGATCAGGAATACAATAGTGGAGATGGTCTTGGCCTTGGTCTCCTTGGTCTCCATGCTCTTGGCCTTGATGATCTTGTCTAGTTCCTTCATTGCTACTCTTCTAAGTGTCAGACTCCTAACTTCTTTGCTGTTGTCTCCATTTGAATTGATGATTGAGGCAAGATATATACACTTTTTTCTCAATTTCAGGAGTGGAATTAAGAAGTAAACAGAAATAAACAGGGCATATGTTCCACAAATGTCTTCTCTGTGAATGCATAAAGGTGTGCAAAAGAAGGCAAAACTATTCACAAGGAAACTACTGTTGGAAGTGGGGGGTAAAGGATACCTTTACATGCTTGACGTTCCATCACCTGGATCCAGAGGTAGATATTTGGCTGTTGCAGAATGTGGATGATGCTGTGCATTTCTAGCTGAGTAATCATAGACTATTGGCTTTTCAACATAAGGTTGTTACTCATATCTTTTTGGTTTTGCTGCAGCGTTCACATCTGAGTTCTGTATAGAGCTGTTCTGTTCCACTTTTCTGCCACATCACATCAAAGAGGTGTGGTGCTATAGCAGAATAATTCAGGTACACAAGGAGAATCACAATGCCATTTTCCCCATACTAATATAATACCACATTTTTCCTGTTTGGGGAAAAAAAACAATGGCAACATGCTCTGAAAAGCCAGAAGCAAAACTGGAGTATCCTGATGTCCTCTAAAAAGCCCATTATTAACCCTGAGTAAAGAATCATGAGCACATGAAGGATACTTTGTGTAGAAAAGATCTGTGTTTCGTACATGGATCAGAGCTTTGCTCCTGCCAGACAACACTGCTGGGCAATAAAACCAGTATGGCATCTCCATGTCTTCTCTCCAGCACCAGTCCAATGGTGCTGGAGAGAACCCTTTGCCTATGGCAGCCCTGTGGATGAATCAACAATTCATCACACCTTGAGTGACTTTACCCAGTTTTCTAGGACTGACTGGTAAAGAAATGCTCTCCCTTTAAATAAATGGTGCCAAAGGTGGAGCAGTCCATAGCAATAATGCCAGTGGAAAGACATGAAAAATGCTCCAATAATGGAAAGGCTCTCGAAGGGGTCGGTGCATTTATCTTTGGAATTGGAAATGGAGTATCACCATAACGTAGTGCCACTTTCTTTCCTGCCCCACCATGCCTTGCTTGTTAGGTGTGCACATGTGTCACAGTAAAGATGGCGCTACTGAAGTGTCAAAAGGAAAGCTGCTTCCCACTGATTCTGAAAAATGACCAGTAAGAAAAGGGGAGCATCCTGTTCACAGAAAAGAGACAGAGAACGACAGTTTCACCACAGAAAAAAGAGCTGTACCTTTCAGCACTCCAAATCAATGGTTTTTAAATATCCTACCCTTCGGGTCCACATCAACTGTCTGCCAGGAAACCGCTGCATTCTGCAGTAAGGTACAGGCCAGATCTGATTTGTCTCGCTTTGTTGTTATGTGCCGTCAAGTTGTCTCCAATTTATGGCAACTCTATCCATGAACGCCCTCCAAAATGTCCTGTCCTTGACAGCCCTGCTCAGCTCTTGCAAACTCAAAATGTGTGTGTCCTGGAATGAACCCTGTACTCCTGTGTGGCTGAATCTATAATTCAGCTCAACATGTTTTTTTCCAACAAGGTTTCTTTCAGGAAAACTCATTTGCCGTTACTTATCTTTTCACTGGAGATCCCCTTCGATGTTTATAAGGAATCCCAGTGCTCCTAGGAAACGACTATTTGGAAAATGACAGCTTCAGTTCTTGGCTACAAATCACTTTCGATATTTGAAAGGCAGGTAAAACAAAATACTGATCAGTTCTAATTTAAATCTGGCAAGAGTAGTTACCCAAAGGCCAAATTATATATGATTATTTTGTTTTGTTTTTTAAGTGCTGTAATTTTTGCTGCAGAATCAGTTTTGGGAAGAAGGTACTTAACTCTTTCCCTTCAGAGTGCTGTGTGATTAGATCTACCCCTGCCAAACTGCTCTCCCTGTCCACAGCTGTGGGTAATCAGACAAGATCTACCCAGACTCTACACTTAGCCTCTGGGGCCTTCTTCTTGGTGCCAACCCCTCAATAGGCTGGGAGGATGGTAACTGGGGGGAGGGCCTTTTCTGTTGTGCCCCACCCCTTTGCGGGATGTGGTGGTGCAGCGAGTTAAACCTCAGAGTCGCTGGGCTGTCGATTGGAAGGTCAACACTTCAAAGCCACGCAACAGGTGATATCCTGCTGCCTTGCCCCTAGCGCTTGCCAACCTAGCAATTCAAAAGCATGAAATGTGAGTAGATAAATAGGTGCTACTTCAGTGGGAAGGAAACAGCACCCTGTGATGTTATGCTGGCCACATGACCACGGGAAGATCTTCAGACAGTACTGGGACATGACCATTGAAATGGAGATGAGTAGGAGAGGGACTCCTTTCCTTCCCCCATCTTTGGAACAACAAACTGGGGTTGGTGGACTGACGTAAAGTCCATAGTTGAAGGTCATCAGAGCAGGGGACCTTCATGTTACCTGGGAGGGGCCCACTTGTCTGAGCAAATGGGAGACTTGGCTGCGGCAAGCTGAAGGGGACCTGTGAGGAAAATCTTAGCACCATGGATACTGAAGCAGCCATATCTGTCTTCCTGCCTGAGGACAGGATGAACTACACCTGCAGCAAGAGCAAGCTAGTATCTTTGCTGGAAGTGAAGGTGAAGGGTCCTGAGGCATACTGGCACATGCTCCTTCTGACACAAAGTGAAAGGTTTCAGATGCGATGAAGGAAGACCTTCTAGAAGAGCCTCAGAAGTGGGAAGTTTCCAAGCAAGAGGGAAAAAACAAAGATGAAGAGGTAGGCTAGTTGAAGACAGGCCCAAAGGAATGCGGATACATTCCATGTCACTGAACCTACATCAATGATACCTGGAGAGTTACCCTGGGCTACCAGAAGATGAGACATGTGTGCTTCACAGAATGCTTAGGAAGATGCACGTGCCCATGTGGGAGGGAGAACTATAGCCACCAGCCCAAGGGGAAACAGGGCAGTGGTTTGAGACTTCCTGAGAAGGATGGAGGAATATACACACCAGACATGTCCTTTTGGGAGATGCATTGCCTTCCTGGAGCATATATTCAAAGCACTGCACTGAGGCTTCCAAAACTCTGAGCAACCGACTACTATCCTTTCCTGTTAATCCACATGGGAAGTAAATGTTGATTGGATCCCCAAGGGCTATGAAACAGAGTCAGAAAGTGAAGGAATTGAGGACGTTGCTCGCAGATGTCGTACCTCGCATTCTATATTCCATATTTTTTGTCAACAATGTTCTTCGGTATTCTACACAGGGCAAACAGGCTAATCCCCACAGAAAGGAATAAATGGACACAGATCTGACATCAGAAATGACAATACTTTGAAACCTATGGGACAATACTGTAGCTCAGCCTCCCAGGCACTCTCCCACAGATTTTAAAGTGGCCAGTGTAATTTCAAATCCAGTTCAGGACAAGAGACTGCTGAGACCTCGTAATTCATTGGGAGTTTCAGTTCTACCACCAGAGGCTGGAATTGGGGTTTAAAAAAAACCCATCACAATACTATTTGAATCTTATATGCTTGTGTTATCAGAAACCATTTTTTAAAATTGTCATTGTTAATAGTGTCAGTAGACTCTGCATTAATTTCCCTCTGACATCACTATTTACCATTCCTCTGCTCCCATTATGTGTGTTGTATATAAACATCAATCTCTCCTTAGCACTTCATTTCTCTGATGATATAAAGTCAACAAAAGCTACTGCCTTACTAAATGTATTGGTTTTTAAGTAGCACAAGACTCCTTGTTGGTTTTACTGCAACAAACTAATGGGGCTGTTCTCTGAAAGATGAATTTGCATCTAGCTACAAAAAAAAAAAAAAAAATCAAAACACAAATGAAGGAAGTGAGGAGCCAGTCTTGGCAGCAGTACATCTCAGAGTGCCTGAGTGTCTCACAGCAAAATCCCTACTTCATCTGGGAGGCCACTGAATGCTTCACAGTTCCAGTTCCAAAGTGGAACCTTGGAACTGGAACTGTGTCTGAAATCTTTGAGCTGGACCTGAGCCACCACCTCTCCCCCTTGCAGGCAGCATGGAAAGAAACGCATTGCCTGCCCCTAGGCCAGTAAAGGGGGAAAGAGGCAGGCAGCGGAGGAGGCTGGGACCACGGACATCTGCTCATTCCAACAGATGGCCAGCTGCTAAATCTAGATAGCCAACAACAGGCATCTAGTGAAAATGCAGGATGTGGTGTCCAGCAGAAATGGCTACTGCTGCACCTCACTCCTGGTGCTGGATGCTCATAAGCCTCCTCATGCCGAGGGAGGGATCATAACCTGAACATGAGTAGGCAGTGCAATATAGCTGCTAAAAATTGCTGATGCAATCTTAGGCTATATTAGCAGAAGCACAGTATCCGGATCAGAGGAAGTACTAATTCCCCTCTATTCTGCACTTTAGCCTTTTGAGGAATTCTATGTTCATCACTGAGTTTTAAGAAGAATGTTAATAAACCAGAGCATATCCAGAGAAGAGCAGTTAGGATGGTGACGGGTCTCTGGGAGGGACAGTTGAAGGGGCTGGTATGTTTACCAGGAGGAGAGATGATTAAGAGGAGACATGATACTGGTCTTTAAACGTCAGGAAGGCTGTGTCATGCAAAGGATGGCACAGAGTTGTTCAATGTTGCTCCACAGCACAGGACTGGAACCAGAGGTTGAAAATTATAGGGAAACATATATCCTACTATCCTAACATATATCCTAACAGTGAGAACAGTTCAGTGATGGAACATGTTGTCTCAAGTGGTGATGGTTCTCATTTGACAGAGATATTTAAGCAGAGACTGGATGTTAGTGATACTGAAGCTGCATTCTGCACTGTATTGAAGAGAGGGGTAGCCTAGAAGATCTCCAGGGTTCCTGCAAATAGGAAAGCGGCTGTGGTGAGGAGCAGATCTTTAGCACAAAAATGGCTGCAAGTTTGCTTAGGGATTTTTCAGCATTTCTTTACTTTGGTTCATGGACTCTATTCTTGTTCCTCTTACATGTGTCTGTATTTCTGATACTTTTAAAATAATTTTTAATCAGCAACATGAGAAAATTTAAATATATTGGAGGTGGAACTCTTTAAACAATGGTGCTTCAAATAAAAAATATTATTGTAGCTAATGCTAGGCATGGATTTTGGGGGAATGCAAATAGTTTTCTCAAGAACTTTAGAAGATTATTTTCTGTATTTGATTGCATTGACTTCTATTATAAAGTATGGTTCATTTCAGGAGATAGTAAACCTAACTATAAATTTTTGAGTGAGAAAATAACTACCACATTACAAAAAATATATTTTTCTGACTTGCTAAATACAACAGCAGTACATGATTGCATTAGGAACAGTAATGCTGTAATGAAGTATATAAAAGAAAGGTTTCAGGGTTTGGTTATTCCATTGTTAGGAAACCTGGGAACAGGAACTGAAATTTCATGAAAAATGTTTCAGACGATCATGCCCTCAGTGTTCTGGTGGGTAGCAGCCAGAGAGGCAGCCTTCTTAGTTGTGGCACCGTGCCTTTGAAACATTCTCCCAAGGGAGGCTCATCTGCTCTCAAGTCTTTTTCGTGTCCAATGAAGAGCTTTTTTAGCTTTTCAGGCTTTTTAAAATTATGGTTGTAATTGATGTTATTTGCTGTTACACTCTTGTTTGCTTGTTTGTTTGTTTGTTGTGGTTCTGCTACACTTATTGCTTGATATATAATTGCATAGTTCATAATCCTTTTTATTTGCATTAATTTATTCATTGATTATATAATTTGTTAGTAACCATGAGAATGGCAAAAGTAAAAAGTGGATTTAAAAAAAAACCCGTAAACAAACAAAACAGTTTTAAAAAATGCTATCCCAGGTTTCCCTGGGGAAAGAGTTTTGGGTAAAGGGGGCTACAGCTGAAAAAGCCCTGCTTTTCATCCCTACAAATTTGATTTCATATAGAGACAGGATTTTTAGCTCTCTCCTAAAATCTTTATATGACTTTGAGCAGAGATAGGTTCCTGCAAGGAAGAAAAACATTTTTCTGAGGTTAGGCTGCTTACAATATTAAAGATGAAGAGGAGAACTTTGAATCACATGTTAACACCAATGTGTTTTGTCTCCAGTGTTGGTGCCCATAATTGCCTAGGTGACCATATTTTGAAATAAAGCTCTGGAGACTTCTTCAAAGGATGTCCCATGAGTTGAATGTTAGTCTAGCTGGGTGGTCCCCAGGGTATTCTTCATAGTAGTAAGATCATCCTCCCCTAGGGATCTTCACAGCTGGTTAATTGCTTAAAACTAAGAAAAGCTAATGTCCACAGCCAGTCTCACTGAGCTCAGGAGCAATGGTTGGTCCAGCCAATCCTTCAGGGGGCATATTGCCCCATAAGGAACAGGGAAACCATGAAGTCTCAGATCAGGCAGACCTCTCCCCATTCACATTTCCAAACCCTATGTGGATTGGGCAGCATATTAGCCCTCACATAAGCCCATCACTGACCTCAAGAATCCATTTCTAACTTCCACTGTCTAACATGATCTCACAGAAAAGAGGACGCAGAGCTGAGTGTCATCTAGACAGCAATGATGCCTGAGGCTGGAATTCCAGGCTGCAATCTGTCCTGCCTGGTATTCCCAGAGTTGGGGAATTGGGTATTCCCATTGCTGGGATCAAGCTGAGGATGAGGAATGCATTGCCTGGTGGAAAGAAGCCCTATTAGGCTAGATGAGAAGCACTGTAGCCTTTTATGGCTGAGTATATGAAGACTGTCTGGGTGACTGCTTTCCCCCATAGCATGCTCATTTGCCAGTCGCTAGGATTAGGATCTGCATAGAGCTGGGCTGAAAGAAGTAGATCCATACAGGATGGTCCCCAGTGTCACACTACGTCTTTCAGTCTGTGGGATGCCTGCATGCTATCAGAAGTACGATGTGAGACCTACGCAGGACAGTATATTTCACTGAAGGATAGGTCTTCTCATGGTAGGAGCCATGTTGAAGGAGGATGCTTGAATAAATTCAGTAAAGGATAGGTTTCAGGCCATTGCAAACCAGGAGCCTTTTATCTTCTCAAAAGTGTAGTGAAAACAGTAGTGATGGCTTTCACTATTGCAGCTTCCATACAGCCTGAAAGGCCTGATCCTGTCTGATCTTGGAAGCTAAGCTAAGCCTTGCTGAAATCTGAATGGGTGATTTAATGTTGTGAACTGCTCAGAGAGCTTCAGGTTTGGACGGTATAGAAATGTAATCAATACTAATAATTGCAAGCATTGCTAATTTATTTATTTATTTGTTTATTTATTTATTTATTAAAACATTTCTATGCCGCCCCATTTGCCAAAGCCTCGGGGTGGCTCACAACATAAAATTAAGATACAAGAAATAACAATAATGTGGGTTATTTAATACAGTGTTTAGATAAGTGATACAATAACTGAAGAGACATTTGAAGAATCGACATCAGGCTCCTGCTTACCTGCTGGTGGAAGTAGGGTGTCAGCACACAGAGGCATCATAACATCTGTATGTGACCCAAGTCTGTCAACTGTAGATCGATTCGTTAAGAAATCCCTAGAAGTCAATATTTGCTTCCTGACTTTTCTGCCAAAGGCTAACCTGAAAATGGAACACAAGTCTCTGATGGAATGGCAGTTCATTTTTCAAGTGTGGTGTGTTGCTTTTTTGTTCTCTGAATATACCAGCCTATAATAGCCTCATGCATGCTTTGATACATTCTTACCTGCCAGGCAAGATTGCGTGTGTACGATAGAGTGGTGGAGGACTGCAGAATACAGTACTGGGGCTACTAGCACATCTCCACTTGCTTCAACAAATGAACAGACAAACCTGCCAATTTCTTGCCTAATTGCTTATGAAAACATGGGATTGCTGAACACAATTTCCAGTGGTCACGATCTGTAGTTTCAGGGACTTGCTCAATTCTTCATCCCTCACTGTTATTAGCAGAAGCAGACTAAATCATGAGAGAGTAATCATTGCAAAATAAATTATGCCAGGCATGAGGTTCATTTCTTCAGTTTGCACTGGTCACAGATATCTTTTTTTCCAGTGCAGAAGAATTTAAGGCTCCTCATTTGTTTAGGCCTCCTCGTTCATATTTGTTTACTTTAAAAACAACAGCAACAGCAACAAATCAACCACAGACTGCAGTGCAGTGATGATTAGTTAATACCCAGCTTATCACATCTTCTTTCCCCTTTTTGAATTTCAGGCTTATCAATGAATCTCTGCGAGATCAATTGCTTGTTACTATCCAGAAGACATTCACCTACACTCGGACCCAGGCCCAGCATCTCTTCATAATCCTTATGGAATGCATGAAGAAGAAGGAACTGGTATGCAAGCACATTCACTAGGCATGAAACTAAGAAGCCCAGTAACATTTTGGTTTTGTGTGTAAGTAATGTTTAGATCTCAGTGGACGTCGGGAATCCATCAACTCGCACATTCTCTCCTTAGTCTCTGTTCCATGGCTTGCTTAAACCATAGTGTAGTGTTAGGACTGCATCCCATAGCCTCAATGGTTAAGGAGAATCTACTCAAACCCATGACCTGAAGCCGTTTTGAGGTGGGTTTGTGAACCATGACTTTGTAGATTCCTACTTAAGTTGTAGCTCCGGTGTGATGCAAGTGTAATGCGATTACTGGAGCAAGCTATGAAACAGAATGAATTCAGATACAAGAGGGTGGGGGAAGCAAATTGGAAATGTTACATTTGTACTCAGTTATGATCATGGGTAGCAATTTCCATTAGTTTTGGAACATTTACATGCACAAGGACATTCTGAAAATCTCTCTACCTCTCTTCATTTTCCAGGTCCTATCATTCTTGTTACATTAGCTAATAGAAACTCTTCATATTGAAATGAAGTAATCCCTTCCACTATATATGTACAAGGGAATCCCTGAAGCATATTCAAGGCCTGATCATAGCCTGTTGTTGTCAAATCATATCCTGGAGTAGTCAGAAAATAAATTAACTCCAGAAGTAACATTATTAGGTTGCTTTTCATTCAAGTTGAAACACAAGTACCTCTTTTAGTTGAACATTCTAATCCAGTTTAAATTACAAGAAGAGTCTTACAATAGAAGTGTGTTTTAGTGGATCTTCTTTAACAGCCATGCTGTCTTTATCTCTCCATCTGCTTCAGTTGACATTTAGGGATTGCTGTTCCATCAGGCCAGAACTGAACCCTTGATAGAAGGTGATTTAAATAAAGTAGAAACTGTTAAAGATCTGTGTAAACCTTGACTTCTGTAGGATTAATATGTAGAATTAATTTCTTCAGCTAATTTGACAGTAACTGTAGAATGCAAATAATTCAACTAAGGAATTTCCCTGCTCTTTAAATAATGAGTTGAACATATACTTCAAAGTATTCACTGAGTATCATAACTGTACCTATCATATTATATTGACTTAGATTTGACTGGAAATATTAAATGCTGTTTAGGGAACTGATAATTAAACAACATTGATTTCAGGAAGTACACATTATATCTGTTCACTGAATAAACTCTTGCTGTCATTACAGTTATTCAGCACCAGCATTGTAGTAGGAAAAAAGACAAAATGCCTGCTCAGAGGGCTAGCAAGGGGAAAGCAGAGCCATCGAAGAAGAATGACAGAAACTGAGTCACCAGAGCCACCATTAGCTAGTCAACCCCAGTAACCTTCTACGATACTGATGTCAAATCAAGATGATTAGACACTTAATTTCTTTTTATCTACGCCTCCGAAAAGGTCTGCCAAGCCAATTTCCACTCAAAATTAATTGGTCAGAGCTCATAAAATGACATGTAAGTGCTAATGCTATACCCAAAGCAGAAAGCTGCCATTGGTGCGGCTGTGAGCTATGAATGGAACAAAATTAATGTAGGGTGCATTGATGTCAGTGGAGAACCTTCCAGTAATAGGAAGGGATTGTGTGCCAGTCCATTGCAGAGTGACTAAAAGAACCACAAAGCTTCTTGGTAAATGATAAAGCAATGATATTAATCAAATGTGAATACTGAAGTTTAAAAAACTTAAGGATAAAATCCAAGTCACTCACTTGTCGTTCAGTGCGTAAGCAGTTGCGTGACTATTGCGGTTGCTCTTTTCTCTGGAGCACTACTGTCTTCAGTGGATTTCAGAGAATCTTTCTCTTAAATCATGTACAGTCATATAAGGACAAGAATGTGGATGGCTGATTCATTCCCACTGGTGTTGGGAGGAGCAGAAGTACTGAATCCCAGGAGCCCACATCCATGTTAAGGAAGCATGGACAGCCATTTAATTAGGCTCTAATTCAAGGGTTACAAGAAAATCCCATCTCTTTTTGGCATGCATGATATATAAAGCCTTTTTAAAAACCTTTTGCTGCTAGCTTTTTATTTACACTCACTGCCAAGAACAGAGAGTCATAGTTGGGCATATTAGAACCTCATGATTGCACAAATTTGGGCAATCTGGTTGCAAAGTTCCAATCTAGAGTAAAAACATAATTGCAAGTTCTAGCTGTTCTTTCAAGCATGCCTCACAACTAGCAGAATAGTAAGAAAATAAACAATAGGCAATATAGATGTGTTACATTCCTAATGGTTTTATATATATAGTCTTTTCTCAGTCAGTTAACTCAAACTTTTCCAAAACACATGTTCAACCTAGAAATGAAGCATCACAGGGTTTTTGTGCAAATTATTATAAGGCACAGGGAAGATAATTTTTCACAGGATCCACAACATGCAAGCAGGAAGGTTAACCCCTTTCCATTTCAACCATCATCCAAATGAAAATCTCCACTATGGTTTCACCATTGCTGCTATTAGCCAAAATTAAAAAAAAAAAAAAGTTCCAATCATGTTTAGTACCAGATATAGTCTGGTCCTTAGCTGATATAAATCCAATGCGTTAGTGCCTCGTGTTGCAGAATTTAGGAGAAATTTTTTAAATTATAATTCATACCCCAAAGCAATTTTTACACAAGGCTCCAAAATTTAAAGGTGAGCCTGTCACTTCTTTTCTTAAATCTGGGTAATAGCAGAAGTGTTGGGGGTAAGTGAAAAACTTGAAAGTCCTGAAACCTTCATGATATACTTCACCCTTGCATCTGATGGTTCTGGTTCTGTAGGGGGAATGATACATAGGGCTTCACCTCATTATAATGATAAAAATTAGGCTCAACTGAGGTCATGTTTTTGTGCAAATTTATTTGCCTTTAGCTATGTATTAGATTAGCATGCTCAGATCTTGTAAGATCCTGTGGGGTTTGTTGGGCCAGTTAGAAGCAGTATTAGAAAAATAGAACAAGCAATATTATGAACAATGACTTGGATCGATAAATTTAATAAAACAGAAAGAGAAAGTGAACTAGACTGATAATCCCATCCTATCTCTAGACATTGGAACTCTGCTTATTCCCCTTTTCTTTGGGTCTTTTTTGGGGAGAAGTGACACTTCCCACAGGAAACACAGTGGGACTTTGGGACCTTCGTATAGCTGTCATTGGACAATAATTTTCTTCCTTCAGTCTGAAGGAAGTGGCTGAAACAAAGACTAAGGTTCATGTCTTTTTTCAGGGCTGAAATCATGTGAAAAAATGTAGTGTCTGGTTTCTTTGTTTGCTTGTTTCATTTTTCAACATTTGAAAATTACCCTGTCAATTAAAGTGTGTGTTGTTACATTCTTGTGGCTGGTAGAGAGTGGTTCAGAACCACTTTGTGAGGTGCCCCACAGTTAATATTGGAGGTTGGAGGGGAGACTGAGGCTAAGTCAGACTAGTTTACAATAAGCCTATATTTCTATCTCTATATGACATTTATATTACATTTATAATCTGCCTTTTCTCCCAGGAGCTAAAAGTGGCATACATGGTCCTTCCCACCAATATTTATCCTCATAAAAAACAGCTCCCTTGCTTTTCTTTTTTAAAAGCAAAACAACCCCACCACCCCACCACAAAAAGAGTTTCTCTCTCTCTCTCTCTCTCTCTCTCTCTCTCTCTCTCTCTCTCTCTCTCTCTCTCTCTCTCTCTCTCTCACACACACACACACACACACACACACACACACACACACACACAGAGTACTGCAGTTCCCCAGTCACCATGCAAGTGCATTTCTCTGTTTAAAAATGTATGGTCTGAATTCCAGAGTTATTAACAGTGCATAAAAATTCTGTAATGCCAGTACTTAAATTGTTTTCAAGGGACATTGGTTTGCTTTCTGGCTGTACTGTTTTGGATTCTTTGTTCCAGCACAAATCCTTGATTCAATTGACTCAATTGCCTGCAGAAGCTTTGCTTAAAAATAGGCTCCATTACTATCCATAAGCATAAAATGAAATTTTCAACCCCAATCAGGGAGAATTTCTGTAAATGAAACTTATATTGTACGTAAACCCTAGAATGTATAAGTCTATAAGGATTCCTCTAGATCAGCTGTTCCCAAACTTTTTTGGTCATAGAACCTTTCTGAACACTTTTTTTTCCTGCAAAGTCCTAAATCTATCCCTGATTTTTACTAAGCATTGTAAACCCACAGTGTTCTTCTTTCTTTCCTCTGTTCCTATCGCTGAGTGCTTTGCATACCATAGTAGGTGTGCAAATAAAGAGAAAACATTTTAAATATAATGAATGAATAAAGTGATTATATGGTAATATCCCAAATGAATTCTTTCAATTATTCCCATCACTATGCAGTAGAGTCCTAGGAACCCAATGATGTGATGCATTTCCTTGTTTTTTGTTTGGATGCCGACTGACAATCGAATACTTGCTCTCCTGTAGTTTCATTTTAAAATCCGTTTTAAATTTGATTTTTGAGCTTTTTCACGGAACCCCTATGAGGCTTTTGCGAGAAGCCTAGGGTTCCACAGAACACAGTTTGGGAACCGCTGCTCTAGATGATCAGGGGTGTTGTAGAGGAGGGAGTGTGTGGGTGTGTGGGTACTCAGAGATGGGACTTACAAAGTCCAGGGGCAAAGTGGTCTGCTGCCCCCCCACCCCGCTCCATGTGACTGAAACTCTCAGAGTTCCTTCCTGCATCCAGGTGGGCAGAGCCCATCAGTCTCTGCTCTCTGAAATACATACTGGATCCCTGGATCCCAGGGACAAGAAGCAGTGTCTCAAGAGCCTTCATTGCGCAGTGTTATTCATATGCATCTTCAGTGAATGTTGTCACGTCTGCTTTTACATTCCAATCAGGTAGCCAGAAATATAAGGAGCTTAGCAAATGAAAGTAAAAGGAGCTAAAGGCCACCAGTCACTTCTGCAGCTTCCAGAACAGAACAGGCCTTCCTTGTTGGGTTTTTAATCAAAATTCAAGGGCTCAAGGAAAGAAAAAGAGGAAGAAAGGTCCTGTGTTATGCATTTGTGTAGGACCTAGACAGCGTGTGCTTAGGCACTCTGAACTTGCCAGCCTTGCAAAGATGCATGCCAATAGCTAATTCTCTGCTTATTCCCTACCCTCCCTCGTTACTGAAATTAAACACTGTCAACAGCCGAAGATTCAAGCCATTTTCCCCTCGACCCATCTCACTGTTCCTTCTGCCCTTCACAATGACTCTATCAACAAAGCTTATCTTGTTCAGATGTTTCCACTGGATCAATATAGCAGATCTTATCATACCACAAGTAACTTTTGAGGATGGTGAATAACCTTAATTCCCATGGAAAGAAGATTCTTGTCAAATAAAATGTCCAGCATAAATTAAGTGATAGTCCCTTGCTATAGAAAGAAAGAGAATATGGGGGTTTTCCTTTTTGCTTTAATAGCCTGATGA
Organism: Varanus komodoensis; assembly: GCF_004798865.1. Lineage (NCBI taxonomy): Eukaryota > Metazoa > Chordata > Lepidosauria > Squamata > Varanidae > Varanus > Varanus komodoensis. The sequence continues at coordinate 49,328,914 of NW_025336087.1, forward strand.
GTTCTTTTCTGCTTTAGCATGCTGACATGGTAGAGCCCTCCAAATATCGAAACATTTATTTAGATGTCAACATTAAAAGAAAACCAGTGTTTGAAAAGTGACTTGATTTTGTCAGTTCAAGATAAAAGACTTCAAAAAGTTCAATGCTACATTTTATGAATAGGAAAATAAGCGGATTAGAGGTTTTTCTGAGGAGCCTATCATTAGGCATAGAGAAGAGAAAGGCCTGCTATCTTAAGCAAGTGATGTTTCTGATAGTAGAATAATTGGCATATAATCGGCACAAATAGATATTTAGCATGTTTTGACAGCTTATCCAAGGACTAGGGCAGTGAAAGATGACCCAGTGCCCGCCCATCATCCCTGACTGTGAGGGTTTGAGGTGATGGCACTTTTAACCATAAATGCTTACAGGACATCAGGATGCCTAGTCAGAGTTTTAAGACAGACACTGTGAAGTCATGCTTCAGCAACCAGAGATAACCAAGATACCTCCAGATGTAGGTTTCTAAGGAGCTGCCTGATACTGGCTGCATTCACATGTAATGCCAAAAAATAGTTTAGATCCCTGGGAAAGAGTCTGGGTAATTCTTGGCCAGTGCAGCTTCTCCCTGCCCTCTCCTTTTCCCACACAGCCAAAAGGGAGAAGTGGGAAGCTTATGCTTTTGTTTCCAGTTCACTGTAGCTATTGATTAATAACATATAAGAGCCAGGTTGAATCAGGCCAAGTTTCATCTAGCCCTGAATTCTCTTCACACAGAAGCCAACCAGCTCCTTTTAAAGGTATCTTAATGGGTAGTCATGATGACATCTTTCACTATTTAAATTCCATAATTCAACTATGCACTGCGTGAAGAAGGAATTCCTCGTATCTGTCCTGAATTTCCCACCAGCCAGCTTCATGAGAAGATTCTGGATTCTCGTATTATGGAAGTCTCCCTTTCCCATTTCTCCACACTGTACATGACTTTGTACACCTCTAGCATGTCTCTTCTTAATCACTTTCTAAACTAAACAGTGCCAGATGTTATAACTTTTCCTCATTTGCTCCAGCATTCAGTACTATTTCAGCAATACGTTGGTTTTTTGGGGGGTGGGTTTTTCATGCAGTGACAAGAACTGCACACAGTGTGATCACACCATAGATTTATATAAGGGGAGGATGACCTTTAGCCATATTACTGTTCAACTCCTTTCTCATATCTCAAAATTGCTGTTTTCACAACAGCCACACACTAGGTTGATATTTTTTCATCAGGGTGTCTACCATATTCCTACAAACTCTTCCTTGGTCAGTTAAAAATAGAAGCAACTCTGATGTCCTCCTCAAGGCCATGTGAGAAGAGGACCACATGAACCATGGGCACATGCATTGAGTGCAAAACCACAGCTGAGCATTAATGCTTAAATCAGGACAATGGACCAGTTTCATGTATCCTAGTTATACCTTCTTGATTGGCAGCATCTCCTCACAAAGCCTCAGACCAAGTATTTTCTAGTATTACTACTCAGGATTCTATCAGCTGAAGATACCAAGGACTGAACTTTTCACCTTCTACATACAAAATATGTGTTCTCCCACTGAACTAAGGAAAATATCTATATCCTAAGGGCCTGTCTAAATAAGGATTTTCTGGTCTCCTTCTTCAACTTAGTGTAGTTCACAATTAGAAGCATAGAAACTATCCTAGGAATAGAAAGCATTTTGCCTGTTGTATACCCACACTGCTCAGGAAACAAGCCTTGCAGAATTACAATGTCAAATCCACTGTATGCTCAAACTGGCTTGTATCTAGTGAAGACATTCTGCTAGCCGGAAGCTTCTGTTGTTTGTGGAAACCTATTTTCATCCTTGAGCAAGTGTCAAATCCAACATTTTCAAAGCTGTTGCACAATTCCTTAAGACTGTATTTAGCTGAGTGTTGTTTGTACTAGTTGTTAAACTAGCTATAGCAAAACTGATAGTATAATACCACTCACTCGTTTTCTGCTAGGCTGTTGTATACAAATTATAGTTGTATCCACTGTTTTGTGTCCAGTGGTATTATTTTTCTGATTGGTTGTAGAGAGATGACCTTACCAGATGTTCTTTTCTTTAAACTATGATAAGTGAATAAGTGAGCAAATGAGAAATTGGCATGAATTTAAATGACTGTTTTCCCTGGAAAACTGATAATCTAAATAATTCCTACCTGATCATATTGTAAGGATTTGAAGAGAGGCAAATGAGGGCCTTATTCAGGAAAGAGTTTGTTCAAACTGTGCAACCTTTCATAGAAAAGAGAACCAAAGTGCAGGCAGAACTAGTCTCTTGAATCAGTGTTCTTGCTACCATTATTCAGGTAAGCATGCTTAATGTGATGGCCACTTTTGAATTCAAAATTGCTGTTGTAGTTAATAACTTTTTCCTGTAAAATAAGTGTTGCTTCCAGTGCTAAAGCAAATGCCTTTCATGCAAAAGGCATTCAGTTCAATCCTTAACATTTCTAGGCAAGGCTGAGAAAAACTGCTATCTGAAAGCCTCAAACTGTCCTCAGCAGAAGGCAGCTTATGATCAACCAGTCTCCAGTGAGGATCTGGTTTACTGTAAATGCCTTCCATTCCTTTGCTAAGGTGCAGATAGGTCCTGCAGATAGAGAAAACCGAAAGCATTTGCGTTATACTCATGGGTCTGATGTGAAAACTGGATTTTTCCACAGATTCATAAGCTGCAGGGAGTTTGTGTTTTAGCATTTTAAAAACATTTCAGTTATGTTTATTTCCCTTTTCATCACAGCTGCTGCTTTTCCATTTTAAGCTAAATAAAAACATGTGAGAAGATTTTCATAGCAAATATTTAAAAATATATTCCACCCCATGCACTGGGGTGTAAAATAAAGATGGGCTTAGAGTCTGACTTCACAGTACTCCTGTGGTACTTAGTAGCACATGTTGAGAGTGCCAGCGTGAACATGTAAAGTCTTACCAGTGCAACTTGGGCAGTGGTTTTATACCAAAACAGAGCATTGGTCCATTCAGCTGAGACCAAAGTAGGCACTGGAGAAAACGACCTTGTTCCCTCTACACTACAACTCCCATCAGCAGGAGCCAGCAGGGCCATTGTTTAGGGGTAGTGAAAGTTGTAGTCCAAAACATTGGGATAGCAGCAGGTTGTCTGGTGTTGACCAGCAGACCCACATTTCATCAGACTTTCAGAAGAACTCCTCTCCAGTCCTGTCTAGATGGGCTGGGGACAGAATCTTCTGCATGCAAAGATAATGCTCTGCTCCTATGGAAGCTTTTAACAGATGAAATTCCTGTGACCTCAGCCAGCTTTGGAAGCTACGTAAAGCTACAAAACCCTTCCACCACACTCAATTACATTCAGTCGTACTCATGCCTTTTCATTTTCAACTTGCTTGCACTGTTCAGTGTAGAAGCAATCAATAAATTTTGAAAATTTATCATACCACCCATTTAAAATTTTCATTTTTTGCCAGACTTATAAAATATTAAAATTATAGAAGTACATAAGAAAGAAAAGAGTCTCTAACAAAAGAAAGGTCAAAGACGCTCATGAATAGGAAAATGCACTATTATAAATGTATGCTTTAAAGTATTAGTTATGTGATTGCAAAAATTAGTTAAATAGTACTTAAAGGTCTATTATGAGTTAAATAGTAATTATCAATTTTTCCATTCCATCAAGCTCATTTATCATGTCAACCTAAATACATTTGTATTCCTTTTTCATACAATCCTTTGCAGCAAAATGCCATCCTATTAGAATAATTCAAAAGTCCACAAAGCATCTAAACAAGTCTCTTGTACTACTTCTTAGAATGGTGGTGGCATCATCTATAGGGCATAGGTGTTGCAGTGTGTGTTTGCTGGACAGTTAGTAATCCGTTTTGTCTTGTTTTTACCTAGAATTATGGCTGACATTCAAAAGATACTGGATCCAATGTTTTATTCAATAAGTCATTCAGTTCCTTGTTTGCTATTAACCTACTTAAGTCAGATTTTGTTTTGCGAGGAAAATATGAAGGAAGCTGGATCCTGTATGTTGTCAGGACATCTAAGGAATCATGTTTCTTTCAATAACAGCAGCTTTATTCTATCTTTAAAATATTCAGTGAGGTCATGTTTATTAGTCATATCCCCCTCAATGAATCAATACAAATTATGTTACACCCATCCAAGCAGTTCATAAGACCTACACCCACATCCCTCCTATATTCTTCACCAAAAGACAATGGTTCCATTTATGTCTAGGTGCCTTCAAGCTTCTCTCCATGATCACTTGATTAATTCGCTATCCGTTACTCCTCGGTCCATTTATGTGGTGCACTGGGACATCTCCCCCTTCCATTTATACTGCCAGATATATACTCTGAACCCTCAGGAGAAGGGAAGCACACATAATAAACAAATGGCTGGCACACATCTTGCTATACCAGGGTCTGTATGGGCTACATCTAGAATCCATCAATGGGAGATGACAGCTACCAAAGGGTAAGATGCTTCCGTGTCATATCATGATCCCAGCCCAGTGTCTCTGTGGCAGCTGCAGTGCTCACATGGATTGCCTACCTTATCTCAGTCCCCACCACCCAGCTGGACTGCAGGGTGTGGGAGGAGACTGATCCGGCGTTGCTGCCCCTCGTTCTGCAGCAGTGAGCTCCCTGGTGCTTGTGGGAGCATGAACCTCTCCAAACCCCAGGAATCCTGTTTGCAAGCCAGTAGCGGTAGAGAATGAACAATCCCTCTGTCATTTCTCCGTCTCACCCCCAGTGAACCCACTTGAGACTGCTGTTTTTCTGCTGCTAGTAACTGCAGGTAACTAGCGGCTGCTAGTAACAGCAGTCCTGGTGGAGAGCACTCTGGGGTGAGGTGGGATGGGGTGTGGTGGGACAAGCTTCTGCCTTCCCACCCACCTTCTTTCAGGTCCCTAGGCAGGAAGGTGAGGTATAAACTTCCCTGTCCTTGTACACTGAGGTGGGTATGGGTGAAAATGTGTGTGTGATGTCTCTCCATAGGTACCTCAAAGGCTGTCACAAAGAGGAAGGTCTCTTTGCTGATACCAGAGTATAGGATGCAAAAGAATCAGCTCAAGTTGCAACAACCCAGATTCTGGCTAGATGTCAGGAAAATTTTCCTTACTTTCAGAGCAATATGACAGTGGATCCAGCTGCCGAGAGAGGTGGTGGGCTCTCCCACACTAGAGACATTCAAAAGGAACCGGACAGCCGTCTGAGTGGGATGGTGTAGGTTGGTGTCCTGCTACAGCAGGGAGTTGGACCCGATGGCCTTCAGGGCCCCTTCTGACTTTATTATTCTATGATTCTATGTGGTCACTGGTCCCCTAGTCAAGACTGCATGCAACCCCCTGAGCCAGCAAGTTCTGCCCCCTGTTCTATGTGCATATGGCAGATTCAGGGCCCATGTGCAAACCTTGGCCAAGCAAGGTCTTCTTGGTGGACCATAATGTTAGGAACAGTCTACATGCCACAGCCTCCCCTAACTGATGCTCTCCTGGTGCCTTTGATCACAGCTCTCAGCTTTCCGGTTCATTCTTAGGGCCACGCTGGCTGGAGCTGATGAGACTTATGAGAGCTGAAGGTACCATGAGGGCACATCTAGAGGGCACCATGTTGAGGAAGGCTGATGGGCACAGGATGAATCAAAGGGGGACTGTTACTGGTACATTTGAGCTCCCCCAGAGATTTTTGTCTTGATAGTTGTAGCCAGAATCATGTACTGCAATCATCTGCACATTGTGTTTCAGGAAACCCTCAGACGCTTACCACACATTTCTCAATGAGAAGATTCCCACTATGGAGGACAGAGACTTGAGCTAATTGTATACCCATCTATCTCTGCTATTTCCTGAGCAGAGACTTGCTAATCAGATACTCATCTATCTCAGTAATGTGTACCCATCAAGTTGGGTACATGTGCCAGGAATCAAACCCCACACAGCCACTGTGCAAGCAGCCTCTTTCTTCTGCACACGTGATTTGCAGCCTTTGTTTCTACAGCATGTGACACAGAAGAAGGTTGCCAGTTGTGTAACCATGTTTTTCTCAAGCATTTATTCATTTAGCTAGTTATTAAATGTGTTTAAAGCCCCACCCATTAGCATCAAGCTCGCTCGCTGGCCATTTGTGGACTTCCTCTTGGCTCACCTCTTTCTAAAACAGAGACAAGAACAAAAGGAAGTCTGTGAATCGCAGAGCTTGGTAGCAACCTTAAAGTCACCTGTGGTGCAGTGAAGCCAGGGCTCACAGAGCTGCCGTGCTGGCACTTTTTCATTAGCGGAGTGCTAACAGCGTCTGACCCCCTGCCAGAATTCCTGGTTTTCTTGGAACTTATCTGCAATTCTCACAGTAACTGGGGGAAATAAATTTTCTCTGCAGCAATGTGTAGCTCTGGGCTATCCTCATTATATTGCAGAGTATTTTGAGATGATGTAGCTTTGAATGGCAGGTTAAGATAAATTAGCCTTACAAGAGACCTGCTCTTGGCTGAGATAAAAACTGACAGAATTGGCTTGTCAGCATGTGTTGCAGCACAGCACCCTGCATTTCTGGCCTCTCCTTGGGGCATGGTTATGAAGACTGTCTGAATAAGTGTCTGCACCTCAGTTTATGACTACACTACTGCAAGTCTCTAAAGCTATCACTCTCAAGATGAAATGGAGAAAACCATTGTAGTTGCCCCACGATTGTAAAAAAAATAATGTACAGTCATGTTCTCAACAGAGTGTGTTAAGTGCTGTGCTTTTTTGTGTTTATCCCACACATGCCATTGATTCGTGATTGTTTATTGTAATCATGATTCGGAGCATCTTATCCTGATGTTGTTATGTGCCATCATCTCTGACTTATGGTGACCATAGGAATGAAAGCTTTCCCAAAATGTCCTGCTCAGCATTTAGGAACTCAAGATCATGGCTTATGGAGTTGATCCATCTCATATTTGGTCTTCCTCCTCCTCTTCTGTATTTGACTTTCCCTAGCTTTATTGTCTTTGGCAATGAGTCTTGCCTGCTCGTGAACTGCTCAAAGTCTTGACAGCTTCAGTCCCATCATTTTTGTTCCTGGATATTTCAAGCACTATGTGGCTGAATGCAGTCTAATTTCAGGGAAGCAAAACACTTCAGCGTGGCTCTGGGCTTCTCATCTTTGTGGAAGCAGACGATGAATATGTAACATCCGTATAACCTCCCCTTACCAAACGAATACTAAGTGCATTTTCTCTTTAACACACATTCATTCCCTCAAATTCTCTTCGTTATTTTACTGTCAAGGGAAATTTACACTAAAATATTCAGGCCTATCCCACTGAATTATAAATACTAAGGCATACTGAACAGAAGTTGCTATTCTGGCAAGAGGATGATAATGTATTAATAATCCCACCTGCAAACAGATGAGCCTTACTTTCTGTGAGCAGTTTCTATTGCTAATGTTAAAGCAATTTTACATTTATGAGACACCTGCATAATATTCAACAGTAGTTAACACAAACAATTATTATTCTGTACCAAACCTGTTTTTGCTCTGAATTCTTGTTGCCCCTCCAAGGTGTTGCACTGAATCAGTAACGAAGGATATGCCAAGAGGACTCATACATCACCTGCAGTTCCCTAAGATTTCATCTTCTCTACAAGGAGCACTGCTGCCTGATTACCATTGCTTCTGCAGCTTATCTTGCATCTTTGAATTTCTGTTTTGTTGACAGGAGACTCCATCGCTTTTTGCCAGAAAGAATGAATTTGCTTCCTTTACCTCTGGGCATGCCCTTTTGAGACAAATAGAATAAAACACATTTTAGTGTAGCTGTGCACCAACTGCTGATCCATAATAACTCTTTGTGCTTTCAGGAAGACAGCAGAATATAACTCATTTTCCCCTTTATGATCAACCAGCAGAATGTTGATAGAAAATATAGATATGCTTTAAAGATCAGAAAGAGCAGCAACTGTGCTACACTGTTGGCTTGCGAAGGCTGGAGACCCACCTGAGGCAGAACACCTGGATAATAGGAAGGACCTGGACCCCCCCCCCTTTTTTTTTTTTTTGGTAAATAAACAATGCCCTGCTAAGATCGTGATTAACTGGATACCACTAGGTGGTGACTTTGAGCCATCCCGGCCTACTTCACAGGGCTGTTGTTGTGGGGATAGCATCAGGAGGAGGAGAATTGTGTAAGGAAAAAAAGACAGGATATAAGTAGGATGGATGGATGACAGACAGACAGACAGATCGACAGACACAATGACAGCATCTATAAAACCACTAAAATGTGTGTGTGTCACAGCATGGTAAATGTTCCTGTTTACAAACGTTCATGTAAATCAGGATTTAATCAGTTAAAATTTCTAGAATGTTCTGGCTGCCACTTAATTCTGCTCCCTAGATTTACTAAAATTTATCTTTTGTATAGCTTGTGTTCCTCCAAATAAGTTCTTATTTCAAAACCTGTATAGAGACAAAAACTGCCAGTGCACAAGTGTGTGCATTTGAGTTGTTCTTGGAAAATTCAGCACATTAAACTACATTTATTGTTCCTTTTTCCCACACAAAAGTGAATCATTTTCTGACTGTTCACTAAAAAAATGCCTTGGCCGGCTATTACCTGGGGATTTTAGAGGCAGCATTTCAGAGAGCTGACCAACAGGTCATGTCAGGCATAGAGGGAAACACAAAAAAGCACAATGCAAGTGGCAATCCTGTACAAACGTATCTAGAAATCAACCCCTTAAACCCAGCTTGCTTCAGAAACCTGTCTTAATTATTTTACTGAAGCTTTAATAAATACAAAATAAGCAAGAAAGGGTTTTTGAAAGATTAATTACTTCTCTGTGTGCTTAACACATCCTTTGATGCTTGGTAGAATGAAATTAAAACTAAAAGTGGGAATTAGTGGAGTTACAATAGAAGGAATAAAAAATTCATCCAATTTAATCCTCTATAATGCAAATAGCTCCATATGAATCAAACAAATGTGTCCATCCAGACATCCCTTTCTTTTCTCCACTTTGCTAAGTTCTGATAGCGACCATTGGAAACGTTACAAGCACAATTAATAGAGGCACTCTGATTTGTGTGTACTCCAGTAACATCTTTCGGGGGAGAAAAAAACAGCTTTTCATTTTGTTCTGTGAACATGAGGCAACTAGCTGGGACATGTTTCTGTTTTGTGTGTTTGAGAAAGATGACAGACCCCCTTTGCCCAAAGAGATGTCTTCTCTCAAATGTGTCTAGCACATAAAGGAACAAACTTCTATTATCTTGTGCCTAGAATGAGATGGACAGTAGTGTCAAAATGAATAATAATGGGCTGCTTCATATGGTCCAGCAGCTGATCATGGTTGCTGTTCTGAACTGTTCTCATGTGTTAAGATGCTTAACTTACAATTAAACACTGGTTGGCTGAATCGGATAAGGACTGTCAGCTATAAAGAACTGTAGATTTCCTTACCCTACTGTAGGGTCCCCTTGCAAGCAACAACATACACTGGAAATTATACAACATTTCCACTCAGCTTGTTCCGCTGCTCCATTTCTTGCAACTATTTCTGTGCGGCTTGCATAATGTGGTTTGCTAGTCCCCAGACCCGCAGGAAAAGCTCTTCAAAGAGTGGGGGAATCCTCGGGAAAGGTCTGATACGTGGTGCAGGGGGCTGTACTGAAAGAGGGGAATATGTAAGCACTGGGCACTCATCCTGGGTGCCTGGCCTGGCCTGGCCTCCCAAGGGTCACAGGATGCCCAGCTGCAGACTGCAGTGACACAAGCATGAGAAAGACTGTTGTTCTCACTCACCCTCACGCAGCTGTGAATCTCCTGGTCTTATACATCACATACATTTAAACAACCAAACATATTGCGATATTTAGATTCCCACCCTTGTGTTTGTGTTTGAGGGTCCACTAAAATGCAACTGGGACCAGTTAGATCATGATTAAAGTTAGTGGGTGGAATGAAAGTCTGTATGTAGGAACCTAGCATGTTGAATACTATGAATTTATAATTAGAACCCAATCCTATAAAGAAGACTTTCCTATATTTTAGAGTACAGTTCTCAGTATTCCTGACTCCACCTTACTGGTCAGAGCCAATGGGAACTGAAGTCCAAAACAGGTTCAGAAGGGCAACACTAAATAGTCACTGCCCACAAGATGTCTGAAATGGTCCTTCAGAGATGCCACACTAAACTACAGAAGGTGTCGTTGTCGTTGCCGCCGCCGTCGTCCCACCACCCATGCTGAGGGCATGCTGCAAGGAAGTTGAGAGAAAAGAAGCTGCGTGCCAAACTGCACCTGAGGCTCCCTCCCTCCCCAGCCATGATCCCAATGGAAGTCTGCTGTCCACGGCATGCCGATGTTGGTCTTCCTGAAACAAATCTCATTGGTGCCCTTGGATGTTGCTCCAACCTCAGCTAATCGCATCTTGGGGACAGTTTTTCCTGGGACCATGGCTGGGGAAGGAAGACTTCAACCTCTCCCCCTTTCCCACAAGGCACACCTCCTATTCTGTGTGTATGTGTTTCCAAGTGACACATTTAGTGCCACCTGTAGTTTGTAACTGAAGTAGGTCATGGGGACAGTTGGACAATTGTCCACAGACAAACAGTGGCAGAGAACAATATTTGTGCTACAGCCCAGGACAGCATACCAGCAGGCTGGTCTAAGAAACATAGAAACAGAGCGAGTCAGAAGGGGTCTCCTGGGCCATCTAGTCTGACCTCTGGCACCAGCCAGCTCCGCTCACGACATGCCCACCATGTGGACATCCAGCCTATCCTTGAACACCCGCACCGATGGGGCCTCAACGACCTCTTGTGGAAGCCCATTCCACACCCTCGGGGTCCTAACTGTCAGGAAGTGCTTCCTGGCATCCAAATGGAACCTTGGCTCCCTGAGCTTTGCTCCGTTGGAGCGCGTCCTGCCTTCCTCTGCAGGGGAGAACAGGTCTCTACCCATCTCCATGTGACATCCCCTCACATACCTGTACTTTGCCAACATATCCCCTCTGAGTCTCCTCTTCTCCAGGCTGAAGAGACCCAGTTCCTTCAGTCTCGCCTCATATGGCATCCCCTGCAAACCAGCCACCAACCCTGGGGACCTACGCTGCACTGACTCCAACCTGGCTATATCCTTTCTGTAATGAGGGGCCCAAAACTGAACACAATACTCCAATTGCAGGATGGTGACATTCGTCACCCGCCAATAATTTATTTATTGGACGCCCTTTCTATTATTATTGAGTTTAGATACATAGTATATTAATCTTGCTTCCTCCCTCCTTGTTAAAGAAATCCTGCTCCTTTAGAAAAGATTGTATTTGTCATGTGGCTGGCGCTCCTTCCCAACGAAAGCAATCACTCCAGTAGATACTTTAGATTTTTATTCTAAACAGTATTACAGTTACAATCATACAGGCTAGAAAGTTGTCCTCTTGTTCTAATTTCAACCTACACTGCGTTCATGAATCCTTCGGGGCTGTCCCTCCAAGGGCAGAGCGCTGTGACCCCTTTCTCTGCGTCATTCAGTCAGTCTCGTTTCTAGCTGTCCCAGTCTGCGCGAGCGCCTGTGAGAATGAGCATCCTCAAACCCCCTTGCCCCTTATCACCTTGGCTCTCACATTCCACCTCAGCAGCTTGCAAGGCTGTTTTCCCATCTACTCTCAAATTGGTGCGCCTCTGTTTTGACTTCTCCCTGAACCTGCCTTTCTGGCCCATTCTCATTCTCAGCATCTGTGAAATTGGGCAGTAAAGCTTGTCCTGCTGAGACCAGAAAAAGCTCTTCATCAACATTCTGGTTTGCATGGGAGTTTCCTCTTGTGCGTGTGTAAGGGCCTCTTCTGAGCGTGTGCGCACAACAGTATTAGCTCCTTTTTCCTTACGTATTTTCGGGAAATATCAGGGGTAATGGGCTTGAAGGCATGACAATATTCTGGCACCCTCCTCCATCTTACTGTAGGTTTCAGCAGCTTTGGACTTGTCCCCTCTCCACCTCACTGCTGAATGGAAGGTTGCTGGTGTGGAAAGCAGGGTCCCACAGTACTAATATCTAAGTTAAGAAAAAAAACATTAACTAGTTAGTAGCTCTAAATTCATTCATGTTTCCCAGTTGTTTTTGATTTTTGAAAAATGGTGCATGAGTAACATATTCTGGGCTCTATTAGGCACTGTGGGGATTAGCACTTTAGTGTTAGTCGCAAAATTGTGCCCAACCCATCACGACCCCACAGACAAGATTCCTTCAGGCTCTCCTGTCCTACACCATCCCTCGGAGTCCACCCAAGCCCACACCCACTGCCCCAGTGACTCCATCCAGCCACCTCATCCTCTGCCGCCCCCTTCTTCTTTTGCCATCTATTGTTCCCAGCATCAAGCTCTTCTCCAGTGAGTCCTTCCTTCTCATTAGGTGGCCAAAGTATTTGAGTTTCATCTTCAGTATCTGGCCTTCTAAAGAGCAGTCAGGGTAGATTCCTTAAAGAGGGACTAGTTTGTTCTCTTTGTAATCCATTACAAACACCAGTTATAATTCCTAGGTAGTTGTACTTAGGTATTATAATACTATTTCATACTCAGTATGAGTCCTTTTTGTTTTGTTTTTTAACGTATGAGTCAAAGTCAGGGAATTTGCACGTGTCATATAGCTAGCAATGTACTTTTTACAGGTGTACAAGTCTTGCTTTTCTGAGAATGAATTTCCAACTGTCTTATAATAGAAAATTTGGACAACAAGGTTGTTCACTTTCCTCTTAGCATAACTCTTGCAGTGAATGTTCATAGTTTGGTATGAACTATGAATATCGAAGTGCATATATGATCCCTAAATCTATAGAACATCATCCCTTGGGCTTGTGATTTTAAGCACATCTTCTTAATGTCTAAAATCAGATATATAAAGGAGTAGAAGACCTCGTGTCTCTCCAGTTGTTTGGACCACAGCTCCAAGCAGTTCCATCCAGTATTTCCAGTGGTCAGGAATAATGAGAACTGAAGTCTGAAGCCTGTAGAAAGTGCCATGGTGCTACTCTGTGCTAGTAATTCTAGCAGCCTCCATTTCTGCCTGCCTATCTTGGGACCTTCACAACATTCATTTCAGATTGCCAGCATAATATCGAAAGGCTGCCAGACATTCCACCACACACTCTCTGAACTTTGTTCTTGTACTTCATTTTTTGAATTTCAGTTAATGCATATATGTGTCCTTTTTCCCTTTCTGTAGCAAGTTATAGCATTTATAGCCTTAATTCCTGTTGCAAAAATAAAGGGTACAGATTTGTTTTATTTTTAACAGAGCAACAGTACATTTTATAACTTGCTTGCTCGAAGGTCTACTTATAAGCTACAACTTCTATCTGTCCAAATGCTGGCAAATACATATCTGTTTCAGGCATTCACAAAAATTTTCCTGGCCAAAACAAGGCACCAATAAATGGCTTGGCTTGTCTTGACCTATAAAAGGTCATTACTTTTTGTTTCTGTACCAAGAAAATCATGTTAAACTTTTGCATTCTCTGGTTGGTGGCACAGCAGGAAATAGCATCAGCCTGGCTGCCATGGCAACATTGTCGCTCCTACCTTAATAGGCTTGGAGCGCAAAGCAGTGTCCTGAAACACAGGTGCATTTTAGGGTAGGGACTGGGCCCGCTTCTCTGAAATACTGCATCCCAATGTTGATACCTTCTGAATTGGAAGAGCAGGCACGGGCAGAGCTTAGCTGAAATTCCAGGGCCAGCAAGCTTCAAGCTAATCCAAGTGGCTGGATCACTTCTGATTTCAGGGCAGGGCGGAGGGGGACGCTGTAGAACAAGGGAGTAAGAATGGATGGGTTGCAACTGCCTGACACCAGATCAAGAGAACTAAACAATTAAGTAACTTCCTGCATTCATTCCTTCTGGCCCACAAGCAGGGTGAACTTCCCTGAGGGTGGAGCTAACTCCATTTGGTGAAGAAGGAAGGAGTGGGATTCAGTTTGGAATCAATTTCAAGCATGGGCAGAGCAAAATCTACAATTAGTGGGTTTATTAACCTCATAGATGTTTCTTGCTAACGACCTTTACATCTCCCTTTTTGTTTCACAAAGCCACTTCTGGCTGGCTATCATCATCATCAAATATAATACTATATTATATTATATTATATTTTCCAATGCACATATGGCACCACTTAGATTATTTTTACATCAATTTGCATCAGTTTTAATTTACTAACTTAAGTTTCACTGTTGTGGATTTTTTACTCATATATGTTATTTCATCTTGTGTATTTTAATTGTATTATTTTATTTATGTTACTTATTGGTATTCTTATTGCAATTTTCACATAGAGAGCATGGTCCTAATGGGTGGCCTTTAAACTAAATAAATAAATAAAATTTATACCCCACTTTTCTTCCTTTTGAAAGGTACCCAGGGTAGCTTACAAGGTTTTCCTTCGCTCCATTTTATCCTCACAACAACAACCTTGTTGAGCTAGGTTAAGCTATGAATCTCTGACAGACCCAGTGCCACCTAGGGAGCTCCATGGATGAGCATAGACTGGACCTTGGAGCTCCCAGATGTCCAGTTCTCCAACCAGTACCCCACTCTGGCTCTCAACATAATAAATGACTTTAGTTGGAATTCTTTCTTGGAAGAGTAACCAGCTCCCAACATAAGCCTCCAAACTCAGAAGCTTACTTGCATCCTCTGCCTAGAATTAGTTGTGCCTGGCATTTTCTCTAGATCCATTTTTGATCATCTAGATTTAGTACCAGGGGAGGGGAGAAAAGGAATTTAGGGTACCTATGACCCTGGGGTCCATGACCCCAGCCTCCTCCCATTCCCACCTTGATATGCCCCCTTGCCTCCCAAGGCCCAGTTCTGACCTCAGGGGAGGGCAACTGGTCCGGTTCTTTCTTCACCAGCTGCAAGGGAGGCAGGGCAGGGACTCAGCCTTTCTTGTTCCACTTCCATGGTCACAGGATCTTGGAGATGGAACTCTAAATAGTCCTGTGGCCTCCCTGACAATGTCAGGAAGCCATAGGATTGTTCCATGAGGGTGTAATACTATGCAAGTTTAGAAGGGGTTTAAAAAATCTGTCTCAACTTGCATAGAATTGTACCCTCAATCCTAGGAATCTGCTACACACTGCAGAAGTAGAAGTTGCTACTGGCATGTCATCTTATATCAGTCTCCTAGATACTTATCCTGTGTTTGCAGCCTCTAATTCAAATGTTAAAATTATGAGATAAAGCCAGAAAAACATTCACCGGTTAATGTTTTCCTCTAAGTCTTCCAGTGCTATGCAGGTATATATTTTGCCATCTTATCAGAGCGTTACTGGGTTGTTGCTGTTTAATTCAAGAAGACTTAATTTAAGTCTTCTTGAATTAATTTAATTCAAGATTTAATTCAAGAAATAGAAGATCAAAAAGATGCTTCTGCTGGATACATCCATCACTGGAGTGCAGTGTCACCACACTGGGACAGATAGGCAGAGGGGCTGAAGTATCTCAGCTCCACACTGGCAACAACTGATGTAAATCATGATGAAATGTTGACAGCAGCCGGGTTACTGCCTAGTCATCATATTCTGAAACTGCACACTAATTGTTGCCAAGAAGAGCAAAGCCCTGGCTATCGTGTTCTGTGGTATGGCTAATGTTTTTCCAGGGATGTTTTTGTTCAGTTCTGAAGCTGCAAAGCTGCTCCGGCTATGTGACAGATTCCTCATTGTTATGAAGCACCTTCCCTTCCTTGCTGAATAATGACACTTTTTTCTCTTCTTTGTTGTGCTGCAGATTACTGTGTTTCGCATGGGATCAGAGGGACACCAGGACATTGATCTGGCCATCTTGACAGCTTTGCTAAAAGGTAATAAAGGCCTCCTTGCAGCCACCCCTTGACAAATCTAGACAAATTTCTCTGTCTCTCACTTATATTGCAGGCCTGCATTTGTCAGTTCTGTACTATGCAATGTCTAGGTGGCAAATTTTACTAGCAAAGTAATGCTAAAGTTAATGCGTTTCCAAATGCTCCATTATCACAAGCTTCTTCTCCTTCACAGAGGATAAGGAGTGCTGTGACAATGATTCAGTGCTGTAAATGGCCCTGTAAACTGTTACAGCACAACTGTTGGTTGTTTGAGAACATTATAATTTACATCGTAGTCTCACCTCATGGGATACTGCCCTTGTATGCCAGAATATTGCAGCTTATATTTGTGCTTAAAAATGTGTTGGTTGGCTCATGACTGCCAGCTAAATCCCTGAGCTGGGACTTCCACTGTAATTGTTCTTACCTGAAATATGCATAGCATTAAAATAAAGCTTCTGGTAAAACATTTAAATATGTGTAGCAGTAAAATTTGGATATTTGCATATAATCATGCTCACGCACACACAGGCACACACATATAAAGACAAAATAACATTTTATATATCTTTTACTTTCTGCAGCTATTGATAAGACTTCATAGCATACAGTTAATTGAATTCTCTTCAGTAATAAAAATACTTCAGCATTCAGATCCTAATATGCCTCCCAGAACATCTTCTAATTCCAATCCTGATATTTTATGTAGCAAATATGGGGAACAGATCAAGTCTTCTATTATCACTCAGTTCACAACGGTTTTTTACTATATCAAGGTTTGTTGAAGTGACAAGGGTCTAGCTTCTAAACTGTTTCTCCTTGTTCTAATAAATGAAAGCATCTTTGCTCACTTGGAGTGCATCATCATTTCCATCAACAATGTATTTATGATTTTTAAAAGTGACCTATTCTCTAGGTGTACACTGATACCTTCCTCCATGCATTGCTGACCTCCTTTACCAGAAGCATGCTGAGAAACAAGACTAACAATTTTCTCAAGACATCAGAAACTGTAACTTAAACTGAATTCACCTTCAGTTTTTGAAACCTCCAAAATGGCTCAATTTCCAGTTATGAAACTACTAGAAGAAGAGAAATGAGTTGATTCTAATGATTAGTTCAAGAAAGTTCTCCATTGTCAGAATGGCCAGCTTTCCTTGGCAGCCAAAAGAAGATCTTTGGTGGACTAGATATGGCCGTGAGTCCTATCTTACCTTTTCCAGACCTAAGTTATTTAAACAGCCACTAAAATGGTATCATATTTTAAATATAGGTTATTATTTTATCATGAAAAGGAAGAGAAACCTGAGATCAAATTACCACTTTTGTTGTCCATGGAGAGTTAGCAGTTCAAAATGTCCAAATTATGGGCCAAACCCACTTGCTAGTGCAGGGACCAAAGCCACTGTTGGTGTACATACTATGGGGAAATGTATGTACTAGGACAATTTTGTAAAACTGTGATGTGGGATTTCAATTTAGGGGCACTGTTAAATCACTGATTGGATTGGCCCTACTGCCACTGTATGGGTTCTCTGATATTTTCTCAGCCCTATGAATGCTGCTGTGAAATACACACAGCTTGAGCAATGGGAAGTGAGAAATGCCATCTCACCTTCTGTTATTTCAGGCACTCCATTGATGAGTGAAAATAAGCATTCACAAGATATCACAGCAAGTAATCCTTCAGCTGCAGAGTGTAGCAATTTTAGTTTTACTGCCTTTCAAAGCAAAAGCAAAAATAGGAAGAGATTTTGTGTATCTTTTAGAACATGAAATAATGTGGCCAGAGTGCAATCCACTGTGTTTGTATGACAAATGCATGAATTTGGTATCCCTTGGAACTCATTAAAATGACTTTCTAGTTGCTATTGGTTGCTGGTGGTGGTGGTGCTGTGAGTGTCTTTCAAGAGAAAATTAAATTAGGCAGGGAGCAAGGAAGGACGGTTCAATCTTTCCCCTCTCTTTGTACCCTCCTAAAACACTTTTCCACCTGTATCTTTCTCCTCAAAATGTTGTTGTTATTTTAAAGCAAGCTTCAGAAGAGTGTTTGGGGAAAAAACTGGAAAGAATTAGATGGGAAAGGGTTGTATTTATTTGTTCACTTCATTTTCATCCCACTGTTCAGAAAATTTTTCCCAAAGTGACTCACATCAATAAAAAGAGAGACAGCGAGAGGCCCTGGAATCCTGCTTACAAACTCAAACTCAAAGAAAAGACACCCAAGGAAAGGGGGGGGGCAGAAATGGAAGAGGATAAGATCAGTGTTGCAAGTTTAGAACAATCTGAATGGGGAGCTCAGGCAGGCATTTAGATGCACTTTGAGTCAGCCCGATCTTCCCATTCTGGTGTTCCCTCCTCTGGGCAGGCTCTTGTTCCCGAGGCCAATGGAAAGGACTGCAGAGCTTTCTCCCCTTCCTCTTGCCGTTCTGGGACAACTGTATGTTGGATCATGTTCTTCCTTTTGGCAGGGAGAGAGAGGCAGGCTTCCTGCCATGATGCCTTCTCTGGCCAAAGCATGGGCAAGGATGGTCTCTCAGCCTGATGTCCTTCCTGGGAAGCAGCTTCATAATGGTCCAAGGCTCCCTCATGGATAGCTAAAGTCAGAGGCAGTGCTTCCTTTTCTGCTGTTTGCTCCCAGGGCAGCCTCTTTCCCTCTGCCACCTCAGCTGTATTCAGACTCACAGCCTGCTAAAGCAGGTTTGTGCTTTTCACAATGCAACAGGGCAGGGCTTCCTTTAATGAGCAATTGGAGACACTGCAATCCTTATTCATAATAGCATGCACAGAGTGGGGAGGAGGCTGAAAGATTTGCAAGAAAGTTGCCATTCTGGAAGCTCCTTAGGTTGTCCCCCCTGCCCCCATTTTCTCCCCTCACCCACCGGTTGTCCAGGCTATCCAAATCCTTACTCTAGGCCTGTTCACACCTCATGGTATTATTTACCTGCAGAAACTTGGTTATATCATCTAACCCTCTAACAATCCATGCTGCCCGGGCTCACACCACTAGACAAGCCAAGGCAAGGGTGCCTGGCATAGCACAGTAGCCCCAGCAGGTAAAATAAGCTCAGGTGGGCAGTGGTGTCATGCAAACCAGGTCACCCCTGTATTGTTACTATCTTGAAAGAAGCACAATGTTGGGTGATACACGCTTATTTTTCTTCCTGCTGCTTAATCCATTGTTATGTTCACTGAAGCATGGTGCTGAGCATCCCAGAGAATGATGCCTCTGCATACCTGCTAGCTTGTAAATGTGCCATAACTCATGCTCTGAGCACACCTGTAGTGCAGCTGCTGAGTGATGCTGCTCCCGTCCTGTAGCTCACAGGTCAACGACTGTCAGCCATGAAATGACGGTACATTTGTCTTGAACCAAAAATGCAGGAAATAGTTCAGCATATTAGGTTTCACTGAAATGCGAGCAGTTTATGAATACACATTCTGTAAAACATGGAAATGGAGCACCCCTGCTCCCTACACTAGCACCTGCAAGTGCTACACGTAAACTCAGGGAACCCTGGAATGGGGGAAGTTGAAGTGCAAGAGGAGAGGGACCCCCCAGGCTGAATGGAGCCACCTTCTGTGAATGGAGCCCCATCAGTCCACAAAAGGGACAGCTTTAATCCAACCTCCTGTGTAAAGACGCTGGACAAGGCAGGCAGAATTTTGTCTAAATAGCAGAGGGTAAAGTTTGTGGTTATATTTTTCACAAGCTTTTAGGCTAGACAAAACTAATTTGGACTCAGCATATCTGAATAATATGAATGCCCAGAACTACTGTTTATTCCTTGTCTTTGTAGGGGTAGGAATTTTTCCCACTTTGTGTGTCTTCAATCAAATTGGTTGTTAAAAATTGTCAGTGCATCAGGGAGTAAGGCAGAAATCAAACTAACATGCATGCATAGTGCCTGAACACTTAATAGAAACGTGAAGCCACAGAGAGTTTGCTTTGCTCTGATGTAACACTGGTGTGATGTAAATCCACCCAAGAGTCAGAGTAGAAAAGGCAGCTTTCTTACTCAGATAGACAAATGAAGAGGGTATCCTAGCAACAACACAGAACCCACGTGATAGCTCTCAGAGTGATTCTTCTGCCTTGATCAGGTTTCATTCCCCTTGGAATCTAACGGGAATGTAAAACACAGAATCAAAGATCCTCCCGCCCAATGGAAATTACAACTGATTGACTAATTTTAATTTCAAGAGGCAAAGTAATTTAGAGATGATATCTGTAAAATCCTGTTAGGTTTAACCAACAAATCATACATTAATGATCGGTATCCTGGAGCCCTTCAGGATTCTTTTCACCATCACTTAAAAAAGGTATTCTTTGTTTACATGACCAGCTTCTGATTAAAATCTGCTGAGGACACGGTTTCCTCTTTCATATAATTTGCATATTCAAATAGCCATCCACAGAAGTTTACAGTTCTTCATGACAAAGCTTCTATTCCTGATACTTTTGCTAAATTCTCCTGCTGGTTACTATAGGCACCACAGTACAGGAATCTATGCTAGGTTCTGTATGTAAATTAATTGAGGGTACCATCCTATGCACGTTTGGTTAGGGAAAATGTCCTACAGCTCCTTTTTCGAACCAGATATGCATAGGATTGTGCTATTCATGGCTGAAAATATGCTTTTCAGACTACAGAGAACTGACCAGATGAGACCCATGTAGCTGCTTCATTGGAGGTCTAAATATATAAAATATTTAGAAGGTTTATTAGTTATAATGCAGTGGTTTCAGCTGCAGGTCTTTTTTGTTCTTTATAATAAAGTGACTTATGGCAACTAATCGGTTTAATATGGCATATTCCTTTGGAGGCTAGCATGCACCACATTGGATATATGCAGACACTCACTGAGTCCCATAGAGATTATGAAGAATAAATAAAGGGGCTAAATGACCATGACTATGAAATACTATGTCAAGTTTAAATCGATACATGATGCTGCTTCAAGGGAGAATTTACAAAGAATTGTCTCAGTTTGTACTTTGTACATTCATGGTCATTTAGCTTCAGGTGCAGCCAGCTAATGCAAGTATCCCTTTTAAAGCTTTGTCCCTCTCAGGCTCTTTTGCTTTGATGCCTTAACTGTGTGAGTGTTGTTCTTTTAAATGTATGATTATATGAAATCTCATACTTTGACATAGTAATCCAAGCTTTTTATACACCCCACTGAAGAAATATAATTGCTTTAGAAAGGCTGGATATTTGGCATAGTGTCATTACAGCACAGTGACCGATACTGTATCCACATCAACACTTTTGTCATCTTTCATTTAATTTCACTTTTTGATGCCTCGTTGACCTGAAATACTCTTGATACATTTCCCATAGGCTTCTGCGTTCTGGAATCACAGACCCAGGGCCTGAGTTTTGCTGGCAACTGCTGAGTGTGTGCAGGGACATCTGTTCACATAAGCCCTGTGTGTTCTGTTGCAGGGAAAGTAGGGGGAGATTTGAGAGGAAGCTGCAGCATTTTCATGGTGCAACCCAATTTGGTCATCCAGTCTTTTGGGCGTGCTAGCAAAGAACCTCTCTACATGAGGCATTTACTGTGCACTCATGATTCCACTCCCCCGGAAGTTTGCAGGGCCTTTTCACAGCATCGTCTTCCTCCCATGTTTTCCTGCCATTTTCACATATGGCAGGAAAAGTTGGTTATTAAATTTTAAATGACAACCAACCCAAGAAAGGCTTCCTGAAAAGTCACAGCTCTGCTATACAGCAGCCATCCCATAGCACTATCTTGTGGTTGGTTAACAGAATACGTAAAGGCAGAAAAATACAAACTCTGGGCTGGGGGTGAGAACGACCACGTATTTTTCCTCCCTCCATGAAAATGGAAGAAGCCTCAGCAAGCTAGCAAAGTGGGCAACAGCCCACAACTATTAAAAGCATGTGGGGGTGGGGTGGAGGAGGTTGAACTCTGGTAGGGAAGGAGAAAAGGTTGGACAACGGCCAGGAAAAGGAACACAGTGAGAACCACTTCCATTGATTATACATAATATGGTTTTTAATTTTTAGAAAGGAAGAAGCTCTTTCCTGGAGCTTTCACTGGTCTTTCTGATGGTTTGTGCCATAGGAAAGTTTGGAAAGAGAAAAGGGGATCTTCCAAAGTGCTCCTTCTGACTATTCCAACCCAGCAGGCAGTATAACAGCTTCTTAACGGACCTCCCTCCCCACCACCACCCCCAGATCAGAGCTACTACTTATGTCGACCCTATTTGTGATAATGGGGAAGGAAAGCACAGCACCTTATCAGTATACAGAAACAACTAGCTAATGGGACTTATGTTATTCATTACCAATATGCCCCAATACAACTTAAAATCACTAATTTTACACCTCCAAAATCAAAAAGCAAAGAGTTCTGATTCATTAAAAGTTAATTTGGATAAGCTTCTAAACTAACAGGAAAAAAACATATAAGCATTTTTTAAAATTTAGAATAATTTTGATTAAGGAACCCCACCTAATTTTGATTAACCCTAACACACTAGGTACGTGCATCAGGTTTCAATGAAGCCTGAAGCCCAAGGAGAACTGGGCTGCTTTGATTTGGTTCTGTTGCATTCTGGGATGAGAAAGGCTTCCATGCACAGCCAACAGAAGCGAAGGTACAGCCTCTGATTTTTGATCCCCCAGTTGAAGTGGATGGACTCCTAAGCAATCCAAGCTGAACTGGGCTGTTTTCTGATATGCCACATTGGCTGGGTCAAAGCTGTGGGTTGGTGCCCTCTGGAGGTCAGTCACTCGGCTGCACTCCATCCCGCCAGCTACTCTTAATCAGCATTTGGAGAAAGGGAGCTGAAACACGCTATTTGCGGGAGGCATTATTTCCATAGTGCCCTGGACTCCCAAGCACAAGTCGATAATGCACCCTCCTTCATTCCTGGTATCAGTTTAGAGGAAAGTTCCCTTCACCTCTGGAAGAACCAGAACCAGAACAAAGCAGAGCGATTCAGGTTCGGTTTTGGATTTTGCCCAAATCCAGTGCACATCCCTAGATAAATCAAAGAGCAGCAATGACTATTAAAAGCTCAATGAAACAATATTGTCTTCACCGGCTGTCTAAAGGACACTGAGGAGGAGGGCAGCCTAGGCCAATCTCCCCAAGGCCAGAGTTTTCAGCTGCACTGCAACACAGAAGGTGTTACTGTTATTGCAGTATCACAGGAACATTATTGAATCCTTGCAACCTTGTGTGTATACTGTCTCCCTGCATCCCCTGAGCGTGTGTTTTCCAGGTGATTGTATTTAGTAACGTGTGCTGTTTCTTCCCTATCTCTTGCTACAGGAGCAAATGCTTCAGCCCCAGATCAACTGAGCCTAGCATTAGCTTGGAACAGAGTAGACATCGCTCGCAGCCAGATTTTTATATATGGGCAACAATGGCCGGTACTGTATTTAGACCATTATCAGTATCATTTTCAGTTGAATGTGGGGGGAAGCCACATTTTTAAAGGGGATTTCCAGTCTACTGAGTTAAAGGTTTACGAGTTATAACACCATAATTATTGAAAGGCAGGCCAATTGGTCTTCTTAAAGGAAAGCTTGCCATCTAGTGGCCGCTTTAAAGTAAAGCATAGTAGGCCCAAAATACATTAATATTTGTCCTTAGATAGGCCATTTGTTTTGTTGCATGGTCATAAAAATAAACTTTTATTTGTTTTTATTAAAAAACAACAAGAACAACAAAAACATATTATTAATCACATTCATTTTCTTTCCCTCTTTTTCTCTTTTTTTCCCCTTTTTCCCCAAAAGCAGAAGTGATCTCAGTACTTTTGGCAGCCACCATTTTATTTACTCAGAACATTCCAGAATTTAAATGAAAAGCCATCACATATGTATGAAATGGAATGTTGGAATTGGCCTTTAGAATGCCAGTGGAATTGTAAAGCTGTTTCATGCCCTTTCTGTGTGAAAGCTAGGTTTTCACCTGAACACTTCCTTCCAATTCATCATGAGGACAAAATGACTGGGTTGTTTTCTTTGTAGGTGGGGTCCCTTGAACAAGCAATGTTGGATGCCCTGGTATTGGACAGAGTGGATTTTGTGAAATTGCTCATAGAGAATGGAGTAAGCATGCACCGTTTTCTCACCATCTCCAGACTAGAGGAATTGTACAATACGGTAGGGCCAAGCTAAAACAAATTTTCTGTTTGTCTGTTTCACCTCCCCTCAAGCATTAGAATGGTGCACAGAAATTCATCCAACAAGCTCTAGTAAATAGACCCTTAGAGCTTTCTTGTAACAAAAGCACTCTGCAGTTCAACTGTTTTGAATGCATCCTGTAGTAACTACCAAAACAAACCTCTCTGAAAAGGTACTCAGTGTGCTACCTCTTGCACATTTTTAAAACCAGAATACTGTTTTTAAAATATCTTTTGCTCCCAATACAAAATATAGCACTTTTTCTTGCAATTTCTGTTTCTGAATCACCTTGTCTAAAAGCAGAGTTTGAAAGTTTTGGAGTTCTATTTATCTGCAGCACTTCTCACAAAGTACCTGCCACTACTTTCAAAACTGTATATTTCTAGAAAAGCTGTAAAGACTCATGTTGTGGTACTATTGGAAGAAGCCCTGTCTAGAACTGCAGAGATGGGCAAAAATCAACCAAATAGAAGTTTTCCTGGCACTGCACCTGTAGTCTGGTTATTAAAGGCATGGGGAGTGCTGGTAATTTAAGATATGTTTTAACATTCCTGTAATAGTGCAGGGCATGGACTATTTCACAAGGCTTCTAAATAAGATATGATGCAGGCATTCTGCCTAGAGACATGTACATATAAAATGCTTCATTCATCTGATTTTTTTTCCTTCCCCTGCTGCTTTTTAAACACAACAAGTTATGCAACTGGGATGACCACATGTAAAGCCTTTGTGTGAGGCACCAAAAACACGTCACGCTCCAGAATAGAGGGGAAGGCCCATTTCCTGTTTTGTCATGATGCAAAGCCTGTTGTCGCTTGGTAGATTTCTGGACCGCAGCTTAGTCCTTTCTATTTCACAGCAATGGACCAGGTTATCTATATTTCAACCACACAAAAAAGGAGGTTCACATTGTATGTGAACTACTTCCCAGGGATATATTGCAAGCTGTCAGTCAAGGTTGTCTCAGGGCTCTGCACTGGTTATGATGAGGGGACATGCACAGTTTATATTCTTCAGGTTTCAGCTCACAAGAAAACTGCACTTCAGCTCCTAGTGGTTTAGTGTTTTCCAAACCAGGGAATTTTATTTCTGAACTCCTCAAAACGTCTACTGCAGTATGGGCAACCCAGTGCTTTTCGGATGTTTTGGACTACCAAATCATTGGTCAAACTGACTGGGACAGATGGAATATATCATCCAAAATATTTGGAGGACACAAATTGCCTACCCCAGTCTGTTTCTGTTTTTCCCCCCTTTATTAACAAAATTTATAAGTCACCATTCTTCCACAAGGAATCCCAGGGTGTTATACACAGCATTTGAAAGAAACAAATCTAATATTAAAAACCAAACAATTATATATTAAAGAATAAAAGAGCAATTCTTCAATCAGTAAATTCTAGTTTAAACTAAACTGTATGCCAAATAATAGCATTTCTAAGGTATGTTTACATGAGTAGTCTCAACTAAGTCCTGTTAGATAAAATATTTAGCATCAAAAAATTCTCAGTTGATTCACCCATAAGGATTTCCTAGGAATTGCTTTGTTTCACCAGGGCCACTGGCTGCTAAAAAAATTTTAGCGGAAGGACCTCAGAGATATCTGAGTGCAAATGGATCCATCTTTTGTTTGGTCAAGGTTTCTCTGGATCATGACCTTTGAGAGCAGAATTTGGAATATTAATCCAGAATAAAGGTGGTATCATGGAATGATAGACAAAAACCTATGGACTTGTAGTGATCTCTAATGAAATAGGAATGCAAAATCAGCAAAACTCAAGTTTGCCAAAGTTCTTTGATTCCATTTCAGAGCTCATTCTGACTAAAGTCCCCATCAGATTGTGAGCTTTGTCTTTTTTTTCTCCTGTTCACAGGAAAACTCATGCATGTTTTTGTATTTCTCCAAATGTATGCATCAGTCAAACTCAGCTTGGAACTGTATACATTCTCTTCCCATTGATTAAAGAATATTTGTATGCATTTTCTAAAGTATGCATTTAATGCCCATTTTTCAAACATATACATGCTGTTGAATGCATTTTGGGGCTCCACAAAGGATACTGCAAGCTTGGAAATGTATAGACTTCAACTGCAGATTGCATCCAAGTCTATGTTTAGTCCAGAAGGTACAAACTGAAATATTGATCAAAAACGAGCTAAAACAAATTTCTCATGCATCCCTGGGAAAGCTATAGTATATCCAAGGAGTTTTTGGAAAAGATTGATAAAATAGGTAATTGCCATGCTGTTTATGGTTTGGTTGTTGTTGGGCTGTGTTCGTTCTGTTTTGTTTAATGAACTACACAAAAATAGTTTGGCTTTTTGACATATCTTGTTGAAAGTATTTGCTCCAGGTAGGTCAAAACTATTTGATTCTCTGTTGTTAATCATTTTCAGAGACATGGACCATCGAACACGTTGTATCATCTTGTCAGAGATGTCAAAAAGGTAATAATTGGACAGTAGCTTGCAGGTAATGCTGTGTGGCTGCTTCTTGCCATTAGAGACAGCCCTGTTTGCATGAGCTTTCTGACACAGCCTCTCCCTGCCTTCTGCCATTTCAACTGTGCAGTGTCTGTCTGTACTGAATCTTGACCTTCTGTGTACAATGCAGTGAATAATTAGTGGGCCGCTTCCTCAGTGATTTTAGATGCTTTGAGTATAACGCTTTTGCTAGCAATTGCAGGTGTTTTTCATGCCATGTGGATTTATGCTGTTAGCTGTATTTTTTAATACCCACCCGTGTTTGGGACGCTGATTTCCATATTGTGGACCAATACGGGACACTTCAAATTAAAATTGTTGTGCTGGATCTTGAATCATTGCAACATTTTCGATTTCATTATGTGCTGTATGCCATAAAATATCTCATCTGCATTTACAAAGGAAAGAGTAGTGTACTTTAACAAGAAAGGACTTAAACTGTAATCAGAACTTAAGTTTGAGGCTGAAATAAGAATCAAGTACCCAGCTGGAAGCTGCAAAAAATAAGAAAAAAAGTAATTATATCAAAAATGGGATGGATGAAACTGTTTCTGCATGTCCTCAATTAATTTGCCATTTCATTATTGTCATTTTCCTCTTCCGCACAGTTACCATCACACCAGGGAGAGCATGGAAGGGCACTGAGTTTGCCCTCCCTGCTTATCCTCACTGCTGTCTGTGCAGCCTTCCATGTATTGGGGTGCCTCAGCCACAAGGAACCTTCTGATCAAGTATGCTTCCCGCACATGTCAGAACCTTGGAAGGACACAGCACTAAATTAGATGCCATGGTGCTTCAGAGGGCTCCCTGCTACAAGAGTTTAGCCCCCAACAGATGGAAGGCTAGAGGGGACAGGGCCATGTCAGACAGAATGGTGATGGCAGCATACAGGTGGCCATGGGACCCCATATGAGTCACAGGGGAGAGGGAACCTGGCCGAATAGGGCTAATCCATTAAAGAATTAAGTGAAAGGTCTCTTTTTCTTCCACCAAGGAAGCACTAAATTGCCAGCAATGCAAGGTGGCATGTAGGATTGAAGGGCAATGAACCTCCAAAAGGAGTTGCAACAGCAGGTGTGCTAGTATCTAGCGCCTTGCTGGTTATCCACATGCCTGACTGCTCATGTACATCCTAACTGGGTTCACAGTGTATAAAACATGCTCTGAAGATAAAGATCAGGATCCTGTTATCTTCATACCTCTAGCTTCAGTTTTGGGGCACTTCTGGTTACACTCACAGAATAGACTGAGGAAAACCCAAATTAAAAATTGGCTATCCTTCAGCAGTAAAAGCTAGGTAATTCTTTGGAAAGTAGAGGGACAAATGTTTCAATGAAACACTTAAGGAAACTAGGAATAAAACCAGTTTGGATGTTTGAGAGGGGGAAATGATTGGAAGTGTCTGAAGATGCTATGAGAGGGACTGATCCTTGAAATACTTGCTTTGCATTTTGACTAATTAGTTAATAGTCTTGTAGTATGAGATGGAAAGTCTGAAAGATCTTTGCATCACACATTTGTTTACAAGCATAAATCCCTTGGATGTACATTAGTGCCTAAATTAGAGCAAGAGATCTTCATTTAAGGCTTTCTGCTTCTCTATTCTTTCTCTGTGAGCTGCAAGCAAGTAGCAGAGTTTTTGCACTAAAGTGTGTGATCATTTCTATGCCATTTGCTATTTTGGAAACATCATCATCCTTTTATCACCACAACCACCCTTTTAGAAATACCTCTTTTAAATATCACAGCCCATCCTTACAATGTCAGCTGATAAGTAAATCACTATCAAACAGAATCATATTGCTCTTGAATATTTGCCCAAATAGAATATTCTTTCTTCCCCTAGACTAGCTTTCAAAATTTGAAGTTGTTTTGGAAAATATACTAAAAGTTAGAAACTTTTCTAAAACATTCATTTCTGTGAATGTTTTAGAAACCCTGGCTAGGATCAGTGAACTTAGAGTACAGAAAGAAGAGTAATATTCCATTGGCCATAAGAAATCTATCCCATCAGGAAACACACCTTTTATTTTATAGCTGATGAGCAAGAAATGTGCTGTGTTACATTTTGGACACCTTATGCTATTCCCATGCCTAAACAATAAAATTTGTTCCTCCTCAGTCAAGCTACTGGAGACCTGACATTGATTTAAATGAGATGGCATTCTAGAAAATAGCCTCCTAATGGAACGTATCATTATTTTGACAGTCAAATGGTTCACCATTCATGACAGAGACAGATGGCTGTTCTGAAGCAGGTGTTCTTAGTCTGATGTATGTTATAGCCTGGTAGCCAAACTTTCAATTTTGCTGTAATCTCCTGGGAGCTAAGATGTCAAGTTTATACTGGGTCATAGTGAAGTATTACCTGGGCAACAGGCATAAACCTTCTATGTCCACTTGATTTCACTGAAGAGCTGCACAAACATTAGGAATGAATAATAATTTAAATATGTGCATTTTTGATACTTCATGTATTTGCAAATCATTAAAGCCAAATGTCAGGGGGAAGCAGTAAGTGCAGGAGCATGAAAGTTTTAAAAGGCTTGTGAATAGAGGAAGAATTCTGTGAATTTGCAGAATTTAGTAAGGAAACAACCAATGAATTAAAGTATGGCTATTCAAGCAGACCTCTACTTTTTCCCCTATTTCCTGAAAAGTACACAAGCATTAAGTGTTACCAAGAAAAAACAAATTATCATAAAGGTTATTTGTGAATAAAATACAAGTCGGTCATTGAAATTTGTAAATCTTATGAATATTTCTCCAGCTATGTTTACTCCTATATGTTCTGTTACATATAAAACATGGTGGATTTTTCTAATAACAGGAAAACAAGTTTTTCTCAGTACAGTAATAACGCTAGCCACAATCCAATATGAGTGGTACCATATCTTGGCCCAATATCATTCCTGGAGGGTAGCCTCATTGCCTTTTTTGCAAATGTTGAGAGCAGAGAAGTGGCAGAGCAGAGAAGTGCCCGGCATTCAGAGAACAAAATAAGGAGACATCAACAGGTTGAGTTGCACAGTAAGGAGGGGAAATGAGTGGGGAGACTTGCCTTGACAGTGTTCAGCACTTTTCTAGTTTCAAATGGCTTTTTGAACACAACTTCCAGACAGTTCTTACATTCCAGCTATATTGATTATATGATGTGTGCTTTTCAAATTAGCTTATGGGGAAAATAGCAGTTCAGCCTTTAGACACTACCCAGTTTATTCAATAAAAACAGTATTTCTGGATATCTTTCTGCCCCTATTAAGTGGAAAGCACATTTAGCCTATAATGACTACTCTTGCCATGTTGATGTTTTAATTATCACTCAAACTAACAAAGGGGAAAGAGGAGCTTGGGAATTTGGTGGGTATGGGGTGCCCTCTAATGTTCATTTAATAAACAGTTCCCTAATACATCATTCTAACATCTTAATTGTATGTCCCTTTTCACAAATAAGATTAAGAGGTAGATCTCTTTATGTCACCTTGTTCTAGTACTCTATACCTAGTCATTATGATCATATATGAAACTTTTAACATCAGAGGTGCTAGAGTCAGTTTATAGATTTCTGTCATTTTACTCTTCTAACCATGTAAACTTAGACGACAAAGCTAATTCTGGTGGAAGTTGCATTTCAAATAAATGTGCTTAGGCTTGTATGCTTAAATAGGAAGGACAAAATAAAGTTCGCTGTTTTCCAACACCACCAAGTTTACCATCATAATAAAGCTGAATGATCATTCTTGCAATCCTCGTTCCAGCTTGGTCAAATCTGGATGGCCAGATCTCAGAGTGATAAAAAAGAATCCACCACTTTCATTAATTGATCAGGCATTGTTCGAACTCCCTTGTACGACCCTTTGTCTTAAAAGGAAAAAAACTCTAATAGAGTATGTCCATCTGTTTTGAAAAGAGCATACAAGTAACATTTAGTGAGTATCCTCAAAAGTTACTTGATCACCTTTTCCTGGTATTTGAATGTGTGTTATACTGCATTTTACATGCATGCTTCCTTCATACTTAACCAGAAAATCCAGGTACCAAACCCAAGCAGAAACAAAAACTGAGAACTAGTCCTGAAAGTTGCTCCAAACTAGTCTTGACCTTTTATGAAAGTCTCAGACAGGTACTGAGTGCATGATTGCAGGAAATAGTCCCAAAGTGCCATTTTCTATTTTCTGTATGCATGCAACCCTGTGCTAAATATCAGGGATGGCAAATGTGCAGCCTCCAGACATTGTTAGACTGCAAGTCCCATCAGCCCCAGGCACCATACCCAATGCAGAGGCATGAGAGATGTTGCAGTTTAACAGCATCTGGAGGACCACATGTTCCCCTGCTCCATATAACACACAAATAATGTTAAAGTAAAATGTGTTTATTAAAAAGAAGATAAATATAGAAGGGACATCAGTTTTCTGTACATTTGCAACAGGGGGTGTTGCAAACTGTTTTCACATACTGTGATCACATAGAAACAGATGTTTTCCAGTACTAGGAGAGTTTAGAGTCTATGCAACAAAATCTCCAAAGTGACCTCCTAAATAAATGTGTTATTTGCACCCATTCAGTGCTGTATGATGAGGTGACAGACTAAATCATTTGGCCCTAACATAACTTGTCAACGAAAATATCTGTGTTTGCCATTATTTAAAGTAATTATCATTTAAAGTCAAGCTCACATGGGATCGTACCTGGAAAAAAAAAAACTAGGATACAATTATAAATCAAATTACAAATCAAAAACTGGCTGAGCCTTTGGGGGGGGGTGACTGTCATATCTTTTAAAATGTTGCATCCTCCTTGGCATATTGCCTGCACAACAGGAAAAACCAACAGCCAAGAGTTTAATTGAAAGGTTTTTATCCTCTAAAATGAGCACATTTAGGAAGATACCAACAAATCAATTTTGATTGCTAGTAATGTTAAAGAAAGTGCTTTCTGTTTTTGTTTGTTTTCAGGAAATAAAAGGGAAGCTATTATTAGGGACAGAAGGAGGGAAACATGTAGGTCTTGATTTTGCAAGCTGCTAAGCATGCTAGAATCTACCCAGAAAAACAACCAAAAATGTGTTGCTTGAAGATATGTTGCAGGTACATGTACTACAGTGTTAGTAGTAGAAAAGGCTACTTCATGTCAAAACTCTAAACCTGGCCCTTTTCCAGACCAGAAGTCCTACCCTAGCTGGAAATCCCAGCTCCAGAAGTCCTACTGTGGATGCAAGGATCACCTGGCAGGTTCATGCCATCCTGATCATGACCCGGGTCAATTGATCCCTGCATTCTGGAAGGTGGACTTCCAACTAGGGTGGGATTTCCATCTTGAAAGGGGGTGGGGTCACCTGTCACTTTTAAAAAGGAGGTGGGTCTTAGGGCTTGGCATGAGGTAGGCTTTTTCACTCCAGGTGTTTTTCCTGTCCTAGGGTGCATTCTGTGGAAAACTGTCTTAAGACCCTGACAGAGGTAAAACAGCAGACGGCACCAAGGAGGCTACCAGAATATACACACATACAACAGGAGACAATTTTAGGTTATCCTAGGTAACAATTTTAGGCTGACAACCAGTGTCTAGGAAACGTCCTGTGTTCTTAGAAATGCTTTGCCTTCATGCTTTTTCTGTTCCGCAGTGGCGTTTCCTGCTTTCCTTCTGAGAAGAGCCTGAACCGTGTGTTCTGAAACTTATTATCTTCTGTTATTTCTACCTTTTAATGCACCTTCTTATTTAATTTATGTCTTCTTTCCAAGCGTGAATATCCAGGTTTCGGTTGGATCTATTTTAAGGTGAATTGATTAACCAGCATAATAATATATTCTTATGTTTTTGTAATATTTCATTTAATTATTTAAAACTCTCATAGTTATAGTAGAGTGTTTATACTAGGCATACTAATGAGCTTTATCTTTCTCTCCCTTTTTTGTGTGTCTTTTATTCCATTGAAAAAAAACAGGGAAATCTACCTCCAGATTATAGGATAAGCCTAATTGATATTGGCCTGGTGATTGAATATCTGATGGGAGGAGCTTATCGCTGTAATTATACTCGAAAACGTTTCCGAACGCTCTATCACAACTTATTTGGCCCCAAGAGAGTAAGGATGGTTATTGTTAAATTTTGTATGTAACTTTTTTTAAGAAATCATAAATGCATAGGATGACTGTGTTGGCATGAGAGGGGAGTTACCCATGTGAGCTGGAAGGCAAGCAGTAGTAGGTTTAGGACATGACAAGACTAGATGGTTTAGGGCAGTGATGGAGAACCTTTTAGAGACCAAGTATCCAAACTGCAACCCAAAACCCACTTATTATCGCAACGTGCCAACACTACAATACAACCTGAAAACTGAGGTTTTAGTTTAGAAAAAACATTCTTGGCAGCGCACTGACTGGGCATGCGAAAGCTCAGACGAGTCGCAGCTAATGAATCACGGCTCAGAACGTCATCGCCTGGCGCTGCTACTCCTTTCCAAGCATCCACATGGCCTCTATGTGCGCTGTTACCTGATGCTTGGCTGCTGGGGCGATGCTGGGGCAACTTGACTTGGTGTTCCAACACAGAGTGCAATTTTGAAAAAGCCTTCCTTGAGTAGCTTTTTCTGCACAGCTCAACATTGCCCATTCTAAACACATTCCAACCATCAAATTATGCCAGGACACCTTGTTTTTCTAACTCTAACCCTAACCCTACCTGGGTGCATACTCCTAACCCTAATATAGGGCTGAAGTTCTATTGAAAAGAGGGCGATTTTGAAAAAAGCCTTCCTTGAGCAGCTTTTTCTGCACAGCTCAACATTTCTGCCCATTCTAAACACGTTCCAACCATCAAAATCATGCCAGGACACCTCGTTTTTCTAACCCTAACTCAGTGATGGTGAACCTTTTAGAGAGCAAGTGCCCAAACTGCAACCCAAAACCCACTTATTTATCACAGTGTGCCAGCACTGCAATAAAAGCTGAAAACTGAGGTTTTCGTTTAGGAAAAAAACAGCTCACAGCCAGTCCAAGCAAATATATATATCCTTGGCAGTGCACTGGCCAGACATGCTCAGACAAGTCGTGGCTAATGAATCGTGGCTCGTGATGTCATCGCCTGGCACCACTACTTTCCGAGTATGCGCCTGGCCCCTGTGTGCGCTGTTATCTGATGCTCAGCTGCTGGGGTGATGCTGGGATGACTTGGCTCGCGTGCTGACAGAGAGGGCTCTGTGTGCCTGCTGTGGCACGTGTGCCGTAGGTTTACCACCACTGGTTTAGGACATAAAAGAGGCTCTCTCTGTGTTCCTTTTTTTAGTACCCCATGAATACCACAGGCCACAATCCCAGCCACACAATACACCCTACAAGAAGATGCAAGAAGGCCCTTTCAAGATCAGTCTACCTCCAAAAATTTTGCATTTTAACAGCAGTAGTACACAACTATATATTATTATTGAGAAAATGTATTACCCCACAGGTACTTTGATAATTGCAGGTAAGCTCAGAGATAACCACGAATTCTGGTGGAGATGGCAGAAAATTTCTATATCTCTGCTACTTGCGTATTCCCAGTATAGGTCTCTGTGAGCATTGACTCTACTACCTCCCTGTACAGGCAGTTCCTTGGTTATGAACGAGTTCCACTTCTGTGAATATGGAAATTGTTCTTTAAGTCAAATGTGAATGTGGGTCAGATCACATACAGTCAGCCCTCCACATTCATGGGGGTTAGGGGTTCAGGGCCCCCATGAAAGTGGAAAAAAAGTGAATATCTCTAGCCCGCCCCAACCAAACTCACCAGTGCCTCCTCTTTGCACCAGGGAAATGCCAGAGGGATTTCCCTCTTCAGATGCATGGGGCAGAAATGCAACTTCGGAACTTCCCTCTCTACCTTTTCCCTCTCCCTTCCTCCCTCTCACTCTCTCTGGTGATGCTTTGGAGGCCCTCCCTTGTCCCCATTTCGCTTCCTCTCCCTCCCTGTGGTGATGACAATTTTCTGCGGTAATATTTTAAAATCAATTGGCTTTATGGCAGTTCATTCATAAGTATGGGCTGTTTGTAACCCAGGCGTTCATAACTCAGGGACTGCCTGTACAAGAAATGTGAGCTTTGTTCAGGCATTAGAAATTGGATTTGTACAAGGGCTAGAGGGTGTCCACCCTGGCCCCATTGCATCGGCTGTGAACCTTCCCACATTGAGCAGGACGTTCTGAGCATGTTTGGCTGAACGTAGTTACAGTCCTTCTGGCAGCTGGGAACTGTGGCGTTGGGGGCCAGTTTGCAGAATCACAGCAAGAGAGAGAGACTTATTTCCCCCACTGAGATGCCAGTCGTGTGCCAGCCAGATTTCCCCAATTGCCCTTTATGATGCAGCTCGCCAGTGTTGCCCACTGGGGTGTGGCTTGGCTGGGGCAGCAGCCTTCAGATACCTCAACAGCGGTGCATGAGCCATTTGAGGGCTCCTGCCCACTCAGACAAGCCAAATTGCCTGGGTTGTGGCAAAGTGGGAGACCGGAACTTTCTTTGAGAGCCAATTAAAGAGTAGAAGTGATTCTGTATTCCTTTACATAGACAACAAACATCTAGGAGCTTCTTGGAGATATAGCTATATATTAGAGGTCCCATTATGTTTGATTAATATTGTGTGGAGCTGGGAGGGGAAGTGATTTTTAGTTTCTGTGCTTTAATGAGAGACAGTCAGAGATGATTACCCTTTTCTCTTTCTGTCTACAGCCCAAAGCTCTGAAACTTCTGGGAATGGAGGTAAGTGGCATGTAGCTATTTCGATGACATCTTGTCATCGAAATAGGAACAAATATATTCAGAGCAGGCTGTTAACTATTCATGGTAGCATTATTATTGACCCAAAGGACCAGGCAACTCATTCCGTGTGCTCCAGGACTAATGCTTTTAGAATGGCAGCCCCTCACCTCTGTACCCCAAGCGGCACTGGGGAAACTTTCTGAAGCAGTTTCTGATGTGAGTCAGTGGCCAGCCATTCAAAGGTAAAAAGTCAAATAAAAGGTAAAGGTAAAGGTTTCCCCTTGACATTAAGTCCAATCTTGCCTGACTCTAGGGGGCGGTGCTCATCTCTGTTTCCTAGTCGAGGGAGCCAGCGTTTGTCCACAGTCTCCATGGTCATGTGGCCGGCATGACTAAACACCATAGTGCACGGAACGCTGTTACCTGCCCACTGAAGTGGTACCTTTTTATCTACTTGCATTTGCATGCTTTCGAACTGCAAGGTTGGCAGGAGCTGGGACGGAGCAACGGGAATTCATCCCATTGTGCAGACTCGAACCAGCAACCTTTCGATCTACCAGCCCAACAGCACCGTGGTTTAAACCACTGCGCCACCTGCAGTCCCAAATATCTGATTGCAAATGCCCTTGTGCATACCTAAAGCGGTTCTGGGATTCTGAGCATGAAACAAAATAGTTTTTACCCATCTGTTCATACAGAAATCTGAATTGCTGTTCTGTGACACAAGGAGGGGCATTTGAGAGTGAGCAGGACCCCTAATGAACCACAGCACTAAAGGCCAAGCTAAACATTCATCCTGCATAGCTGAGCTATCCGTGCTTGTCTCCCATACACCTCTGCAAGTGTGCATGGCTCCAGTTTGGATTGGAACTGTGGTTGCGGAAGAGGATAGTTTCAGCTTCCTCTCTGCACCTCTGCCCCGATTTTCATCCTGCTATTTATGGGCAGTTAAAGGGAAAAAGGTCTTTATTGTAATTTCAGGATGAAAATGGGACGGGGGCGGGGGGAACCTCCTCTGCTGAAATGCCACAGGCGTCTAAATCAGGGTCACATGTGCTTGCAGGAGGATTGGGAAGACAAATGCACAGAGCTTTGCTATGATTACAGAAACATTTAGTTTGACTGAGCAGATGTTGAAGGCGGTTGTGGACATCATACATGTACGGGGAGTGGTCACTAAACAATGGCCAAGGTGGCACCATTCAGCCAGCTGCAAACACTTGCAGAAGCTCTTCTCCTGTGCAGCATCTTGGAGGGACAGGCCACGCTGCCACCATGCACATAGAATCCATTACTGCTGGACACAACTGCAAAACTTGAACTCTGTGACTAAGCAGTCTTTGCATGCGTGGTATTTAGATATTCCACAATAAAATATTTTTTTTCTAATTTTGTTATGATGTAATTCACATTCACCTAATTATAGAGCAAAATATTTCAGGAAAAAACACTGTATGCCCTTGATTGCCTTAATTTGTCCAGGAGGTTATGAAGAACAAAAGGAATTTTTTACATTAAAATGTGGCATAACTACCTGTGGTATTGTGTTTACACCCCGGGGCTTTAAAAGAAAAAGAAAAGGCCAGAAATTCTTGCCTAGTAACCAGTCATAGAATGCTGGCCTTTAACTCCAAGAAACTGTAATTCTCTTGAACAATGTAAACGGGAAATGATTTGAGGGACATAAGGAAGATAGAAGGTAGGCATGGCAGCACTTGAAGGCTAACATAGACTGCACATGCAGACTCTGGGAGGATTACATCGTAGGGACCACAAGAAGAAAAGGCAGTAGTAGAGGCAGAGGCAGAGCAATCATCAATCTTCCTGCAAAACTCTTTTGGCAAACTGTATTGCTCATTCTACATCAGTCATATTTCCATATTTAGAAGTGAATCAGGATGTTTAAGACTGCTTTTCCTAGGAGGATTAAATCAGCCTATAGTACTAATGCTGCTGGCAGTGGAGATATTAAAATGCTGTCCTAACAGGTACTTTTTGGAGTGTTAAATTGTTGTTTTCTGAGCAGATCTGTTAACTGTTATTCAGGTAAAGTAATGGTTAACATTGTACATTGGTTTTGGAAGGAAAGGTGTATGGAGTAGGCATTCTCCTTGTGGAACAATGCTGATGTTGAGTCATCCATCCTTTGGGTAACTCATCTGTCTGGGTGAGAAATTAGATTCAAGTAGACTCAAGAATGGAAGGTTGCAAGGACCATGTACGGCTCTAGTAAGGAAAGTCACTTAGGGAATAATCCTATGCATGTTTAGAGAGATAAAGCTGCTACAATTTTCAGCATACCCCAGCCAGTCATGCTGTCTGGAGAATGCTGTGAATTGAAGATATATTTTTCTTTCTGTCTGAGCATGCATAGGACTTTACCCCTTCTGATCTCTCAGTATGGCCTTATGTGGTTGTAGATGCCTTGGTCTAATGACCTTTATTCCTCATTTAACAGGATGATGTCCCACTGCGGAGAGGAAGAAAAACAACCAAGAAGCGAGAGGAAGAAGTGGATATTGACCTAGATGATCCTGAAATTAATCATTTCCCTTTCCCCTTTCATGAGCTGATGGTGTGGGCTGTGCTGATGAAACGCCAGAAGATGGCCCTTTTCTTCTGGCAGCATGGAGAGGAAGCCATGGCTAAGGCACTAGTGGCTTGTAAACTCTGCAAAGCCATGGCCCACGAAGCATCTGAAAATGATATGGTGGATGACATATCTCAGGAACTCAATCACAACTCCAGGTTGCATAATTAATGAGTTAATATTTATTTGCTTCTGTTTATATAGTATAGACGCCTACCAAAATCTCCCCACTTCTTAACACTGGGCTGCTCATACCAGGCAAAATAAGACGCCTTACAGTCTTTCCAGAAAGTACTCAATGACTTAAGGGTGTCTTTAGGGTAAAGGGCTTTGTTTGAGACAGTCACTTACACTGCCTCACTGTGTGTCTTTGATGTGACAATAAAGCATGTCTAGGTTGATGTTAGGAACATAGGGGATGTTTTTCAGGTATCCGTGAAGATCTTTATTGGTCAAAAACAGCATCCTGAATTGTGCCTGGGAAGTAATGAAAAGCTAGTGCAGATGCTGAAAATCTAGTGCAATGCACACTTGATCACCAAGCCCTTCAGAAGTTTGTGGTTACATTTTGTTCTATCAAAAAACAAAAAATACCCTACATTGCAGAAATCTTACCTGAGGTTATGAAGCTATGCATGTGAGCTTGGATCTCCAGTTTGGCTGGAACTCTGAGAAACCAAGGAATACTAACGACTGCCTGTTAGGAGCACTGTTAACATGGCCAAGTAGAAGGAGCTGCCATCCATAGTGCAGCTAGGGAACTGTAAACCATGGACTTACTAATCTTACAGTAGGCCTCTTTAAACAACTATCCATATTACTCCAGTTTTGATGCATACAAACAGAATTCCTCTTCTTCCTACCCATACCTCACATGCCATTCTATACTTTGCTATGTTCCCATATTTGTTTAGCAAACAATACCTTGTTGCCAGCCCTGATAAAGCAATATGACAAATTTTGCATTTGTTATATTGTGACTAATTTTGCATTTTAAATTCCCTTAAATTATTGTAGCTTCATGATTCCAGGAATAAAACGAAGGTTATTTTCCGTTGCCCTGATACATACAATACACATTTCCCTGGGAATAAGCATTTGTATTTAGAAAATGATAATATATTTTAAAATCAAAATAATAAAATAAGTGTATGTGTGTCCAAACTGCCAGCCTGCCACAAAGTAAGAAGAAAAGAGCCAGTGCATCCCAGCATGCTAGTGCTGGCCCAGTTCTGACACCGGGCCTCTTTCCCATGACCTGCTATTTTCTGGGTGATCATTTAGAGCAGGGCGCTGAGCAGCGGGGCCCTGGATTTCGTCTCAAAGTCAAGTCTTAGCTGCACCACTGCTTGCCACAAAAGGTAGCAACTCCACTTTGTCTCTTTATCATTCCAACCAATTAATCCATGATGGTGAAATATATGATAAACCCAAAGACCCCAGAGCTGAGCTGCATAAAAAAGAGAGGATGTTGATAAGATTGGAGCACAATCAAATACTATAGTCCAAACCCATATTTACCTTGCTTAAGGATTCCCTAGGAAATGTTATTTTTCTCACAAGTACATGATAAGAATCAGGCTAGGTCAGCTGGGTGACAAATAGGAGAGGAGGTAAGCGGACATTGGAGTGCCTTAGGTAAAGTGAAATTAAGAATCTCAGGTAAATTCCTAATCTGAAGCACTAGCAGGTCAAAAACACTCTCAGTATCTTAGCCAAGCAAACCAGATCCTTGCACCAGAAGCTCGTACAAATTGTTTACATTGCATGTAACAGATTGCACAAGTTAACAAAAATGCCCTGTGTTGCAGGGATTTTGGCCAGCTGGCGGTGGAGCTGCTGGACCAATCCTACAAGCAGGATGAGCAGCTGGCAATGAAACTGCTGACCTATGAGCTGAAGAACTGGAGCAACGCCACATGCCTGCAACTTGCAGTGGCAGCCAAGCACCGGGATTTCATCGCTCACACTTGCAGCCAAATGCTGCTCACAGACATGTGGATGGGGAGGCTCCGGATGCGTAAAAATTCAAGTCTAAAGGTCAGGACTGCTTTAAAATCGAATAATAGCTTGAGGCACAGGGGAAGGCCACATCGAATTAGCCATCACTGGTTTACTAATGTAAAGCGTTGGGGCTACCATGTCCTGTTACTTGCAAAAGAGACACACTGTACATCCTTCCATGTGAAAAGGCGAGCTGGTCCGCTCATTTCCAAACTTTTGAGAACTTTAGGGGGCACTGCGATCTCTAAAGCTAATCATTCTGAAACTCGCCAGCACAAATGTCAGATTCCTGGATGGCCCAAACAGCATGTGAAATTTGAAACTAAATAAGAAACTGGCATAACCCTAACCTGTTAATTGTGATGATTATTGTTATCATTATTATTACTTTAGGTAATTCTAGGAATTCTACTTCCTCCTTCAATTCTCAGCTTGGAGTTCAAGAACAAAGATGACATGCCTTACATGTCTCAGGCTCAAGATATCCATCTTCAAGAGAAAGAGCCAGAGGAACCAGAAAAACCTGTTAAAGAGAAGGAGGAGGAGGACATGGAACTCACAGTAAGGCAAAATTCTTGCTGGCGATAGTCTGTATAGTTATTAGCCCACTTGCTATTGCCTCTTCAACATGTGCTATGGCCTGCAAAGCTTTCAGGGAGTGCCATTCACCAAACAGCTTCTTCCTCACCCCCTGTTGAAATGAAGCATGCCTGAGCAGTATTGAGCGGATTGTGTCCAGGAAAAATCATTTGACTAAGTATTACCATGTGACAATTATCTTGTCATAATGAGCATCCAGGCTCATCAGTTTGTACCTCTGGTACATCCTGTACACAATGATGCATTAGTGCATTATACTGACGCAACTTGCGATCAGGCATAAAAGAATGATGGAACCTGCAGACTTAGGGTGGATGAGGATTCCCAACATGCCATTCTGGCAGTATCTCGTGTTGTTCCGGCACTAGCACTAATGATGTTGTGCTGGCGTAAATCACCATGTGCACAATATAAATAGTGTAATAGGAAAAAGTGGTGATTTGTAGATGAACTTCTGCAGCATGGTAGCATATTTGGTTTGTTTTCAAATCAAAGATGCCTGAACTTCTTCAATATCAGATGTGAGGCCACCTTAGCCAACATGGTTGAACTCAGTCAGGGAGACTGTCAGGCCACGGGGTGGGCAATGTAGCAACAGCATCCCTAGATGGTCTGACTGGCTCAGCTCCAAGTATGGGGTCTCATAGCCTTCCTATGTTCAGATAGATTTCCTGATGGTTAGACAGTATTTTATGGTCCTTGTCCCTGCGATTTTGAAAACACATCATCCCCTTTTTGCTACTATATCACCACATTCCAGTGACAAATTGTTATTTCCCCCCATTGTGCCAGCTGCGTTGCACAAGCATAGGTTTATGCTAATACAACGTCATTAGTGCTGGTAAGGTATTATAATAATAATTATTATTATTGTATTGTAATACCTAATGAAATGTAAACTTGGGCCTAATGTAATGAGTTACCAAAATCTCAGGGTTGCAGTTATATGTATATGTTGTCTTTTAGCACATTATTATTCCCAGGTTTGTATCTCAACAAAAATGTTAATAATTAAAAATGCATTCCTAATCACTGTCATGTTAAAACTCTTATTGTCACAAGTCAGAAATAGAAATGCATATTATTTAAGCATACAAATCAACTTATCTCCAGTTATACCTGAGACTTCTATGAAGTTGAGCAATCATTTGTCGAGGTTTTAGTTAGACGCTAAAATGTGTGACCCTTTCAAATTATACCATTTTCAAGACTATGAAAACCAGGGATTTGTGCTGCCAAGACCAATTTACAAGACCAACTTTACATCTTTACGATTGGCTTCTTCTAGTACCTCTAGTGACCAGGACTTGCATATTTTTCTTTCATTTGATTCTCCCTATAATCTTTCTTTGCTATTCATTGTTAGTGTTAGTTGTACATTATACAACTGCTTCGTATGACGCCAAACTCTTTAAACATAAACAAGAAATTCCTTTGAGACTCTGCCTTGCTAATTTTAAATGCAACTTCTAAGTGAATATGTTGTATACAAAGGAGAAAATCAAACCTCTTCAAGCCTGATCATTAAGAATCTTTGTGGACATAAGACTTTCCCAGCATTTTTCTATTATCAGAGCTACTGACTGGTCGCTCAGTGCCCATCAACAGTTTAGAACAACAACTATTTTGCTTTATGACATTTTGTTAAAAATGAGGCTGTTTCCCACAGGCCATCAGCAAGAGCTGCCCCCAAGACCTTATCTGCGGGCAAGCAGAAGGCTCTGCTTACAAGAACCAAAATTCAGGGAAGCAGAAGACGCTAGGCACAAGATCAGCCTACAGGACCCCTTTGCAGGCAAGACCCTGGACACTGGAAAAAGAGGAAAAGATCAGAAGCCAGCATAAGATTGACAGGTTGCTTTCCTCTGAAATGAGCTCGTTCTGCTGTAATTGTAGCTAATTATTGCTGGCTTCTGATCGATAAATGGAGTGCTTATTCAGATCCAATAACCACAGCTTGTTTCATGGTCTACAGTGTAGTGTGCAGTCATTGCCCCATGTGACGCTCCAGTCCCTTTTTCCAATACCATGTCTTCCTCTAGTGATCCCCCAGCTTGACGATGTAGTTGCATAGGGTACCATATCATCTTGCTTTTAGAGACAAAACATAGTTTCCCATGTTCTCTCCTCAGCACACTGTGATGGTGGCCTTTGTTTTCCTTCTGTGTTCTTTCCCCTCTACCTATGTTAAGCTTATTCTCATATTTCTGACGAGTCTTGTATGTGACGAACTTCAAGCAGTCAGCAGCACAGGATTCAACTCACCTTGAGGAATCTTCCATTTCAGCAAGCATAGGACTGGTTTTGTTTGAAGTCATGAATTTACTAGTTCATACCCCACAGAGATGTTAATGCCCTTCCCGTACAAAAATACCATACAGCAATGCCAGAGAGAGAGCCCTCAAAACACAGCACAATGCAGTCCTCCCCAAAACAGGACTGATGCATGACTCAGCCTAACTCATGCTGAATCATAATTAAATAGTAGATGGAAAATCAGAAGCCACCTACATACGCATCAGCTTTCTTCTCTCACTAACTGTCTGTCTGCGCAGTGCAAACCATTTGCTGTCATGTATTTTCTGGAATAATCAGAATGCTTGGGACTCTCCACCTTGAAAGAACTTTTGTGATGTTTAATTTAAACAACACTCACCCAAACCTCAGCATTGTTCATCACTTGTGAATGTGGTTAGGAGTTTGTGCTCAG
Organism: Varanus komodoensis; assembly: GCF_004798865.1. Lineage (NCBI taxonomy): Eukaryota > Metazoa > Chordata > Lepidosauria > Squamata > Varanidae > Varanus > Varanus komodoensis. Next base: position 49,372,061 of record NW_025336087.1, read on the forward strand.
TGGTCCATGGTTATTTTAAAGCAAATCTGGCAGAATTAATCCAAAAGGAAGCAGAAGTAGAAAAGTGGAAGCAGGATCCTAGAAAAGGATAAGAAGAGCATACATCTGTACAATTCAAATTGTAACATCAATTTCAGCATTTCAGACTTCATGTTCAACTCTGTTTCCATAAGTGTGTGATTATAATTATTAGCATGAACAGAACTGCCACTTCTTTTTTTAAAGTATCAGAGTGACATGCAAAATATACTTGTCATCTAGGCCGATCTTTTTAAAACATAAAATGACACTGGAAACATATGCTTCCTTCCCTAAACGTGCTAGCAATTCCTGCACCTATTAATAAATAATTACCCAAAATTCTGATCAGGCCTAAAGTTTGGGGAAAGGTTATATCCTTTCAACTTCTCTTGGGAGTGTACCTTTATGAAAGATGAAAAACATCTTTAAATAATTTCTTTTAATTTCCTTCTCAAAACTTGGAAGTACCCTAATCCTTGAAATAAAGCCCATTTATTTACCTCTAGTGGGCCTTTTCTTCTCAAAACACTGTATAAAAGACTGTTTTCTGTACATTGATTTCCGGACACTCTCACCCTTCCTCATACCTACATTTGTATGTATTTGTTTTTTATTTCTATATCTCCCAATAGCCAAAGCTTTCTAGGTGGTTCACAACAATTAAAACCACAAAATACAACATAATAAAATATGAAAGTTTAAAAATGCAGTGCAGTTAAAAAAGATAAAAACCAAACTAAAAGCTAACAGTAGTACAAATATTAAAATTACAGGTTAAAACCACAGAAGGACTAAAATGCTTCGGCAAAGAATGTCTTCATCTGGGACCAAACTCACCACACTGTAGGTGCCCCAGGCAAGCCTCTCTTGGGATCTCATTCCACAACTGGGATGCCACCATAGAAAAGGCCCTCTTCTTAGTAACCAAGTCAGTGGTTGAAAGAAGATGTGCATAAAGAAGGTCAATAGTTCTGTCATGGTTTTGCCATGTAAAGGGATCTCAGATATTAGGGCTGGGAAATATTTCTCCCTGCGATGTTGCAGAGTACAGTGTTGGATATATTATAAGCTGCCCTGGGAATACAAATTTGTGAATGATGGCAAGCAAATATCTTACCTGACTATTTGGGCCAGTGGTGTGACAGCTTCCCTGTTCATATGTTCCCAGTCAGATTCTAAGAAGACATTGGACTCACATGGACTGAGGGGACCACATTAGACTCATATATTTCAGGACAGTGCCCAGATAGTTTTAGTTGGATGGAAACTCCAGTTCTGTCCTTGTTTTGGCTGCCATGTCAATAAGGATCTTATGCACCTGAATAGATTCCTTCTTCCGCCCCTGACATTTTCTCTCAGAAAATGCCCTTCCATCATCAAAGAAAAACAGCCTCTAAAATTTGTCCTTGAATTGAGTCCTTTTAGCAAATAACCATCAGATAAAGTGCACTGACCTATGGTAAGCAATGTGAGTCAATGGAGTATGCCAACCATATGCTCACACATTTTTCTTTTGGCAAGTGTCCTCTCAGTTCTCTAGTGGTCTCAGTTCCTTTAGCATCTTCCTGAACTTGCACAGAATTAAGGTTCCCATGCCTGCTAGCCACAGAAGGAAAGATCACAATATTTTGCATTTACATGCTTATTGACATTTTTAAAATGTCTTCTAACATTTTATGCTCTAAGTCTGTATTTAAAACTTCTCCCATGTAAGCACCAGGTCAGTGTGAAATTTTTTAGGAACACAGAAGCTTTAGAATTCAATACAACCTCTCCGTTTGACCTTACCTTACTGAGTGACTACGGCTGCTTTATCATGAAACCTCTTTCTCTGTGAAATCTTAGGGGATGTCAGGGCATTGTGCTTGCTTCAAAGCCCAGAGAAGATACTGAAGTAGAGAATAAGTATCTATCATTCCAGCTGTAGTTAGAACATGCTTTCCTGCCTCTTTTGTTCCTATCCCAACATCATTTTCTCAGTTACGGAATCCTTTTATTCATTGGACTAACATTTTGTTCTGTAGTCAATTGTTTGGTATAGTACTGTATAGGTACTATACAGTATAATACCACTGTAATTTCTATGGTAACCTAATATAAAGCAACTGTAAGTAGAATAGCAAATCAGCAAGCAAAAAGTAGAAATGTCTCTGCTGAATGGTTGTACTTTCAACAACTTGAACATGGAAGAGATTCATGAGTTGTATTTATGTAATAGTTCCTGCTGGTGCTAGGGTAGCATTGGAAAATGCAATCTGTTTTATGAATGGTGGTTTGACATTTACAAGAGTTAAGTTTTTGTGACACTTAATTGCACAGAAGCTTCCAGATTTTTCTTGTAAGATTGCAAAGTCAGTGTATATTTATCTATTCTGGCCAGTATCCCACCAATTGATCCAATGTGACAGGATATGACAACTGGAAGTTAGTCTATTATAGTTGTTCTTGTACTTTTTCATCGTAGGCAATGTTGGGACGTGGGAATGGAGAGTCATCAGCACGGAAGAAGGAAGAAGAAGAAGTTCAGAGCAAACACAGATTAATCCCCTTTGGGCGCAAAATCTATGAGTTCTACAATGCACCAATTGTTAAATTTTGGTTCTACACTGTAAGGAGCAACTATCATTTTGTCATCTGCCCCTAATGACACACATTTGCAAAGGCCCCCTTCATCAGTATGTTTACATTGTATAAATGAAGCACTGTTTCATAAGAACAAATATTTCTATAAATATGGTTTTGTTTTGAAGATTTCATTAATTTTATTTATTGAAGTATTTCCAGGCCCCTTTTCAGGACCAAAGCCCTCCCAAGGTGGCCTGTCTGAAGATAGTTTGCTGGAAGATGACAAATGGAGCCCCTCTATATGTCACTGAATAATAATGAGAATCTAATGGGATAGTTTAAAGAATTATCCCTATTCCATGTTATGCAAACATAATAGCAGGGGGAGAGGGGATAAAAGGGTAATTTTCACATTTATTTGAACAGCTGATATACTCCAATTTGTGATCTGTCCTGTTCTACTAATTATAGCAATTTATGCACTATTCTGTGGGTTGACTTTGAATAATATAAAACCAGTACCTGAGATCCAAATGCACTCTGATGGAGCACCTGCATGAATGAATTTGCTTGCTCTAATCACTTCAAAAACTGGACAGTTTTGTATATGCTTCTCTTTGCCGACAAAGAATTTTGCACTCCACTGAATACAGAAGCTCTTACAGGAGGTGTGGGATTCTGTAGTGTGCATTTCAACTCTTGCAAATATTGAAAATGGCTGAAGCAGAAAGTTAGCCTTCTTTTTAAGGATGGAAATAGAAATAGAAAACTGGGAATGTTGGATTAAGTAACATATGAGCTAGGCATTTATACTCAGAAAAAAAATGGGTTTATGTCTTTGCAGATGGCATACATTGGGTACTTAATGCTGTTCAATTATATTGTGTTGGTGAAGATGGATCGCTGGCCTTCCATGCAGGAGTGGATAGTTATCTCTTATATATTCACAATGGGGATAGAGAAAATGAGAGAGGTAATGTTATCTTGAAAGATCTGTTAATGGAACTGCTTTCTATAGTTCTGTTTTCACCTAAAAATCAATTTGTTATTGTAGATTTATCAGTATTCTGAGTTGCTTTTGTGCCATTCATAGGACATTACCACCAGTGGAAGAGAGTCCGTTTCGGGTAATTCCTCCTTTTCCCCTAAAGTTCTCCTGCCAACAGAAAATCTGTTCTAAGAAGTTGGAAGGATGCTCCAAAATTGGGGATGGGAGGTGGGGGAACGTTAAAGGGAAGACAAATAAGCAGTGATTTTCTCCCTTGCTGCGCTCATAAGATGCTCTGCTAGATTGAAAACCGTTCTGCTCTCAGAAGCCCAATTTTTCATGAAAGAGAAACTTACGATCTAAGTTATTTCTCTCTGTAAAAGAGAGCAATGCACAGCAATGTAAGGTAGAAAAAATATGGTAAATATTAATAGTATTTTAAATCATATCTTTAAATTTAATTTAAAACAAATGATTCTCCTTCCCATTCAGACCTACATGCATCCCACAGGTTAAATGACAGTTTTCAGTGAAAATTTAAATTGGGAAAATGGCAAGGTGTCGGGCTTCAGTCACCCCAGGACAATGTACCTAATCCAATACAGGGCTGCTAGAAGTTATGGAACATCTTGTGTATCACATAACCACATGTGACGTAAGATCACTTGTGTATCAACTGGTGTTTTTCAAAGAGCACAACACAGGGGAAGAGCTGAGTCCCACAGGGCAAAATTTACTCTAATTTACATATGCCACTTTGCATATGCTGGTAAGTCTGTGTGGGTGTGTTTTTAAAGGACCCTGTCTCCTAAAGACCCCCCCCCCATATGGTTCCAGACGGGAAAAGACCCCTCAGACAGAAAGATTCACAGAAGGCAGCAGGAACTGAAGCATTAATCTAAGGTCAGATGCAACAGAGCTCGACAAGGCCTCCAGACCTTTATTTCAGCAAGTACTCATGGACAGGAGGCTGGTGTGGCACAGGGCCATGCAGGCGTTTGTGGTCCAACCCAAGGAGTGGACCCACCACCACTAGAGCAGGCAGAGATCCTGCATTCATCCTGCCTGAGGGATCCTGTGGGTTTGCTGCCATGTCGATGGAGCACTGGACTTGACGGGCCATTAGTCTGATCCAGCATGGCTTTGCTTATATTTTTATATTCATTTCTACATACATACAAGATTATTCACTTGAGAAGATTATAGTCTAAAATATGTGAAATGTGTAAATAAGCTTGCAAATTTTCCTGGAGCATCAATAAATATTAGTCTTAAATGTTGCTTCTAGAAACCTACACTGTGCTTGAGTTTTAGTTATAACTGCTCAGATTGCACTATAAGCAGAATGCTTTATATATAGTAAAGAACAGTGAAGAAAATAATCTCTACAAACAGAAGGGGGCTCTTCAACATTGATAAAGGAATTCAAGGAAGTTGGGCAGATACCATGATGAACTTAAGTTACACTTTTCATATAACTCAAATATTTCATTTTATTGTATTGTATTCTACATCTAAATGCTTTTTTGGGGGGAAAAGTTTGTTGAACTATAAAGGCTAATACATAGGCAGTTCTGAAATGCATGCAGTAGCATTTATGCATGAAATCGTGCATTTCTAGTATTCAGGTAAAGAAACAGGAAAAGATTAAGGAGGCGAGATAGACCAATTGCAAGCTAGTTGATTGTGCTAATTAACATTAAATGCTTTTTTAAAGTCTGTTTTCTCAGATGATGTGCAAGCCAAAAACAAGCTGAATTTAATCCAATAATACATTTTCTGGCTTCAGAATACAAGCCTTAAAAGTTGTATTCAAAGTTTTTGAAGAGGAATGCAAACTTTTTTTTAACCTTTTTGAATGTGTCTTTTGCATATTGTAGCAAGTACTCTTTCTTTGCTATATTAGATTAATTTTACAAAATATCCAGAAAAGATGTAAATACTAAATGGACTTAAGGACATGATCCAGCCACTGCAAAATCAGTGCACGTGGTACAATGTAGAAACCTAACCAAGCATATTGTCTGCCAGGTCCAGCTCAAAGGCACATTAAATACACAAAGCCTTACTGCCAACATGCTATAACCAAGCCACACAATGGTTCTACTCAGCATTTCTGGAGACGCACCCAGAAATCAAGGCTCTAGCTGCAATTTCCCTTAATCAGAACGCAGGCTGGGGCTGGCCAGAGCAAGTTTGCAAAGAAGGCCCTGTGACATTTTTGCAAAGGAAGCCTGCGAGGTCTTTCTGAGAGAGACCGCCTGCCCCCAAAACCATAATGTCTTAGCTAGCCCTAATGGCTATCTTAGGCTTACGAAGATTTATCCCATGGACTGAGTGATGGGGCGAGGTGTTGCAAAGAACCAGATAGATTTTTTGTCATGTGGTTCCTCGCATTCTGCAAGTTACAGAATCCAAGACTGCTTTCCTGGGCTCTTCCTATTCTGCTCCACTCCCCAGAACAGAACCTGATAAGTCAATAAACCCAGGTAGGGCTGAGCCTGAGGTATGTACTTCCCACCTTGAGCTGTTTACCACAGATGGCACAGCTGCATGCTGCTATGGCCTAGCCCCTCTACATACCTTCTGGATCATGAGTAACATGATAGAATTTGATTGAATTGGTTGATATATGAAAATTTGCTATGCATTCAGCACCTATAGGACTCATATTGAAACAGCAAGTTTGATCCCTGCACCCCTCTTTCATGTTCTCCAGATATTAATGTCAGAACCCGGTAAGCTGCTGCAGAAGGTGAAAGTGTGGCTTCAGGAGTATTGGAACGTTACTGATCTCATTGCCATTCTCCTGTTCTCTGTGGGTATGGTACTTCGCCTCCAGGATCAGCCGTTCCGGAGCGACGGTCGTGTCATATACTGTGTCAACATCATTTACTGGTACATCCGATTGCTAGACATCTTCGGGGTGAACAAGTATTTGGGGCCATATGTAATGATGATTGGGAAAATGGTAAGAAAAAGTTTCCCATCTTTCCTTTTTGTATGGAATGTTATCACTGAAACAGTAGAAGGTGATTCTAGTTTCATGCAACCTTGGGGATTAATATCAAGCAGATTAAAAACAGAATCTTAATTAAAGCATAACATGAAACAAATAGGTTAAAGGCACACTTACAAACACAAATACGTAGCAACCTACCGACTTAAGTCTCTTAGCCACAAATCAGGCTAAATTCCAAAGGCCTGCCTAACTAAAAATGTATTTACCTACCAGTGGAATAAAAACAGAGATCTAACCTACCCAGAGCCTAGGAACAGCCATAGAAAGGGCCCTTTCTTGCATCCCCACCAAACATAGCTCTCATGGTGGCAGGACAAAGCAAAGCCTCCCCCAAAGATCTTAAAACTCAGGCAGTCTTCTGTGGGAATAGCAGTCTTTCAGGCAGCCTGGTACCAAGCTAAATGATCATAACCAGCACTTGAATTCTGCCTGAAAACAGACAGTTTGCCAGTGAAGCTCTTGTAACAATGGAGCCAGTCATGTGTTCCCTGTGACCTGTCCCAATCAACAGTCTGGTCACAGCATTCTGAACAATTCAAGTTTCTGAACAGATTTTAAACACAACCCCACATACAGTGCATTACTAGTAGTCTAAATGGGTTGTAACTAAGGCCTGAGTAATCATGGGCAGATCAGATCAGACATCTCTAAGAATGACCACAGTCAGCACACTAGCTTCAGTTGTGCAGATACACTCCTGGCCACCTCCAAAATCTATGCATTCAGATTCATGGCTGACTCCAGGAGCACATGCAAACTGTGATACTGATCTTTAGAGGGAGTATAAGAACAACAAAAGGGCAAGCAGGTACCTCAGGTACTAGTGGACCTTCCTTGAGTTATATGCACAAAAGTGCAGAGTGCACAAATTTTGTGTAGGTCCCTCACCCTAACAGACACTAATGAGTGCTCATTTGTTTTACCACTGATTGTTATGGAGCTTTCCCTCTCCATGGCTCCTGGTGACCAATCAGGAATGTGCCTCAGATAGCCTGGCTGGGTTAGAGGCTGGGCAGGAGAAAGACATTTGCATCTTTTGGAGATGCCATTCCTGTAGCGTAGGAGTAGAAACTACACCTATGGTGTATACCAAAAGATGAGAGCCAATAGGCATCAGTTTTACTGGCCTGTAAAACTTACCTTGTTTGGGCAATGTCAAGATATTAAGAGTATACTGAAAATGGCAGAGAAGCTGGACTCTGTTGTAGCATTTCCAAGTAACATCACTGAATTGTCATGATCAGTAGGACTTCTTCAAAGTGGAACCAGTGGCCATGGGTTTTCCCACACTGGGGACATTCAAAAGAAACTGGACAGCCATGTGAGTGGGATGGTGTAAATTAGTGTCCTGCAACAGCAGGGGGTTGGACCTGATGGCCTGCATGGCCCCTTCCAACTCTACTACTATTCTATGAAACGTACTTCAAAGGGGGGAAAAGGAAGCTTGAAGCCTGGAGCATAATGAAATAGCCTTTCCCAGTGGCTAAGACTTTACATGAGAACTGAGGGCTGTTTCACATATAGATGCATTCCAGTTGATTTCCCATCCTTAGATTACCCAAATGGTGTTATGATGAATGTGTAAACAGAGTCCCTTGATAGGTACTGTGGGTGAAGTGCTGTAATAGGAAAACTCTATCTCTGATGGCCTATTCAAAAGTGCAAGCTTTTACTTGATGTTACATTTATGAACTGGGCTTTGGTAAAATTATGGGAAAAGAATCTTGCCAATACTTACTTCTGCTTAGGTCCAAAGTATGTCCCACCACAAAGAGAGGTCAGGCTAGTAGGTACATGAGACAGGGCCTTTTCTGCTGCAGCATCACAACTGTGAAACTTCCGCATAAAGCAAGTTCAGGCTGGTGCCATCCCTACTGAATTTGTGGTGAGCAATAAAAACTGTTTTGCCAGGTCTTCAGGTACGGTTAGGTGGATTATAATAAATAACATTTTGTTTCTGCTTTGTTCTGTTGTGTTTTTGATGCACTGTTGTTTTAAATGGTACATTGCTTTGAGGGCCTGGAGGGCAGAAAAATAATTAATACTTTTAGTCAATAAATTATAATGTTTATAGCTGTACAACCTTAATCCCAGTAGAAACACAGACATCAAACATCTTTTAGGTAGTTTTTTCTCCACCTAAAATAGTCTAAATAAGTTAAGTAATATTTCCATGGCTGGTTTCATATTAAATGATCACACACAGCAGGGGTTCTGTGCCTCTTCCTTCCTCCCCCTGCCAATCCTCCTGCAGTATCCCAGAGGACACTGCGGAAGTACCAAGATTTCTCCTGAGCTGCAGGAGGCCATTTTGCATGGCCATAGCTTGTCTTTAAAAAAGAAAATACCCTCTGTGTTATCTACACTTGGGAAAGTGAAGGCAGCCCAGGCTCACACAGCTTTCTCCAAGGCCCCGAGGATTCTGCTGCAAAGGGTGCTTTCCACACACCCTACCTTTAACCTCTGAAAAAAGTTAGTGGTAGACTATGAAGTTGTAATTTGTCTGCATGGAACAGAATACATGCCAAATTAAAGTTTTGTATTCCTTAATTAGTTTTAAAGGTGGTGGGTGGAAAGCACCATTTGCAGTAGAATCCTTGGGAGATTTTGCAGATGCTTATCTCGTTCTCACTTTCCCAGTGCACTAAACTACCATGGCTAAACGTGTTGCATGAACCCAGTCAACATCTGTATTTCTATGCATGTATTATGCATGTGCTACACATACAAGGAAACATATACACAAATTCATTAGCAAAGTGAAGAACCAAAGACTACCCTCATTCAGCCTCTGTGTTTATTGCAGTGTGCAATGTTTACCAGTACCTTTAAGAGGAATGTGAAAACATTACAACATTAGTCATCTTGTAAGCATTCTTACATGAAAACCCTCTCAGGGATTGCAAAAGACCCCCAGCAGCTTGACATCCTAGAGGCCAAAGGCCACTAGGAACAAGGGAAAGGGAGTCTTGCAGAGGGATCGCTGTGACAGGACAAGCCACCACAGGGAGGACAACTTGTTATCATGTGGACATTTGAATAATTAGATTCATATGTTTTAGAAACATTTGTTCTCACCGGAAAAAGTGGATGTCATTCCCTGTGCCTCTCTATTTCTCTTTTCTTTCAGATGATAGACATGATGTATTTTGTCATTATTATGTTGGTAGTTCTGATGAGCTTTGGTGTTGCAAGGCAGGCAATCCTCTTCCCCAATGAAGAGCCTTCGTGGAAGCTGGCAAAAAATATTTTTTACATGCCCTATTGGATGATCTATGGGGAAGTGTTTGCAGACCAGATAGACCGTAAGCACGTTTATGATTCTCATACTCCAAAGTCAGGTATTCAATTTTGATCAGGTGATGTCTTACAAGATCATCTTTATACTCTCAATAAATGGCTCAGGATAGAGGACTCAAACATCAAAGGAAAGTATAATGAGAAAGGAATCTGTTCCTGGCCATCACTTAAATTGTTAATTTCAGAAGGTGATATTAACAGCATTTCTCAATAAACCTAATCATAACCCTGCCAAGTTATTCTTTTCTTTTTTAACACATAAATTGCATTAGAAATGACATATTTCTTGTTTTAATTATCCAGATTATGGGGAAAAGTCTTAGGTATCCATGATGAGCTCAAGGGTACATCTAAGACATAAGGTATATCTACACAAGAAATTGCATCAGTTTTCTACCATTCTAACTATCATGGCATTTCCAAAGAGTACTGGGAATTACAACCTCTGTGGGTGAGCTGAGAATGCCGTTATTTGCAGAACTGGAAAGAGGGAGTGACTACTAGGCCCATTCAAGTCCATGGTGTAGATTATACCTGTATTTCATTCTCCCCTTCCCTGATCCATTTGTTTGATTTTGGAACATTCACATCAATCCAGTTTTCTATGAAGCATTCAGTTATTGGGCTAGATTATAGGTTGTTGCTCTAGTTGTAGTTAAGTCAGGAGCATTACACTGATTTATGCCATAGTCCTGTGATCTGTTTGCTACCACACTTTGGAAAAATAGCAAAATTATTAAGGAAGAAAAACTGGTTGTATCGTACATTATCAGAATGGGATACAGACTGAACAAGTCCTTGGTTCAAATCTTATCTCTGCCATGAATTTAATAAGTGGCCACAGGCAAGCAACTCTCTCTCAGCCTCAGTTCCTCCCCTCCCCCCTGCCATCAGCATTAGAGGGGATAATAATCCTGACTTATATTAGAGGACTGGAACTAGACAATGCATGTGAAGTACTGTGAGTACTTGAGAGCACCATACGCTATCCTAATATTATTACTGTGGTCCAAATCTAGCACCTGTTTCTATACATGCTGTCCTTTGCCTGCACATCTGCAAATGTCAGTTTTCTATTTAATGACTCCTCCTGGTACTTCCCAGAGTAACATGCCAGAGCAGATCAGGGCTAATGTAATTAGGCATCCTTTGGAATGCAACAATGAGAGCAGAACCACCATCCTTAGCACAGACAGGCATGCAGGACGATTTTAGTTAGCTCGCCTTTTCTGCTTGACTGTATCTGGGTAGCAATGAAAAGTGAGAGTTTGCTCCAATGGGAATGATTTTGTCTGTGTTAGTAGATCCATTGTGATGTGCAGCCTTAAGGAATGTGGTTCCATAGTGCAGTTCTTGCACATGCGGAATTGAAGAACACAGAATATCATTGGAGGCAGCTTGGTTTTCCCTGCTGTTCTGATCTAGATAAAATGAATTCATCTACACTAGCATTCACCTAAAATTTCCCCTCCACAATATTCCCACATAAAAAGGAAAATTTGCTAGAAAACTCTTTCTGAATCCTCTTTTCTTCCAAAAGGTTATTTTAAAAGACATATACCACTGTCAGAAAGAAGATTTCCAATTGCAAATTATCTTTCCTTTTTGCTCCCATTGATAGCATGGCATGTGAACTAAAAAGCTGTCATCTATAGAGTTTTCTTCCTGACATTAGCTTTCTGCTTTGTTCCATCTGTCTTTTCTCCTCCCATATTCAGAAGTTTTCGTTTTTAAAACTTAGAAGACCATAGGTGTAATGATGGGGAAAAGAGTGCAGATAGGGAAAGATAATTGACTGTGGAGTTTTGTTTCATAAATGTCTGTTCCTCTACAAGTGGCCATTTATTGATGTTGTACTAAGTATCTGACATAGTGCAACAAATTCCATAGCTATTCGGCTGCAGGGGCGGGGTGCTTTTTTAAATCTGGTGTGCTGATTCTAGTTTAGAACCATGCAAATGGAGAAGCAAAAGGACAAAAGTGGCTCACAATGTTATTCATTTACTCGTTTAAAATGTTTCTTGGCTGTCTTTTAACTGAAAGCAGCTGCTAAGCTCCACTCCCCCCAGAGATTGAAACAAATCCATCAAATAATTGTTGTTACTGATTATTGAACTTTTGCATGAAGCTGCAAATGTGATTAATGCAGCATCCGATGCATTGTATTATTGCTAGACAGGCTGTGAAAGAAATTGCACCATCCCTTCCTTGGAAGAACTCGAGATAGTTCATCAGGTATTATTGAGTCTCTATATTTGACGTAACTATAGCATTTGGAAAGAGAAAGCAGAGCTTGCCTGCTCTTGTGTTATGCAAATACTTGGTAAGATCCATTAAATCACCATGATTTTTAGCTGGATGCTTGGCAAAGCAGCCACAGTGGCGTGTTTCTGTTACTGAGACAGAGTTCTGGGCAAAACAGAAATTCAAAGCAAAGACCAAATGTCATCTGGCCTCATTCAAAGGATAATTGTGTAGAGCCAAAAGTAGGGAAAGATCTGACATTACACCAAGAAAGAGGAACTCTGGGAAATTGAGATCTGATAAGAAATTCCCCCTCATACTATTATTATACTAGGACTTAAAGTACAAGAGTATGTTGCAGAATATTATATTGTTCAAGAATACGCAATTTCTCATATGTGAAGTCAGAATAAATATTCCCAAAATTATTAACCAGTAGCATAGGCAAACAAAAAAACCCCATCATGGGCTGGTTAAACTAAACAGATAATTCCTAATCTTTGTGCTTTTCTCTATTTAAAAAGGTATGACCATATATCTCCACATTGGCCTAAGCTAAATCAGCCACAATTTACTATTTAGAGTATTCTGGAGTGTTTGTACTTTCTCAAATATCAAGACAGTCTGAGACCTCTATGTTACTTTTTGAATGCAATTTGATCTTAAAGATAATGTTATTGCATTGCATTTTTGTATTCAGGTCTTTCTTTTCCTTTTCTTACATGCTTTATACCATGTCTTGCCGGCCATAAATTCTGAGTCCTTTTAGAAATCCACATCTCTCCATATGTATCTGATCTGAATTTTATAAAATATTTCACTGAATTTGAGAAACATACAAATGCTATCTGTAACTCTAAAATAACTTTGGTTTTTTGTTTTAACACATTGCATTAAAAAAGTGAAGCATGACAGCAGGCTGACCAAGTCCACCTCTCATCAACTGGTAGCCTCTCCGTTCAATGGATATGTTTCCATGTTTGTCTTCGCCTTGTTGAAAGAAAGCATAGAAGTGGTTTCTCTCTAATGCATGTTCCCTTGAATTTTGATGGTGAAGAGATATCAGTAAATACATGCTCGAATTCTATTTTGAATGGTGAAAAGCCTGAATCCACATGGATACGCTAATAAAATTGATTTATAGAAAGGTACTTTTGTACTTAAGTTATGAGGCACTGTATTATTTGAGATGTCTCTTGCTATACACATAAGCTTCTGGCTCTGGCTCTAGAAGGAACAATAGCTCACTTGCTTTACATAGAAAAGGTTCCAGGGACAGTTCCTGGCATCCATCATCAAAACTATCTTGGGCAGCAGAGCCAACTTAGGAAATTGCTGTGGATGGTATTGTGAGGGGCCACTGCCTCAGAACAGACAGTATGTACTTCCCATTCTCTAGCTCCAGCACTTTGCACGGACACACAGGATAAGGAAAACATGTCAATTCACTATGAACTACCTTTCCTGTCCTGTCCATAGTGTAAACTGTGGAGGCAAGCTTGACAAACAAGAATCTTCTCAATTTTGTTTAGCATCTGCTTTACTGCATGTCAGCTCCCAACCATAAGGAGGCAGGTCTCCATCACATGCAAGTTAGCACCCAGTACACCTTAAGATCTGCCTGGTGATTCTTACCTTTCCTGGCAGCTCTATCAGTCCTGGCTGATTATATTTATTTTGGTGTTTGCTGCATGGTCCATGATGTAGCAAGGGACAGTTTTTGGACCAAGTGCCATGATGTATCTGTAGGAACATGTTGGGGGTCACAAGTCAGTAACAGGCAGGGACAAATACTAAAGCTGGTGGAGAAGGAGCCCAAACTGGATAGAGATACAGCCAGAGGAGAGGGGGTGAGCTACTGTCCCTTTCCCTCATTCCTCAGCTGTTTTCCTGTGAGATGAGAAGCCAGAGAAGAAGGTGATGTTTATACTGCCACTTCCCAATGACCTCCTCTCAAATGCAGTGCAAAGTACAGTGAAAGTGGAGACTGCTCTTTCAGAAACTGCCACTTGAGGTACTCAAGTGGCTGCTCCCAACTGAGCCAGCTTGCTCAGCCCTTGCCTTCATAAAACGTTGGTTCAAGGTGACAGTTTCCAACCATGTGGGTCTTCAGAGAAGGAGCAGAACCTCAGCCAGCCCACAAGAGCCATCAATGGCTTCCAGGCCAAAGGTTCCCCATGAATGCTATAGCAGAAAGAACAGAAGAAAGTATCAAGAAAGTACTGCTTATTTCCCTTTCATGGATCACTGCCTTGCGTGGCAAAGGCGCTTGCATATCTCAATGAAGCTATGAGCTATCCTGTGCAGGACCACCCAAGACAGACAGGTCATAGCAGAGAGTTCTGACAAAACGTGATCCACTGGAGAAGGAAATGGCAACCCACTCCAGTATCTTTGCCATGAAAACCCCATGGACAGTACCAAAAGGCAAAAAGATATGATGCCGGAAGATGAGCCCCTGAGGTTGGAAGGTGTCCAATATGCTACTGGGAAAGAGCAGAGGGCTAGTACTAGTAGAGACTGGGTCAAAGCTGAAAGGACACTCAGTTGCAGATGTGTCTGGTGGTGAAAGGAGAGTCCGATGCTGTAAAGATCTATACTCCATGGGAACCTGGAATGTAAGATCCATGAATCAAGGCAAGCTGGATGTGGTCAAACAAGAGATGACAAGACTGAACATCAACACCTTAGGAATCAGTGAACTAAAATGGACAGGAATGGGTGAATTTAATTCAGATGACCATCAGGTATACTACTGTGGGCAAGAATCCCTCAGAAGAAATGGAGGAGCCTTGATATTCAATAAAGAGTAGGAAAAGCAGTGCTGGGATACAATCTCCAAAATGATAGAATGATCTCAGTTCGAATCCAAGGCAAACTATTCAATATCACAGTAGTCCAAGGGCACAGGCTGGTAGAATTTTGTCAAGAGAATGCAATGGTCATAGCAAACACTCTTTTCCAAGAACCCAAGAGATGACTCCACACATGGACATCACCAGACAGTCAACACAGAAATCAGATTGACTATGTGCTCTGCAGCCAAAGATGGAGAAGCTCTATACAGTCAGTAAAAACTAGACCAGGAGCTGACTGTGGCTCAGATCATGAGCTTCTTGCTGCAAAATTTAGGCTTAAATTGAAGAAAGTAGGGAAAAGCACTAGGCCACTTAGGTATGACCTAAATCATATCCCTGATGAATATACAGTAGAGGTGACAAATAGATTTAATGAATTAGATCTGATAGACAGAGTGCCTGAAGAACTATGGACGGAGGTTCGCAACATTGTACAAGAGGTAGCAACTAAAGCCGTCCCAAAGAAAAAGAAATGCAAGAAAGCAAAATGGGTGTCTGAGGAAGCTTTACAAATAGCTGAGGAAAGAAGGGAAGTGAAAGGCAAGGGAGAAAGAGAAAGATACACCCAATTGAATCCAGAATTCCAGAGAATAGCTAGAAGAGATTAGAATGCCTTCTTAAATGAACAGTGCAAAGAAATAGAAGAAAACAATAGAATAAGGAGGACCAGAGATCTCTTCAAGAAAATTGGAGATATGAAGGGAACGTCTCATGCAAAGATGGGCATGATAAAGGACCAAAATGGCAGGGACATAACAGAGGCAGAAGAGATTAAGAAGAGGTGGCAAGGTTACACAGAAGAACTATACAAGAAAGAGCTTAACATCCCTGATAACCACGATGGGGTGGTCACTGACCTTGAGCCAGACATCCTGGAATGTGAAGTCAAATGGGCCTTAGGAAGTCTGAGCAACAACAAAGCTAGTGGAGGTGACAGTATTCCAGCTGAGCTATTCAAAATCTTAAAAGAGGATGCAGTTAAAGTGCTATACTCAATATGCCAGCAAATTTGGAAAACTAAATTAGAAGGCCAGATACTGAAGATGAAACTCAAATACTTTGGCCACCTAATAAGAAGGAAGGACTCCCTGGAGAAGAGCCTAATGCTGGGAACAATACAAGGCAAAAGAAGAAGGGGATGGCAGAGGATGAGGTGGCTAGATGGAGTCACTGAAGCAGTTGGCGTGAGCTTAAGTGGACTCCGGGGGATGGTGGAGGACAGGAAGGCCTGGAGGAATGTTCTCCACTGGGTCGTGATGGGTTGGACACGACTTAACGACTAACAACAACAACAACTGCTTATTTGGCCATGATATTCAGTCACTTGACACAATCAGCTGACAACTCACACCCATGTATTCTAGATTTTCTCTGACAGCAGTTTCTGATCATAGCACTGCTTATACTGTAGAACTCTATCCAATTTTTTACAGGAAATAGCTTTCCTATAACATGTTTATGTTGATAAACTGTAGGCAATATCTTTCAGATCAGCATCAGCTTCTCTTTTTCTCCAGCACATATTTTTAGAGCAGACATCTACAGATCTACAGATTCATAGCTCTGAACACAAGACACATTTTAAAACTTGAATGTTTGTCATAGTTTATCTGATTATTCTGGAGAAAGAGGTCTGCATGTAAATACTGCTGTTGGCCTATGCTCTGTGAATGCTTTGGGCAGCTTGTCCCAAGGTCTCTCAAGGCTTGAGATGAGAGAGAACATCTGTTACCACATCATGTTACCTTGCGCCCATTACCACCACATTCGACTTCCCTGTACCTTTATTTCTGCCACTAGTGTGGCAGTTTTTCTGGTTATGGAGCTTTTGCAAGAACTCAGCCAAATCTTGTGAGAGCTCAGTCAGATCTCATGAGAGTTCAGTCAGCCAGATGTTTTTACTTACCCCGTACTCTGATAGATTATTGCAAATAATAGAATACTTCATTCTACATCTAGACACAAAAATAGCATTCACATTTATTTTCCCATGCATTCTGCTGATCTCATTTGCAAATAGCATCCTATCCATTATTCAAAAACCAAGTCCTGGATCAGATGTAAAAGTCTTGGTCTGGCAAGCCATGCCTCCACACTCCCTCCCTCCCTCCCTTTCTTTCCTTTTTACTTAGTAGTAATACACTGCTAAATTTTGTTTCATAGTAATTTCCCATTATATCCAAACCATAGAACTGTGATTTAATCTCTGGGTGCAAATCATGGTTTCATATCCTAATTTATAGTCAGGGATTGAATCATAGTTTCCTGGAAACTACTGTTTAACAAACCCCATGCATTTTGTATTAAGATGAGAACGGAAAAGATGGAGCACTTGGGTATAATGCTCATTCTCAGACTGGGGGACACATGGATTATCAAACCAAGAACTCTGTCTGAACCAGGCTAGGATATCCATTGATTTCAAATTTCAGAGGCTAATCCACACTATATATTCTGCAGTCTGGAAATCTAGATGTCTTTGTTTTAATGAACTGATGAAAAGGTTCTTTAAAAATAAATTCCAAGGTGCTTTAAAAAAATGAACAGGTTTTGAACTCTGCTGTAATTTCTACCAAGCCACCAGATTCCTATGCCTTTTATGTCACAGATTCTGAATACTTATATTAATCAATCTAATACTTGACAGAAACTGTATGCATCATAAATTGAAATATAAAATGAATGTCTGCTACAGAGATAAAAACCACGACAGCTTCTGAAACATGTAGAGGAAAAGGGAAAGAGGAAACCCAAAGGCAAATTTGTTAATCCTTCTGGAGAGAAGGTCTAAGAAATTATTTCCATGCTGGTGTACTGCACTTACTAGAGAATTTGAATTAATTTAGTTTTAAAACCCTTGTGAGAAGCTATCTGTTCAAAAGTATGCTGAAGAAATCCTCCTTGACTAGCAATTATTCCAGGTGAAAGTTTAACGCCTTAAAGAGAGAGATGGAAAGAGACTGAGAGAGAAAGAGATGAATGAATTTATGAATGGATGTAACCAAAGCTTTCACTATTCTTGGTCACCAATCTTCTGATTCAAAGTAGGGTCTTAATCAATTTCCTTTGATATTCTTCTTCCTATAGTTAAAGAATAAACCAGCAAAGCTTTAGGTTGAATCAAAGTATTGCGTTCTTTTTGCATATTTATTACTTCGAACTTTAATGGTCCCATTCAGAAAATTCTGGACTGTGTGTTGTTGGTACACACCAGAATGCCACGAAATAGCTGCTTGTGGCCTATGAAGAATAAAAAGCAGGTCTTCTCCAATGCCCATCTATGAAAGAGACTGCCCTTCATCACTGGCCCATGCCTTCCCTCTTTTCAATCTGCCTCCACTGGGGATTTGTCCTCCCACTAGCAAGAAGCAGGGATGTCTTGCAACTCTGCTGATGCAGAAGTTCCGGCCTCTCAAACCATCCCTGCCTTGTTCTGGTTTCTTCTGAGACCCATACAAATGTCGATTTTTATTTTTTTTAACTGATTTGTAATTTTTTTCCTGTGTTCCCCCCACCCTAAATCAGGGTGGGAACTTTCCCTGTGTAGGGGGAGGGTGATCCAGTAGGTGATTTTAACAGACTTTTCCCTTTCCTTGGATAGGCATCTGCATGAATTGTTTGGGGGCTGTTCTGACACATGCCACCACATGGCTTCATCAAAGAAGTCTCTGGGCTGATTTTCTTTTTAACATGCACTTTTACAGCATGCTGAGCCCAAATGCCACTGCAGTTCTTGCCTGCCTTCTCTGCAAGATCTGGCCACTGGAAGGACAAGGAAAATTTCTGCTGCTTCTCTGAACCCCAGGTTTCATGTACTTTGGAACACATGGTGACCCTTCAGCCTTCTCACTTGGGCCAGTTTGTTTACAGATGGCCAGTATGCCTTCCAAATAAGCATCCTCATCAGCTGGGAACAATCCCCAGCACATTGGATCTCCAGCTACCATGTAAAATCTTATAAAGACCCCTTTTGTGGTAAAAGTGTTCCTGAGGTCTGAATGAAGAAAGTTAGCAGAAGAGATTTATAGAAGACAAATCTCCAAAGTCTGGGAAAACCTTAGATTTTATTATTATTTAAATGTCATGATAACCACCCAGTTTCACTTCTACATTTAATGAGCACTTTCAGACAGATCATTTTGTAGCAGGGGAAATGCTGTTTTTAATTGTGAAGGGAAAGAAACTACCTTTTCACTTGTATATTTGCACTGTTCTTCTATACCACAGTGCCACCTAGAGGCTATCTTTTTAAAAAAGGAAAAGCGCTTCATGTACTTACTGAATTCAATCTCAATTCGATGACAAAACTGAAATTAGATTCAGCAGACTGACAACTTTGTGTATGAATTTCCTGTACCCCACCCTGTAATTCCAGCTAATCCTGGTAATTCGTAACATGATGGCTACATGCCTTTTCCTCCAGGCTGGGTATTCAAGTCACAGGTGGTCCAGGCAGCACCTCCAGGCAGGAGGGCTGAATGACAGCAGAGAATTGCAGGCCATTGTTCACCCTTCCCAAGTGGCAGGTAGGATACAGAGGTTTCTTCAAGCCAATCTCCTAATCCTGGAAGCCAGAAGGGAGATTGTTGCTTCAAGGTTGTGATGCACCAGTAATGTAGGCAAAGCCTCACTCTTTATCTCTGCATTAAAGGCCAATGTGGCAGGGTTTGAGCAAGATTTTCTGGTAGCCATAGATCCTCTTAGAGGCTATCCTCTTAGTATCATGCCATCCCATGGCAGATTCCTTCCTTCTCTTATAACTGGAGTCATTTTCAGTCTGTGTGGGTCCTTCATTCTCAGGTTTTCTTTAAAAACCAGTTCAGTAAACTGGACATGAACCAGTCCAACAAGCAAGTTCTGACATTTATGTAAAGAAAACAGACATAGGGCAGCCATAAGGTTTCTTGTATGTCGAGCTGATTCCCAAAGATCAGATTTTACAGAGATCAGACCATTCTGTCTACAGTTGCAGATATTCCAGTGAACCGCATGTAGTCTGGGAGGCTCTGGTTAAGATGATTCTGACATCTCATAGTACTGGAAACCTTGTAGGCATTAAGGAAGGACTCATGAAACAGAATGTATGGGACAGGAGGCAGACTTTGTACAGTGATGTGGTATGAAAGTATACCCACAGACTTGGAAAACATGCCCTCCAGCATGGACTTCTTACAGGATGGGCTTTATAAAGGTGCAAATACATTAAAGAGTCAGATGGCCAGCCTCAACACTGTTCTCAATACTGGGTGGAAGAATAAGGCGTCTCTGCCCAATGAGCCACACATAATATTACAGGACATCTCTGCCTCCTGAGGGGAGGGAAAATGCCAATGAAATGAGTATCTTCCTTACTCTTCCCTTAACAAGAGATATATGGTAAGGACATTACTATTTAATATTTGCCCTGCATTGGATGTTATTATATAATCCCATCATTCCAGATGCAAAGAATGTGCATTTTATGGATAAGCTGAAGAGCTCTTTGGGGGCCTGGGTGTTATTGTGGTCAGAGCATTGAAATAGGGCCAGGGGCTTGCATGGGTGGGGGGCAGACCTGGCTATAAATGCCTGCTCAGTCATGAAGTTAACTGGGCAATTTAATCTAGCCATAGTTTCTCAGCCAAACCTACTTCAGAGGGTTGTTCTAAGGATATAATGGGAGAAGCAGAACCAGGTACATGTACTGCCTTGAGTTCCTGGCAGAATATAAGTGTAAACTAAGTGTATAACTAAATACCCCAAGTACTTGAAGGACTTAGTCCTGTGCATTTTAGACAGAAAGAAAAGTTCTGCAGCCCCCAGTAAACCCCCATGACAAGCATAGGATTGCACCCTTACACACTATTAAAAGTCAGCCTTCTGTCGGGCATAAAAGTGGGTTTTCCCACATGGTACATTCAAAAAGCTTTGATACTGGTGAGAATGTATCTTGTGAGCTACCACGCATCCTCAAATTTTGTTAATTTGAAGGTTGAGTGAACATCTCCTTCGGTGTTCATGGCTAATCATGAGAGCAGTCTCTTAGATTCAAGAAAGAAAGCAACAGCTTGGAACACTAAAGCAAAGCCAAAATGGACAGCTAATTTAACAAATATGCAAATAGAATATCATTTGAAAAATTGTCCTCTTTATTCCACAAAGAAAAGAATTTCCTTTCCTTGTTTGAAAGTATAGATGCATTTGCCTGTACACATATGCACAGAGAGGGCACAGGCCTCTATACATAATGTGAAAGCAAATGTATTTACTGATAACAGCATTATATGAATTAATGGTATCACTTGTCCAAAGTGGAATGTTAGCTGTATGAATTACATTGCTTTTGATTGTAAAGCAGAGTCAAAATCCAGTCTCATGGTATTTGTTTCGGCCCTCCCCATAACAATGTCCTATATCCTTTGTGTACTGACATTTAAGCAGCTTACCAATTAAAATATACATCAGTGTGGTGTACAATCCAAACATGAGACAACAAAATCTCCATGGACTATGGCTAAACTAAAAGTCTTTTAAAATACCTATTATATTCCCATTGGCAGGAAGGAAATCATTTTGTAGATTCACCCTGGTTATCCATAATTTTTCAGTACAAGGTTATCTGATAATATTACAAATCTTAATTTGATTATTTTCACAAGCTCCAAATCTCAAATTATATACAGCATTTGTGTGAGCATTTAATGCAGAAACTGTGAGCATTGCAAAGGCTTTTTTGAAGAGGAATTCATTCATTTTCATTAAGTAATCCTCCAGTTCAAGTTTATATTTGGTCATAGCATGCCCAGGAAGCATTCCTGTTTCTATTTCATGATGTTGAGTCACACTTGGAAGAATATATTTTAAGTCTAATTTTAAACTCCTGATAAGCAGCTGTCTAAGTCTGATTGAAAGAGATTTCGGGGGAGAAGAAAGAATGCAGCATGTGATCAGCTTTCTGGTGCCAGAAAGTTAGATACTTCCAAGTTAGTTTATAGGATTTTTACCCTACCCTTCAGCCAAAAATCTTCAGACAGACCTAGATATGACCAATAAAAACAAGACAAACATATAATGAGTGACCCCTCTCAAAAGTAAAGAGCAGCATGGAGTAGAAAGGAAGCGAGAACAAGTATTGACCAAATGAAACAAAATATGTCAATAATTTCTATCTTTTTTCCCCAAAGCAAGTTTAATAAACTAGTATAATGTGTAAAACTGACATTAAGTACCCTGGAGATTTACAAACAATTTAGCCCTTGCCTCATCTCCCCCACCCACACACACATCTGTTAGATAATTCCTTGGTAATTTGTTTCTTCTTTGCTAATCTTCTCTCATTATTTGCCTTGTTAGGTCTCAAAAGGTCCCTATAATGTACCAAGCAAATTCCTCTGAGGTTGAGGTCAGCCTTTGAATAATTGAGGCAATTTTGAGGTGCTCTTCTGCCAAAATTCTTTCCCTGTAGCATGCCTGCTTGTACAGCTGAGATTTAACTGAATCTTGTTCTTGTTTCACAAGATTCTTAGGCACTAGGGGAACGTTCTTGTTCATCATTCATTTGCTATATTTGCAAATGTACGTGCTTCACACAAATTGGAATGCCCCTGCCATGGTGCCCCCCATACAGAAATAAGGAAGGGTTGGACCACTCCATTCTCCTGAGGGAGAAGCTGCCCCAAAGCTGGGGGCAGCCATATAATTCTGTCCCTTGGTCTAGTAACCATTGCTGGTTTCAACTGCAAAGTGATTTGCTCGTAGGGAAAGAAGCTCCTAGTAGCTCAAGAAGTTACTGCAGGCTTCCACCACATGGACACATATAAATTAATTATAATTTATTAATACATTTAAAAACCAAACAAGATGCACACTCCAAGCAATTCATTAGCATGCACACCAAATTTCTGGTGCCTATGTCTTGGCATTAATGCAGCGACAGATGGACAGATGCACTCGTAGATATTTAGAGAGTATCTCCAAAGTAAGGGGGAAGAGTGCAGACTTCTCTAATATCTAGGAACATGTGTGAAAGAAGTAGGTTAGTTTAGATGACCTCAGATGTTTCTAAGAACACTGTCAAAAAACTGTAATTGCCTGAAAATAATGTGTCAATAAAAATCCCATAATGCTTCTGTGTATTTTCCTTTTGCATACTGCTCTAGCTAAATGATCCCTTGTTCCATACTTGGCTGATGAGAAATGCCGCACTGTCTGCCTGTTACCTAATTCATTTTAATATCAAATATTTAAACTGGGTCACGCAGTTTCAAAGCATGCAATAAATGTATCTAGAAAGAAAGAAAGGTGTTAAGCTAGTAATTTGTCTGAAGATTTGCTTATATTTCTCAGCAAAGGGGTTTAAAGAACCCACCTAGGGAAGTAAGTTTCAATAGCCACAGGAGCAGGGATGCTGTGAGAATGTGCTTACTCTTGCAATGGGGCGGGAGGATGGAATCTTCCACCAGTGTGTTTTAAGCTTTTGAAATGAACTTTTAAAATATGTACCAGTTTCTGACAAAGGCTCTGCAAATTTGAATTCTTTTTCATTTCCCTCCTCCCCTGTTTCTTCCTAGCTCCTTGTGGTCAAAATGAAACCAGAGAGGATGGTAAAATAATCCAGCTGCCTCCCTGCAAAACAGGAGCATGGATTGTTCCTGCCATCATGGCTTGCTACCTCTTGGTTGCAAATATCCTTCTGGTGAACTTGCTCATTGCTGTCTTTAAGTGAGTTTCATATCTTTGTGTGTGTGCACGTATGCACACGCGCATGTGTCTGTCTATTTATTTAAAATGTCAGTGACTATAGTGACCACTGCAAGAAGACACTGAGTTATGGAATTAATGAATTGCAATTGATATTGTGATAGCATTGGAGTGCATTCACATGTTTAACCATGCAGATTTTTTGTGTTCACCTGATATAAGCATTCAAACAGGTAAAAAACTGAATTACCTTTTGTTTTTTGTTAACTCAGAGATACTCCTCTGGTAAGTGTGATCTGTCTTAGCCTGCTTCCTCAGGTCCAGGATAGATGAAGTGCAGGGAACACTTGAACTCTCTCTCTCTCTCTCTCTCTCCTTTCTCTCCACCCATTTCCATACAGTTACAGGAGATTCCAAATTGGAACGGACCCCCATCTCCATTGGCCATTTTATTGCCTCCCTTGCTACTTTCCTTCCAAGAGGGAAAATATATTTCCCTCTCATGAGTGGGAAAGAAACTGGAGGAGATTTTGCTTGGAAAATTAGTCCCCATGGAAAAGGTTCACTGTTCCTTCACCCTGTGCCACTGCACCAGCCAATCCGGAGCTCTTTTTATATTAAATAAAGAAAAACACCAGGAGGCCTTTTGCATGTCTCCTGCAGTATGTCTGCGTTGAACCTAAAATGTGAAAAGTCAACATGTGGAGAGGAATTTTATGTGAGGTGGCGAGTTAAGAAGAGTCCTGTTAAATCAGACCTGGGGTCCATCTCATCCAGACTTCTGTTCACAGAACAGCCAGTGGCTCCCTGTGGGAAATGCACAAGTAGGGAGTGAATAGGACAAGTAGAAATAGCACCCACCCATTTGTGAACTCTGCTGTAGTAAGTTGGGCACAAAGACATACCACCTGTGGTTCAGAGAGGAGGTCACATTCCATGTTCCCTGCTTCCTGACCCTGATATCCCACTGAATATCATGTTCCCAAGCTGATACCAAGCCAGGTTGCCCCCTACTAGTAGAGGTTGCCTGCACCCAGGGCCAGCGTTCGCATTTTGTACATTGGCAAAGGTACCATCCCAGCTGCTGATACCAGCTTTGGGTTCTCTGCCTCCAGAACAGAAGACTATAAACAGCCATTTAAAATTTCCCACAATGCCCTGAAGCAAAGGAAATTTAAGTTTGTAGCCAGGTTGAACAGCTGCAGCCATGTAAGTAGATACCCGGGCCTAGGCTCTGGGCACTTTGCTCTGAGCCTTCTCACGCATGTAATTCATGTGGATTGGACAGTAAACCAACCTCTTAGAAACAGCTACTTGCTGCTTTGTACCCACCTTGTCATTTCAAGCATGTGCTGTGTTGGTATCCAAGGTTAAATGAGGGTTAAGGTTAGCAGGTGCTGCTCTTCCTCATGCCATCCAGTATGAGGGGAACTTATGGGGTGGTGCTCTGCTCCAAGCCAGCTTTAGCCACTCTCTCAGGGCTTGCAACCCTGCCAGAGGTTTCTCTGCTAGTCCGCTGATGGGGGTGGGAGAGTGCTGCTGTTGCTTCCACACTGCAGAAGTAATATTACACCACAGTCAGAAATGACACAAATTATGTCTTGATACAGCTGTTATACTTGAGACTGCCATGGTTATAGTTTTATACCTTATTCTGATAGCTGCATTATAGATTATTTTTTGGATGTACCCCTAAGATTTTTAAAGTATAAAACTGTCATGAACGAATGAATGAATGAATGAGACAAGCAAATAGTGCTTTCTGGTGGCCTTCAGAGGCATTTTTACCACAACTCCCAGAATTCCCAGCCAGCAAGGGCATTGACTGAGAATTCTGGGTGTTGTGTCTGCAAGACACCAGGGTGGAGAAGGCTGCTCTGGTACATCCGAGAGGCTGGACTGACTGTAGGTCACTGTTACATAGCCACCCATGTTTGCTACTATGAAATGTATGGAATAGTCCAAAATTGTATATCCAAACTTAAAAGATAGTATTGTTTATCAGTGGCCATTTTCTTCCCCTCTTCCTTTTTTAGCAACACGTTTTTTGAAGTTAAATCTATATCTAACCAAGTATGGAAGTTTCAAAGGTATCAGCTGATTATGACGTTCCATGAAAGACCAGTCTTACCCCCTCCACTAATCATCTTCAGTCACATGACTATGATATTTCAACACATATGCTGTAGATGGCGGAAACATGACAGCGACCCAGATGAAACGGACTATGGCCTGAGTAAGTTCCATAAAGCTCATCCTTCATAAAGGTATGAAAAAGTATAGAAGAGCTACTCAGATTGAGCTGGCTGCCTCCATGAGTTTAGAGAACACTTAAAAACCATGGCATTGCCAGAAGAGGACATCTTGCATATGCTATCATTTATGATGGGTAAACAACGATGATATTTTATGATGTCATTCTGCAGACTCAAGTCGCAGAAGGTTCAATGAGGTTCTTTGATTACTTCAGGGGTGTGGGATAATCCCTGCTGAATCTTTCAGCAGAAAAGCTTTGTTGAATCTTTCTGTTCTACAAAAACTTGTGTATTGTATCTGTATGAGCAATTGCATAACCACACTTGTACACACATAGATTTAGTTGGATGCTTCTCTTCTAACGTAGATCCTAGTTTCCACCAGTGCAATGCCATTCGTAGCAGTGGAATGACACAGTTGTACAGTGCCCATTGTCTCTTAAAAACAAAAAACAAAATCTCATTTTGAATATGTTTAATAGAAAGGCAGCATGCAAATGTCTGATACCAGTAAATTTAATGTGCATGTCGCCAAGGCATGAACAATGATGTCCAGCACTGTGTTGCACTTCCATGTGAATGGAACAAGTGGCACGACAATCCCAAATGCCATGGCCATCTCTTCATACAAGCTGCTTGTGAATGTAGTCATCATCAGTAAGGGGTTCTGCATCCATGGATCCACAGCTCCTTGCTGAGGGGACGGCATGTTCTTTCCGCTGCCTCAGCCTTCCCCAGCCTGGCATAATGGCAGTTGCCATGCAATGCATCTTCAGAGCACCTGAATGAAGAAGGCTGCCCCATCTCTTTCACTCCCCCTGCCCTGCCACTCCAACAAGGAGAAGGGCAAGAAAAGGCCAAAGTAATGGAGTCAAGTAGCAAAGAAAATGCTGCCTGGACTTGTATGGGAACATCAGCGATATGCCCGTTTTCAGAATCTGGCATACCCTGAGCATTCATACAGTGTGACACTTGTGCTGTACAGATGGGTAGGGCTGTATATCTGCAAATAACCCTATTTTATCTCTGGATGGGATGCAATTTACAGTC
Source organism: Varanus komodoensis (assembly GCF_004798865.1). NCBI lineage: Eukaryota > Metazoa > Chordata > Lepidosauria > Squamata > Varanidae > Varanus > Varanus komodoensis. The sequence goes on from NW_025336087.1 coordinate 49,399,043, forward strand.
CCTTGGATTAGCTGTGCTTTAGGATGTAGCTAATGGATTGCTTCTAACTGCCTTTTATGTCTTCCACAGAGCTTTTCATAACTGATGATGAACTGAAGAAAGTTCATGATTTTGAAGAACAATGTATAGAAGAATATTTCAGAGAGAAGGATGATCGATTCAATTCCTCCAATGACGAAAGAATCCGTGTTACCTCTGAAAGGTGCACAGCTTTGGGGTTTGGTTTCCTATATAATGTTTACTTTGAAAATTGCAATTCTTGCCATTTCTAATCCCTTTCCATAATTTTGAAAGAATTTGTGTTGCTCTTTAATTTTTTACGGGCTGGTAACTAGCAAGTGCCAAAATCTGATAAAACTTGCTTTTTTTCCAGATCTAAGTTATTTATGCTGGAAATTGACCTTTTTAAAAAAATAATCTCATGTTTCCAAATCAAAGCCATAGGGTACAATACAAAGAGTGCCTTAGGACCAAACTAGACATTTGCTTGATGTATAGCATGCCTCAAGTTTTTCGTTACCAAATCATAGGTACTTGTGCAGAATTTTACAACACAAGGGGTACTGCAGTACAGTGGGAGCTGGAGCTGATTTCTTCCCCTCGCAGTACAACTGGACCAAAATTCGCCTGACCCAAAGCAAAGCTATAATGCTTAACAGGAAAATTTTCACTAGTGTCAAAGAGGATTTTTCCTTAAGCATTCTGGCAACACCGGCCAGAGGCAGGGGCATGATTTTGGTTCTGATCATTCTGGGAAGGTATGTGCATTCCCTCCCCATGCTCTGCATTTCCTATATGATTGCCCCTTTCTCTCACCTGTAATGAAGCAAGGAAACTTTATCATCTACCTCCTATCTATGCATCAAGCAAACAACATGCCTGGAGGAGGCCCCTCTGCTCTTCTGAATTTCAGGCTCAGTTTCTTCAGTGGATTGCTGAGCTTCATGGAAGACACTTTTAAAACTAGAGACTCCAGAGTATTGTATCCAATGTAAGTCTATCTTAAGTCCAATGCATTTCACTGGGTCTGCTCTTAAATAAGACTAGCAGTGAAGGCATCCCTGAAACCCTGGGATTGAGGCCTCGTTTCCTTGCTCATTGGATTGCAGCCTAAGGCAGATCAGAAGACCCAAAGAAAGACTGATTGCTCTGCAGTTGGCTGCAACTTAACCAAACATAGTCTGTCTAAAAGCGAATTACAGGTGCTTGGACTGCAAAAGGCTGCACAAGAACTGATAAGGCACACAAGAATTGTATATATTTTAATTGACACCCTGTACCCTTCCTGAGAGTTTAGGATGCTTTGGTTTCTGCAGGGTATCTTTCACTGTGAAAGACTAGTTGCTATCAGCCCAGTTTTGAATGACTTAGACACTGTTCCAGATTACTGGGAACCTTCCTACACTGTATAACCATATATTTTCCAGTACTTTGATAAATCAGACTACTGCATCCCCGGTTATGTACCTGGTTATGATTAAGAAACTTTCAGCATTTAACCCATAAGAAAATGGAACCAGCATTTATATTCCATGTACCTGGAATCTCTCAGCATACTTACCATCATAATCTAAATGTGTAGCTCAATAATTAAAATCCAATCAGATTTTTTTAAAGTTTGAATAGGACACATAGTTTAGAAGAACCTTCTTTATCAAAACTAACAATTCCACACATTTCAGTGTCATAGACAACCACCAGCTTTTTGGATTTTTCCATAATGTTTCAATTGAAAATATTGTACACCTCCTTATCCAAAAAGAATGCTAAACTATCTTTGCAATCTGAGAATTATACAGAACAGTTAATTGTGAGGGCATGTAATATTTTAAGTCACACCCTATAACAGCTGTGTCATTTTTATTTCACTAACAGAACAATTATAACATTTTACAAGAAAATACTAATGATTAGTAGTGAAATCCAGATTGCTATGTTGAGCATGTGTTTTCATAGAATAATTTGAGATGTTTGCAGTGAGTGGATTTCTGATTTTAGTAAGTTAATCACTTCTGTGGTGAAAAGCATTTGCCAAATATGATTGATATAATAAATGCATTACCATCAACATCTCCAGGGTGACATCCATAATAACTTTATTGGACAACTCAAAAATCACAAAATGTGAACATTTTTGGCATCTCCAGATCTCTCATCAGCAAGAAATTTCAAAAAGTAGGTTGGCAGGCCAAAGCAGGTAGAATACCAGAAGAAAGATCTGCATGGCCAGTATTTTAAAATAGTATGGAGGAGGCGTTGCAGATATTCAAACTGGGCTCTGCCAATTTGATCACTGCTTGTCCTGTCTGAAATTAACAGTGTTTTTCTCTCTTTTTCTTTTGCAGGGTAGAGAACATGGCCATGCGATTAGAGGAAGTGAATGAGCGAGAGCACTGCATGAAGGCTTCACTTCAGACCGTAGACATCCGGCTTGCTCAACTGGAAGATATGATAGGACGAATGGCTACAGCATTAGATAAGCTGACTGGCATTGACAGAGGAGAGGCCACCAAGATACGGTCTCGGACATCCTCTGACTGTACCGATACAGCCTATATTGTCAGGCAGAGCAGCTTCAACAGCCAGGAAGGGAACACCTACAAACTTCAGGAGAGCATTGATCCCACTGGGGAGGAGTCCATGTCGCCAACCTCTCCCACAGTGACGCCCCGCTTGCGAAGTCACTCCTTCTATGCAGTGACTTCTGTGCAGAATATGAAGGACAAGTGTGGGTTGGAGAAGCTTGAAAGCATTTTTAAGGAACGGTCTCTGAGCCTCCATCGTGCTAGTAGCTCTCACTCTGTCTCAAAAGAGCAAAAACTACCTTTAGTGCCTACAAGCACTCTGTCAATTGCCCCAGACTCCCGAAGGCCTTCCTCTTGCATAGACATTTATGTCTCTGCCATGGACGAGCTGCAGTCTGGCCTAGAGCCCCTTGACAGTTCAATGAACATCCTTGGGACAGGAGACCCAGCTCTCCAAGCTCAGATTGCTTCCAGTGTTATCTCAAGTAGCGCCTATGTCAGCGGTTCTCCTGGTGACAGAATTTCAGGCAGGAGCATCGATTATGAAGACCCTTCATCAATGGAAACAAGAGTGTTTTCTTCAGACTACTCACAAATCACAGACAGCCAAAATCCCTGGGAATCTGACCCTCCCTTGTATCATACCTTAGAGCGGTCTAAAAGCAGTCGATACTTGGCTACAACCCCATTTATTTTGGAGGACGCGCCTATAGTCAAATCTCAGAGTTTCATGTTCTCTCCTTCTCGGAGCTATTTCAGCAGCCTTGGTGTGCCCGTCAAAACAGCAGAGTACACAAGCATTACGGATTGCATAGACACAAGGTGTGTCAGTGCTCCTCAAACCATTGCAGAAAGGTCCAGCTTTCCTGGAATCCATGGAGACAAAGTGGATGACTTGGGATGCTGCCACCCAGAGAGGGAAGCAGAACTAAGTCACCCAAGCTCTGATAATGAGGATGCTGAAGCCAAAGACAAAAAAGTGGTTTCCTTATCATCTCAAGATAGCAATACTTCTAGGACATTGTCTAACAATATCCCTCTTCCAAAAATAGAGCGGGCCAACAGTTACTCTGCAGATGACTCCAACTTATTGTATGCACACACTCGGAAAAGCTACTCCATCAGTGATAAACTTGACAGGCAGCGCAATGCAACAAGCCTCCGAAGCACATTCCAGAGGAGCAAGTCATCCAAACCAGAGAACAAGGGGGACACCTTGTCAATGAGAAGACTCTCTAGAACAGGTGCCTTCCACAGCTTTGAGAGCAAGCACAGTTAAAAGAGAACATGTGCATAACAAGAAGAATTGTCTGAGCTCTTCAGTTCTTTAGGAAGATGAAGTAACCTCAGACCGTGATATGCCAGCAACTGCTGGCATTTGCCACAAGTCAAGCTAGCACTTTCACAATCTCAGAGTCAAACACTGAGGTTCTGTATCTTGACCTAGTTGGCATTTGCACTTAAAAGGGGAGGGGTGGGAGGAAAAATTGTAGAGACATTATTTTTAAAAACCTTTATGACATCATGCATAGTTTAAGAAATCTGCCTTTCAAATAGGAATAGATTGGTTTAAAGAAGAGAAACAAAAATAACATGCATACCAAGACAGTATTTTTAATTTTGATTCTGTTGACTTTTATATCAGTACCATCTTTTGTGATGGCTAATGAAGGAAATCTTTGTATTATTCTATAGAGACCAAAAGCAAATGAGTCCTTAACTTTCCCAGGTCTTTTCCCTTCCCTTTACTTCTGACTGATCACTGAAAGAGAAATTAGTTGAGCACACACCCCCACAGTTCACTGTCTCTCTGTTTTTGTTCTTATTTTTTGTATTAATTTATAGTGCCACAAATGTTTATATTTTCAAGAAGGGAAGAAAAAAGATGCCTTTTGTATAGCAGCATGAGGGAAAGGGAATGATTTATATAATAAATAGTCACTTGGTTTCCTGTATTAAACAGGCTTTTTAGCACAGTTGAGCAAGCTCAGGATGAATGTAATTAAAGTGAATAGTAAATATTTATTTTTTTAATCACACACACCATCAATTTAGAACATATTTCATAGAGCCTTCTTAAAATGCTGTGCTGAGATGGTGAAAATAAGAGCAGAAGATAACTGGGATCACATTTCCACTATTCTGTGCAACATTTCCATCTATTTTTTAATCCTATTTTTTATTCATTTGTTCTGAGTGTTTGCATTCACTGTGGTTCTTTCTTTATTTTTTGCCACTTCCATGTTCTTCTAAATATTCCTCCATTTAGCTGCCTTTGTTTCAGATCAAGGCATGTCGTACCTGAACTTTTCAATACATATAATATATAATGCGAAGTACTGTATATTTAGTAGGGGGTCCGATCTCAGAGGAACACAGAACAACTGAAGAAGCTGAAGGATGTCATCTCTGACAAAGCAATGGCTTTGGGAAGTGAAAACGCCAAAGTGAAATTGAGATTCCTGATCACAGCAAAAGCCATTCCTTTAAGTATGCTTCCATCACACAGAAAGGCGAAATAGGCAGTAAGACCATGACCTGGAATACAGGAGCCTGTTCCTCACGGGCTCCTCAGGCCTACTGTCCCACTGTGTTTGCAATAACCCTCCAGAGTGGGCTGCAAGGATCAAGTGTGGCTCATCCTGCTAATGGAAAAACAGAGCAATTAGTTCATGGTGCCCTCCAGAAGAAGAAAGCCCTAATCATGACACATTTTCGATAAATAATGCAATCATTAGTAGTCTCACCTCAGGTCACCCCTAGTATAGAGGTGAGATTTTTAAAACAGATTTTTAGGATTATACTTTGCTCTAAGAACCTTTCACTAAAATCCTTTAGGTAGTTTAACAATCCCAGCCTACATGTTTATGTTCAAGCACTCTTCCAGATGACAAAGCACCACAGAGCTAGGGCCAAGAACTAGATCTTGTTGAACTCCAGTAGCCAATGGTCTGGAAAGATGGGAGTTGTTCAAAACATCTGGAAAGCATATGGCTGCAGTTCATCCAAATCGAGGTGGCAGCAGAGAAGGAAGCATTAGAAGCATCAGGACTTTTTAAATATGGTTTTCTGTCAATTTGAATTGCAAACTACACTGCAACTCTCTCCATTCATCTGAGTTTTGAGTTCATTTGGAGTTACCACTCCAGCTGTTAGTCTATAGTTTAGCCAGCTGTTTTGCAGGATATGCTTTTCTGTAACATGAGTTTGCCACAGACCAAGGAAATTAGAAATGCTAAGGAAGATCTAAATGCATGGCAAATGCGACTTAGAATGTGCTGATTACGTATGTAAGGGCTGTGGGCAAAGCAATTTTCTCTGGAAATCTGCGTCAAATGCCCAGCTTCATCTCAGCATTTGTAACTAACTGCATGTTATACAAACACTTATATGAGAGTCCTGATGCTTTTATATGCTTGTTCTAGGGAATCAGCCTTGGGAAAGGTCAGCTGGGAGCAGAGTAATGGTCATAGTGGAAGCAACTAGTTCTTCCATCCACTTGATTCCCTACTTCAGGTTCCCCCCCTCCCCCAAGCACAGCACGTAGGGTGTTTCAGATATATATTTACTGATCCCACCTTTCCTTTTAAATTACAAAGTGACATATGAGTTCAAGTGCATGCATCTGCTTTTAGAAATAGGTAATCGCTGTACAATAATTTCTTGTGTACAAGAGTTCCAAACTGGCTGCTTTTCCAACTGTAATACCTCTTCTAAGGCCTACCTTCACACTCACCATGATCTTTCCAAATCAAAGCAGCCTAGGACTAGAACCTAATATGTGAGGTACTTCTGAGGAACCTATGGATACTATTAAATTATATATATCAAATTAGTCCGACTGTGATTTGGTTATAATACAATGCTATTCTGTCTTGATCTGCTTTCAAGGTAAACCCAGCAGTGGATCAGGGGCTATAATATAAACACATTCTGCACATTTCCTCAAACTGTCAAATTGTTCTATTTAATCTGCACTATTCTTTATGTGAAAGGAGCCTTGAACAGCTTTCAGTAAAGCCTCATAAATGCCCATTTGAATTTCTTTAGTGATATCACACAGATCTTCACTAACTGATCTAGTTGATAGCACTGTTTTGCCACTATTGTTATCAAGTTACAAAATCTAGTCCCCAATTTGACAACGAATCAACTAATTCAACCCTTGCTAGCCCTCTTACTAGTTTGAAAGAGAAACAAGCAGGATAGCCTAGGCTTATCATTTTGATGTTAAAAATGGCAGTCAAGCAACTGGGCAAGCCCATTGCTAAAGGCCTCCTCATATCTTTTAAGGGCTTGCTTCCATATACTCTTTGGAAGCCAATTCTGAGATGCATAAGAACATGATCGGTGTCATCTATGAACATTATGCATTTGTATCCATTGTGGCTTTTCTTGACAAAGTCATATAAATGTTCAGTGGGTCATGAATTACTGTGAGTGTTCACGTGTATTCCTGACTGCAATGAATTATGCTTTATGTCGTCTTAAGATTTTTATAAGACCACTTAAAATATTATATTAAACAAGAAAGGAGGCATCCATCAGATAATTTGAATTAAACAAACTTCTTTCTGGTAATTAGTCACATTTTTAAATGCCTTCTTTCCTACTTTGAATAGGTTCTCAAATAGATTCATACATCTGAAATGTGTTAGGGACAAACTTGCATTCTCTGTAACTTGTGAGAGCCCATTTTAACTTTCCAAGTTAGTACACATAAACATTCTAATCAGCCAGATGTATACAATTAACATTCCATTGGTTAACCTCAAACCTTCTTTACTGAAAAATACAATGTGCTGGGACTCCAGACAATAAATTCAGTATTAGTTTACAGTTGGGCAGAATACAGAATTTTATTAAACTAAAGACTGAACTCAGAATCAGGAATCTTTGGGTATGTTCATATCAATGTTAACAAACAGCAGTAATTCACTCAATAATTCAGCAGTAAAACTTTTTTTTGTTTGTTTGTTTGGTGTCTGTACTGCCAACTTACTAGATGGTAAACAAAGTACAGTACTTTACTGCTTGCATAAGCAGTAGATGTATCTCTGAGAACAGAAGAGGTGGATGTATCTCTGAACCATGATGCCTCTGATGCCTGCTGTGAATGCTTTCTGAATTGCAGGTTTTGTGTGCTGTGAACACCCCTGAATATGAGTATTCAGAACGACCCACTGTATTCACTTCCAGTGCTGAGACAAGAAACCACACACAGTCTTTTATCTTATACTCACAGCTTGTATTATGTATAAAGTAAAACCTCATTTAGCCAAATGGCTGCAGGGTGGAAGAGACCCTAAATGTCTAGGTCAGTTCAAGTTCACTGCTTATTATAACCTTAGGTCATCTCAGTATTGTCTGGATTAGTGCTAATCAAACCTTCAGGAGGGCCACATTGAGATGAGATTAAATGGGAAAGCACCAGTAGGTTTGAAGAATCAGATGTGTAGTGGGAGGGATTTATTTAATTAAGGAAAGACCACTATTGTATGTATCAACTGCTATGATATAAAATACTCTGTCCCATGTATAATCCCATGTGGTGAGGAAATGTGGTTGTATTACTGAACGTTATAGAATGCACTGATTTCAGTGCATATAGTCCTGTCTTTATACAGTACCTATAACGTTCAATAATACAGAACATGTCACACTAAACAAGAGGCTCTGCTAGCCACATTGCCAGCATTTATATAGCTCTCTATCTATATCTATATATATATTGAAAAATAATATGCATTTCTTGGGCAAGGAATCACAGTCTGCTGTATGTTTCACTTTCTTCTGTATAGCTCCACTGTCAACGTCTTTGAACTGGCATATAACTCACAAATGAGTCACTGTGAGCTGTGATAGGTATGTTGTGATAGTGTGAAAGAACAAACTGGCATGTTATGCAAAAGATAAGATAATTAACTTTAAAGTAATATTTTAAAACTCAGTTGAGTTGGCTGTTTGTTTACATATGCTGGACAATAAGGAAGCTGTGTACAGTATTTTTAAAATATTTTCATATAGTGATCTATTCTGTTGTTTCCGGTTTAAGTGATACTATTCTATAGTTGGATATAATTCGTACTAGATATTGAATTATAGCACATTATTCTTTCACAATAATAGTGTGATGATTGAAATTGTTTCTTCTTCCTTAAATTTCAGTCTTTCTTTGTGCTGATGAAAATGCATGCATTGTTCCATTAATTCCTTTGGACTATTACGGGGTTTAACATTTCAATATTGCCTGCCTGTAACAATGGATCCAGTTAGAATGAATTAACAGTTTTGGACTTTTACATTCTCTAACAAGGTGTTCAATTTAATGAAATTGATTTTAACAGCACTTTAATATTATATGAAATGAAGTATTGAACAATGTAGGTCTTGAACTTACAATATTTCTGATTGACATAATTATATATTTTGGAAATAAAGTATTTCATTACTAGTTTTAGCATAGGTTTGTTATCAAGTAGCAGCAAGATGCAAATTACTAAAATTGTAACAAATGTCAGTAAGAAAATAAACCCATAAATCCACATAGCAAAATCACTGAAGCCTCTGGAAAGTTATGTTTCATATTGTTTTTGAAGTTGGGGAAGATGTATGTGTGTCTGTGTGCAGGGTATGAACTTCTTTCTCGGGTTTTAAGTGTCTTAGGAGACATAATTGCAGGAGAAAAGGCAGATGAATATTTTAGATTGTGCAATTGTCCAACTCTTGATAAATGTAGGAAATACTCAGTTTTGCAAGGCAGTGCTCATGAGTAAAGTGAGCACTTACATAGCACAGAGCCTTACAACCCAGTCCTAACATTTGCTGCATCACAGAAACCCAACACTGTACTGAGCTCATAAGAACGATGCATCGCGGAGATGTGCCAGAGCAAATGCTTAGGATCAGGGCAAGTATGGGATCTTCAAATTAATTACTTTAGAAGGTTCTGACTGATGTCATAGGAACCTTGATGAAAGAAAATAATTTGAAGATGCAAGTATCTAATTCCTGTAGTTAAAAAGGGATGACCTTTTTAACTTCTAATCCAACCTATTTCTCCAAATTAAATATTAGCACTTTGTTTAGCTTGACTGAGCCCAGTGAGAAGGGACAAAACATTATGGGAAAGTATTAACCCAAGCTTTTCAAATAAACAAAAAAATAGTTTTGTTCCATATTTTCAGGTTGTTGCTTTTAGTGGATTCAAGAATTAGGAAGAAAAAATAACCAATGCGTTCTTGGATCCAAACAGTCCAATATCAGGGAGTAAGAGTTTATTAATCTCTTACCCACTTATTTTTTAAAAAACAAAACTGCCTATTTGCATAGACATGCCCATTGAGATAGCAAATTAATTGTATAAGATTAATTATAATATTGACATCAGAGTACGATCCGAGGCTTAGACAGAAAATAACCCTAGAAATCCCAGCATTCCTCAGCAAGCCAGGCTGGGAGTTATATAATTTCTTTCTGTTTCAATTTGCATAAGATTGCACCCTTAGCCAGTGTTATATGAAGGTATGAACATTTTAAAATATTTTTGTGGGACCACATTGCTTCTTTTTTCAAAGGCTGCCAAAAATCCAAATTATCACAGCACGGAGCACTTCAAAGAAATAATCCAAAGATTCAAAGTGGCCCTCTTTGTATTTTACTTTCCTGATAATCTTGATTTTACACCTCACATGGACTACTGAAGAAGACAATTACAGGTGATGTACCATGCAGGTTTAATTTATCCGTGGGCTGGCCCAACATAATCGCTCCAGGCACCAGTGTACCTGCAGACACTTCTCTTTATGTCCATCAGACTTCCTGCCCCTCCTGATTTTATTTCTTTAGATGTGTTATTTTTTTAATGGGCATACCACCAAGTTGAAAGCAAAGGGCTGCTCTCCAGCAGTATTAGCTCCATCTTTAGTTCAAAAGAATAATTTTCAAGTTTAGAGGCCTTGTACTTAGACTCTTGGGCAGGTTTAGGTTTTGTGTGTGTGTGTTTTTTTAACTGAAATGAGTGTTTTTATACTGATAATGGAGCTGTTTATGAATGGGCCATCTCCTGATTGCAGCCATTTTGAGAGGTTGCCTACAATACATATTCAAAATTCCATATGTGCCCACCAAACCAAAAGTGTAGGGGACTCCAGTGTTTGTTCTTTCTCTGCTCCATTAGAAATCACAATGCCCATTCTTAATCCAAAAGCATGACCGTGTTGGGGCATGGTTCATTACAATTTTTTTCATTAGATTTCTCTGGAAATCACTATGCATTCACTTTTGTCTCTTTCTCTAGACTGACTCAAGTGAAAAACTGGAGTGAGTCCTTTGTCCTTCATAGACATTGGTCATAATCCTTCTTCATGGTCTCTGTGCATCACACATATGGGTTCTATGCCTTCCCATTGCCTGTATTTGGGGAGATTTTCCTAGCTAAACTCAATGTTTTTGGTGGGAGTCCCACCGCCTTCTCCTTTTCCTCTAGTATAAATAGGTGGGGCTCCTGCCATTTTCCCCACTTCATTTTTGAACACCATTTTGCATGCCTCAGCTTTGCTTTCTCCTCAGACTTACCTAGCTTCTAGAACCTTCTAACTACTTCTCATACCTACTTCCTTTAAGTCCTTACCCATACATTACCTCAATTTCCTCATTTTTTCTAATCTCTACTAGCCCTAACCCTCCCCACCAAAAAAGAAAAAAAAACCCTCTCTATTGTCTTTCTTACCTCAGCTTTCTTTCTCTTCCTTCTTCTTGATGGCTCTAAAAGTGGCATTTCTAAAATGTATTCACTGCAACAAAAAAAATGCTGTCGTCTTTGAAGGAAATTAGGAGGGTAGCTACTCAGAGAAGGGCCTTTTCAGTTTGCCTGGCACCGTCGCTTTATTCTTTTCAGTGACAGGCAAAGACCTTTTACTTTTCCAATCTTTTAACAGTTAATTGGTTTTATCCTTGATTGTATCATCATTTATCGGATGCAGTGGGTTGTGTGTTTTTGTTGTATATGGTTGCTTTGTTTTTTGGTTTTTTGTAAGCTGTCCAGAGACTTTTAGTATTGGATGGCATATAAACACTTTAAACAAACAAACAAACAAACAAAGCATGCCCCATTCACCTTTCCTGCCAGCAGCCCCAGCTAACATTCCTATGCCAACCCCATAATCAATCCATTTGCTTCTACATCAGTTCCTACCATCGGACTCAACTGGATGAGCCAAACTGCCTGTGGCACCGTCTTTCTCTAAGGGAGAGATACAGGACATGCTGCCCCATTCTCTGACAAGCCGGCCCATATTCCCCTCTCTATTGATCAACACAGTGCATTGAGATGGATAACCACCACTGTCCTCCATGCAACCAGCTGGACTGCACTATGAGGCCATCTCTCTGGCACCATGCCCACCCTCCATCCATTGGCCGACAGAATGGCTTGGGTCCTTGACACCCACCTGGGACCAGGAAACCTATTGGTGTCCACCACCACTAATAACAGAGCCATATTACACTGGCTCCCCTGAGAACAGAGCCCACCAGACCACTATTGCTACCCATGGAAACCAACTTACCATTACAGGAACCCTGGGCACCAATGCCACTACCCCTTTCACTGGTTCCTACCAAACGATCATCAGCCTGACAGCAGCCAGAGGTTCTCCCTCTTCAGTACCTCCTCAGACACCATCTACCTCTCAATAGCTGGCACCACCACAATGACCATCTTCACCATCCAGCCATTCCTCCTTGTCTGATCCTGCAGACTATGCCTCTGAGTCTGACCTGCCACCACTTTATGATGACCCAGTCTTGACTTCACCAGAAGATATAATTTTGGTGCAAGGTCCAGGATCCCCCTCTGAAGACCTGGGAAGGTCCTCCAAGTAGCAATGTATCTTGGTCTGTAAATACAACAGCTGACTGAGCCTCCAGTGGATCTGGTCTACAACATCATCCAGACAGAGGACTCTGTACTGGTGGCTATTCCATTCCTGTCTATGCTTCTCCAAGCCATGAGGAAGCCTTAGAAGGTTCCGGCACAGCCACAACCAACATCCCATTGTTTGGAGAGCCTGAAGCAGCATCAGGATATCCCATTCCTGCTATAGCAGCCACAACTTAACTTGGTCATCATGGAATTGGAATAGAGACAGCTGCAGCAGGAACACACCACACCAGCAGATGGTAAGGGATGCTGCCTGGATGCAATGACAAGGGTCAATGTGGATATGGGATTGGACCTCCATAGCTCAAGCTATGATACAACCATGGGGAGATACCAAGACTTCTTCTGGGAGAAAATGGGTGCCAGCCAAGTTTCTCCCAGAACAACAGCAAGATCTTGCTAGGGTATTTCAAACAGAAGCATTTCAACTGGCCAGGCAACAGATCGACACCTCTTATCACCATGTCACCTGTGACTCTAGAGCCCCTGCTGGTGCAGTGGTGATCCAGAGACACGCTTGCTTCCAAGCAGCAAGCCTCTCACAGAAGGCATGGTCCTGCATTGAAGACATACCCTTTGATGAGGACAGCCTCTTCAATGATAGGACCAATGAGACACTTGATGCCATCCAGAAAGCAAAGGTGATGGTTAAATGAATGGGCTTCACATCCTCACATCTTCACAACCACCCAAGAGCACACAAGAGACCATGGGGTACAGCAGCTACCTACCAGCCCCAGAGCCAATTTCACCACCCTGCCCACCAACAATGAAATCAGTTGATCCATCAGTGCCACAGCTGTCCTCCCTCAGTTGCAACAGTCCACCAAAAAACTGGCTGGACACTGAAAGATGCCACCATAAACCCCAGTGTAGACCAATCCACCTCCCTTGGCACCAGTTTGGTTCAAGGGCGGCCTTAAAAACTATCTTCCCAAATGGGAAGCTGTAATGTCGTATCAGTGGGTTCTATCCATTATGGAATATGGATACTGCACCCTACCACCTCTCAGGATCATTTGCCAAAAGCTCCCTCTCTTGCTTTAGCTGAGGAGGTCAATACTCCACTGTCAAAAGGAGTGATTCATCCTGACCCCCACCCGCCATCTGATCTACATTAGGGCTTCCATTCATGGTACTTTACTGTTCCAAAGAAAGATATTGGTTGCTTAGTTTGTGAGGTAACACAAGCATCCACTTCAACTACAGTTCATCCATGCATTCCACCCATACTGCAATTCAACCCAGAAAACCTTAGTGCTACCCTTGCCATTCAGGCAAGTCTCTCATGGTAGACCAACGAAAGAAGCCTACTGAATGGAATCACCTACGTACCATCAGAATCGTCCCTTACCATAACCACAGATGCATCACTCCTTGGCTGGGGAGCACACTGCATGATCAACAAAGCATAAGGACTATGGACTGAACAAGACTGAGACAATCATATCAACTACCTTGAACTTTTAGCAGTCCAGAAAGCTTTGATTTCCTTACAGCACTTTTGCAAAGGAAGGCATATCCAAATAGCCTCTGACAACACTACAGTAGTGTCTTAATTAAACAAACAAGACAGCACCAAGTCAACCACACTGTCCCACCTTACAGTCTAGGTATGGGACTGATGTAGTCAAAGGGACATTATGATGATAGCTATCCATCTAATTGGCATTGAGAATACCACAGCTGATTCACTCAACAGAATACCCCACAAAACTCGCAAGATGTCCTACGCACCATTTTTGATGCTTGGGGAACACCTCCCATCAATCTGTTTGCAATGTAAGCCAACATGGTATGCAAGACCTTCTGCTCTCAGGCCAGGGTCAGGCAGAACTCACTGGACAATTCATTCCTCTTCTACCTTTTCTATCCATTCCCTCTAATCATCAGGATCCTTGCCAAAATTTGATGGGAGAAAACCAACTGCATCTTGGTGACCCTGTTGTGGCCCGGGCAAACTTGATTCCCACACTTTCTTCAATTGTTGAAGCACACATTTCTCCACCTTCTAGGAAATATTGTACATTGTTTCATGGAACCAAGGCAACATTCTACAGCCTGACATGAAACCCCTCCAACTAACAGCCTGGAGGATTAGTGGATGACACCACAGACAGAAATTGATCCTGAAATTCAGTTAGTTCTTACAGCAGCACTACAACCAAACACAAGGCAATCATATACAGCAAATGCTCAAAACTATGCTCAAAAACCCATTCCAACCCTTCAACCCAGTCCAAACCCCAATCAACAAAATTCTGGCCTTCCTTCATACTCTCCATCTCAAAGAACCTTCATCCATCAGAGTGTACTTAGCCATTTCGTCAGTACACAGCACCATCAACGGTTCCTCAGCCTTTTCCCATCCTCTCTCCCAACAGTTCCTAAAGAATTTATACAACCTAAACCAACCTAAACCAAATCCATCCTGCAAGGTTGGAGCCTATACAGAGTACTGCAGGCACGAACAAAACCACTGTTCAAACCCCTAGCTACTGTAGATTTCTGTCTCCTCTCTTTTCTAGTGGCAATCACTTCCAGGAGAGCAAGTGAACTGGACACTTTGTGTATAGACCCTCCATCCCTTACCTTTCACAAGGACAGGGCAACCCTCCAACTGGATCAGGCATTCCTGCTAAAGCGCTCCTCCCAAGTCCATCAAGACATAGTCATGCCAGCGTTCTTCCCATCTCGGTCCACCTCTATTGAATCTGCCCTACATACCCTCAACATTCATCAGACCCTAACTTTTTACAGATCACACACTGAATTGATCCCCCATTCCAAGAGACTTTTCATAGCCTATGGCAAACAATCCAAGGACAAACTGATCAGTCCCCAATGACTCACTCACTGGATCATAGAACTATTGGAGCAGAGAACTATAGCAGAGAACTATTGCTACATAGAACTATTCATGCTATTGAACTAGCATATCGAGACTTGTAGGACTACAGCTTCTAGAACCACCAAAAGCACACTATCTAAGGGAAATGGCAATGTCCACGGCACTGCATGCTGGTATCCTCCTTCAAGACCTCTGCAGGGCAGCCACCCGGTCCACACTGATGACATTTGTAAGACATTACCAGCTTGATGTCCGTGCAAGATAGGACTGTTTCTTCAGCCAAGCAATACTCTCTGCTATCCTCCAATGAGGACACCTCCCACCACCATATTCGGTAAGTTTGCTAATGGCCCAGATGTGCAATGCACAGAGCCCACAAAGAAGAAAGTAAGGTTGCTTACTTGATGTTCTTCCAGTGGTCATCTGTGCATTCACACAACCCATCCACCAGCCCCACACTGGTATTGATAACTTCCTTTGGGTTCTTGAACAGATTTCTGCTTCTCTTTCTCACAAAATTCCATGCCATTTGGTACAGATTGGGGCTACTCCCCAACCCAATTCCTAGTTCTGAAGCCAAAACATTGGTCTCCTTTTGAACTGGGGGAAATGGTGGGAGTCCCTCCTATTTATACTAGAAAGAAAGGGGCAGGGCTTCCATCAGAAATACTGAGCTTATCTAGGAAAGTCTTCTCAAACACAAGCACCGCCCAGGCATGGACCCCATATATATGAATGCACAGATGGCCACTTGAAGACTCTCACTTACAGGTAAGCAACCTTACTTTCATTGTGTATTTATGGATTCATATCTCCCATGAAATGAACAGAAAGTATTCTGGTTCCAGAAGGTCTGTGTGTTCATCCACTGTTTCTGTACTTGAAGCAGATAACTGAACATGGGCGATAGTTTGGGAGTGCCTCAATATAGATGCAAACGTTTTTGGGACCTGATTGTTCAGCTCTCCACTGCCTTACTGGATTTAAAAGGATAGTTTAAATCTAGACAAATTGATCTTGCAATCCTATGCATGCTCCCATGAGAATAAATCCCATTAAATATAATGAGACTTACTTCTTAGAAACCATATAGAGGACTGCACTGTGAAGCAGCCAAGGCATCTTATAGAATTAGCCATTAGGATAGACCAGCTTTATTCGACTGAATTTGGCATGAAAAGGTTGGCTGTCCCTACAATTTTAGACTGAAGGCATTTTCTTCCATCATTCACCAAGAATAAAAGAATTCTTACTCCTTTAAATCCATTTTGCATGAACACTGGAAAGTTGTTGCCAATGTGACAAAATGGGTCACAGTATTTCATTTTAGATGTCAACATCACTTGAATAATAACTCAAATATTGTGAATATATGTTTGCAACAGTGAGATGTATTTAAAAAAAAATTCTGTGACCACTGAATCTTTCCAATAAGAGGGGAGTTTCTATACTACTTTTGCTGTCTGGAACAGAGTTTGCAACCTACCCTAACAGTTATATTAGAAGAATTGTCATTTGAAAATATATTTCACATAAAATAGCTTATTACAATGGCCAATAAAATGTCATTTTAAAATTATTTCCTAGAAAAATCTATTTGTTCAATCATTAACAATATCTAGGAGAATTGTCGTTTTAAAGTTCTACTGGATTCACAATGCACTTTTAGGTTGTATCTTCATATATGTAATACAAAAAAGACATTGGCAGCTGCTGCAGTAGTACTTTTGAAATTTCTGTAACAATGTTTTGTAATAAAAAGGGATGCGGTTTAAAACATGCCTACAGCTCCCTAGTACCTTTTTGTGGTGAATTTTCAACATCCAGCTCAAACCATAGACGTTTCAATTTCCACCAATCCATTACCAGCATTCTTGATTTCAACTATGCCAGGCCTGTCAGATTTCAACATGATCTGCATTTGTAAAACTGTAACCATGTGCAGTTACTAAAAAATCTGCTTCTTGTGATGCACACACAAAAATGGCTGCTTCAAATTACATTCACAATGCAGTTTTGAGCTTAGCAGTGATGTAGAACACATGCTTTGACTGGGTGTTCAGGAAAGATGTACTGTATTTTTCGCTCTATAAGACGCACCTGACCATAAGACGCACCTAGTTTTTAGAGGAGGAAAACAAGAAAAAAAATATTCTGAGTCAAATGGTTTACTAAACTATTTTATAAACTATAACAGAATACAGTAATACTGTATTTCAACCTTGTAAAGTGAACAGTAGTCAACAGTGGCATTAAGAACCATCATCACTGTCATTAACAAAAGAGAGACTTTAAAGTTTGAGTACTCTTCTAGTTTTCGTTGAACCCACAGAACACATCATCACTAGAGTCAGAATTTATGAAGCTCTGTTGCTCACAATCACTGACATCACTTTCTTAGTCAGTAGTGGAATTACTGAAGGAATCCACAATCTACACCAGTTATACAAGAGCTGCTGCAGACAATTCAATAACAAATCTAAAAAAGCCAGGAATGTCCACACTGTCCTACTAGTAAATAATAGAAAAAAACTTCTGACAAAAAATAAGATATTGTACGGTAAATCAAACACACAGCGGACTAAGTAGCCTTTGAAGAATAAACTTCATACACGAAGGTAATGCTGTTCAGCTATCCACTGATGCTAAAAAAAAATGTGTCTGATCAACTAACAGATAACTGATCCATGGAAAGCTTCCTGATAATCACAGGCACATTCCCCATCACTTCCCCATGGGCTTCATTAAAAGATGGGTTGCCATTTGAAAACACACACCGACCTGTGATTAACAGCTTTCACCTGCGCCAGAGGAGGGGGGCGGAGGGGGGCACGCCGAGCGCCTGCCGGCCAGGTGGTGCCACGTGATGCAGGCGGCCGGCAGCATCCCGGGCGTCGGGCACACACACATTCGCTCTGTAAGACACACAGACATTTCCCCTTACTTTTGAAGGGGGGGAAGTGTGTCTTATAGAGCGAAAAATACAGTATTTGTAAATAAATCTTTGTAAAGAAGAGCATGGTCTTCGCTTCCATTTATTTGTTACCTTACAAGTACCTTCTCAGCCAGGGTTCCCCAGATCCCTGGGGTTCTATGAAAGGTTGCTGGGAGTTCCACAAGAGATTATGGATAAATCAATCAATCAATCAACCTAACTAATACATACACACACACACACACACACACACACACACACGAGTGAGGAACTTCCTAAGGAACACTTCTTTTCACCCTGGTTGCTCAGGGAGAGTCCCTGTCCATGAGGGAAGGAAGCACATTGACCTCAGGCCCATGGGCTCAGGCACAGTAGTAATTCCATGTGTCCGGCATTAACAAAAAAGCAATGGCCCTTATTTCACACCATTCTTTCATCTCACACACCCTCCATGATTTACAGACAAGCTCTGGCCACTGAGGTGAAGGGGTGAGAAATGGGCCCCCGTCAGTGAGCCGTGGAGAAAGTGGTAGGCCACCAGTGAAGCCTCCATGGGCAGAGGCGATCTATCCCTGGGGCACAGAGCTGGGACAAAGAAGAGGAGGAGGTGCTGCCTTCATCCCTTCTCACAGGCAGATCAGGCTGGGTTAGAGAGGCCTTTTCCCTCTTAATCCACAAAGCAGTTCTTTTGGGAAGGGTGATATGTTGCATTAATGAAATGAAATAAAATAAACAATAACAATAATGGTATCCATATAATTAAATGTCATAGTACTTCTCAGTGCATGTGCATAAGTTGGACTGAGGAGTTTATAATAATTATAATTTTTATAATAACTTATAATAATTTCCATGCAGGGGGTCCCTGAGACATGAAAAATTATTTCAAATGTTCCTCCTCAGCAAAAACTTGGAAGATCTGTGTCTGCCCATCCATCACCATGATAGTTCTAAGATCTTGAACCCAGACACCTGAAACTTGCTGTGCATACTAAGGAAATCCTAGGGGTATGTATCACAGGGTTATTTCACTTTTAAAGTGTTTTAATTAATTTTAATTACTTTTAACGTGTCCATGTTGTCGACATCTGCAATAAAATCTTTGGCCACTGGGGGAAACTTCCTTAACCAGTCTTTAGCTTTGCAGTTCCTCTTGCTTGCAGCTTGATTAGTAGGCCAGAAAACACTGTTCTCTGCCTAACCCCTCCTTCTCAATGTAATGGAATGACAAGCCTGTCCAATATTTTCAGTTCCTCCTAAGCAGTGCATGGGTTTTCAGTTCATATAGTCTGATGTGCGCCCCCTCCTTCTGCAGAAAATGGAATGGGCCAGTCCTTCTTTCAGGGGCTGTAAGGGGGGCCCTGGCAAGGGGTGTGCCTAGGGAGGCGAGCAGGCAGGGCAGGGCAGGGCAGGCATGATTTGTTCACCTCTCTAAGAGCTCTGTAGCATTGCTGGAAGGCTTTGCTGTACAAACCTAAGTGCTATTTAGTAGGCTGGAGGACAGCATTACACACCTGCTCCCTCCCCAGCTGTGGAATGGACTGGGAAGAGCGCACCAGGGACATAGTTGCCCCCAGTCAGGATGGGCATTGCCCCAGAGCTGGCGTACAGCATCCCACGGCTTCACAGACTCCGACTTGCAAACCAATATAAGGGGCATTGTCACCTGCTTTCTCCTTTGAGAAAAAGAAAGTAAAATAGAGAAATAAACTGCAGGTGCACAGGTCTCCTAATACTCGTAACACAGGATTATTAACATGGTCAATTTTCACTCTGTTGGGGTTCAGCCACTGTCTTTATGCTACTCCCCTAAATAATTTTATCTTTAACCAGCAGAAATGTCTTCCTCTTTCCTGTTGTTCTCCATATTTACAGTGTGCTATCTAACCCTGCAGGGAGGGGTTGTTTTGATAGACATTTGGATACATACAGATTATATTTGGCACTGTTGTGGCGTTTCTTCCCAAAGCTGAGAAACACCCTTTTTGTCCTGCATGTTTCCCTCCAGAATACTTGCATTGCTCTATGGTGTTCTTTGGTGTCCTCACATCTAGTTTCTCTTGCTCTTTCGCGTGTGTGTGTGTGTGTGGACAGGTTCCACAGTTTATTCTTCCAGATTTGTAATCCTTTGAGTAACTTAGTTGTCCTGCACATGTCCAAACTTTTCTCTAAGGTCAGGTCTGCATTCCTCAGCAATCATTCTTGGCCTTGAGTGTCCTGTATTCCGCACACTATCCAGTCCCTTATCCATGAACCTTTGATACCTCCAAAATTGCAACTAACTGCTAGCATCTTTAAACTAAGGCAATATTCTAGTACCTCCCCTTATTGCTTGGACTTGCATACAAAAACTTATACATTTGCACTGTTACTTTCTGCTGTCGCTATGGGCATCAGAACAATCCATTGTTGTAGCCAACCTGTGTTGTGCTTAGCAAATGTTTCCCTCTCCTTTTCTCCAATCAAATGTATCAATGGTTTCATTTGCACAGATGGCTCTTCCTTGGACATTGCAACCACCACATCGAGATTAAAGTGCTGAGCCTACACGTTTAATGTGTGGAGTGGCTCAGGCCCTTCATTTTCAGCCTCTCTCACTTGTTACCCAATAAGCTATGACTTATAAGGAGGGAAGGAAGAAGAAAGGCAAGGTTAGGGTTAGGTCTCTTCAGTTGTTACCTAATAAAGGAGTCAAGCTTAGATCTGCTGTCCTGTTGCACCAGACAGGGTGCATATTGTTCAACTCTCTTGTGTGGATCTGTTTGCACCCAAGAAAACATTAATTAATTCATGCATAATCTACCATAACCATCAATTGATTAAAATTCAGCACAAGCCATATTGTGCTATTACAATCAGGGAGCAGGTCCCTGATTGTAGGAAAAATAAATGTGCCTATCTGAAAAACCACTGAGGGAGTTTGGTAGCAATCTGTGGCATGTGTTACAATAACAAGAAACACAGCCAGGATTACCATCCAAACATTTTTTTTCCTTTCCCCCTCAGCTGAAATATATCTGTCAACTGAAGCCAAACTGCAAATTATGGTGGCATACCCACTTCCTTACACTTTGGTTAATCACATGTAAAACTGTAGCCAGGGATGTGGGATGCTGAAACTTGCCCCCCCATCCTGCCACACACACCCCTTCACACTTCATCTGCCCATTGGCTCATTGGCTCCAACACCTACATGAGTCACACACAAAGTAATCTTACATTCAGCTGTCAGTCCATCACCTCTATGTCAGAAAGTGATTACAGCTAAAAGTTCGGCATAGGTAGTGAAAAATATATGGAAATAAATACATGTCCATATCCCACCAAAGATACAAATGACAAGCCAAACCAGTCTCCAGATTAGTTTTTTTTATAAAAGATACCTTTCCATTCTCAAAGACTAAAGCAGAATAGCTACACTATGAAAGGTAAAGTAAAACACTTTTACTTTCCACATCTTTTCCCCACCCTTGCTTAGAAAAACAATACTTCTTATTCCCATTTTTACTTCTCTCTGGTTCTTTCCACTTGACTTTATTGCCTTTTTAAAATCCATTTCTGTTCTGCCCTTCCTCCAGAACAGAATTCTGTACTCTGCTGTTTCTAATCTCTCGGTTACCTCACCTCTGTCCACACGTCAACAGTGAGACAGTGTATGTGCTCAGCAGGTATGGTGTATTCTCATCTTTCTGTGATGCAAGTAAGGATGAAAATTATTTGGTGACGGAGGACTTCTGTGTCAATTCCCACAAAAAATAAGAACCTGCAATTTAGCAGGAGAAAAAGACAATATGCTTAATCATTTTTTAAAGCTGGTTCTTTTAAGGATTAGAATTGATAGTTGAATTGCTTTCCACAATTATTTTTATTATTTCCCTAGAATGTATGCCTAGCTCACCCAGTTAGGGAGCATCCCACATCAACATTCTCTAAAGCTGAGACATTTGCCAGCCTCAGATAAACAATACACAGTTCATTTTATTGTGGTTGGTGCTCCTAGTGAGCTGCCTGTGGAAAGATGAGCAACGTCATGAAAAAAGGGCATTTGTTCAACAGAAGCAGTACAATAATAGATTCTATTATAACATATTCACACAATGAGTTTAGTACTTTTGCTTTTCTTTTCAGAATAATGGCTCTGGATTTCTTGTTGATGTTATGCAACCATCGTTTGAAAAACTAAGTGAAGATTTCCTTGGGCTTCATGTCTTCAGACCTGTTTGTTGTTATAGATTGCCAGAGGATAAATTCAGTTATTCGTACTGAAAACAATACTGACATCCTCTCTTTGTAGCTTTTTAAATTATTTTTTCTCTAGATGATAAGTGTAGGGTATGTGTTCTGTTTTTCCAGATCTTCAGTCATCCTAGATCAAAGTAGCACAACCATCCTTGAAAACATTTCCATGCTATCCTTTCCAAACCTGGCAGATTCTGCAATATATGATAGTCTACAGCAGATGTAGTCAACTAGGTTCCATCCAAATATTATGGGCTACAAGTTCCATTAGTCCTAGGCAGATTGCCAATGGTCAGGAGTTATGTGAGTTGTAATCCAAAATATCAGGAGGATGTCAGGCCCCCTGACCCTGCTCTGTGAACTCAACCGTTCAAGAAGCCTCTAGTCGATTAAAATTATTCTCTAGAGCAGGTTTGGGCAACTTGCAGCCCTCAGCCTAATTCCCAGAGCTCCACATGGAGCTGCTTTTGACCTCTGGCAAGAGCAATCTGCCCCTTTCCTGGCAAACTGAGGCATGTGGGGGAGAAGTGGGAGCAGGGTAAAGGGGGAGCAGAAGAGTGGTGGCCCACCCACTTTGGGCTCTGGACCTGCCCACTGGTGGCTTCAACCTTGCTCACCTTCCTCATTCTTGCAGCCCTGGGCGGATTACCCATACAGGAATGTGGCCCTCAATGAGGAAAAAAAATCACACACACTTGCCCGCTCTTGCACTAGAATCACTTCAGGTGGCTACAAGGTCAGAAACAAGAGTCTCTTTAACTGAAAAACATCGCACTGCAATGTCTGGAAGTGATTTCAAACCATGCCTGAAATCATTATATCTAAAAAGAGAAAGTAAGATGCCCCACAGTAACTTTTTCAGGAAGGAGATTGAGAAACTGCCTCTTTAAAGACAGTCAGTATTCCCCTTCTGTCTTTTCCTTGGCTGGCTTTTATCAGCTCAGAGGGCCAATGGTTTAAAAGCATCCATGGTTGCAACAACTCATAAAAACAAACTATCAATGTGTATTTAGCTTTCCGTACTAAATACCAAAGGACTTAGAAGTGCTCCACTTTGATGGGATTATAACTATGATCATCATCATCATAATCAAGTCTCATATGGAAGCCAGCAATATAGTTCCATTTGATAGTATTCCTTTTTCAGCCTGGTCCTATAGAAAGTCACACTGGCTCTAACTGTATAATTCAAAAACCTTTGGTGCTGTGCCATCAGACAGCTCTATGTGTTCAGCTCCATCATCATCCATTACATTTCTCTACAGCCCATACCAAAGCTCTCCGGGAGATTCACAACATTTTAAGTCACCCCTCCAGATTTCAACCAGGCCCAGCCCTGCTTAATGTCCAGCATTAGGCAGGATCAGGCACTTCAGGCTATACAGAAGTTACTGCAGGTACAAATACAACACAGACACCTGTGGGTGCACATCTCTTGAAGCATTTTACAGAGATCTCTATGGCTGTAATGTTCAAACTGGCCTTAATTTTATATAGCCCTGATTCTGGCTCTTTCTTTCTGTAAAACTGCAACCATTTACACCACCTAATCAACCATGCTACACATAAGAGCTATTTACTTTGTTTTAACGTCAAGCTGCAATCTGATACTGGAGAACATGCATTTCTCCACCTCCATCATAAGCCATTGTTTGTTTTTTTGTTTTTTGTTTTTTGATTTGTATCCTGCCTTTTTCCTACAAAGGGCTCAAGGCAGCTTACATCATTCTCCTCTTCCAACTTATCCCCACAACAACCCTGTGAGTTAGGTTGGGCTGAGAGTCTGTGACTGGCCCAAAGTCACCCAGTTGGCTCCATGGCTGAGCGGAGACTAGAACCCAGATCGTCTGAGTCCCAGTTCCAGCTCTTAACCGCTACACCACACTGGCTCTCGTAGTCTTGCTGCAACTTTTTCTCCCATTTAACTTTTTTGGAGTGTGGGGCAGTCATGAAAACTGGCAGCTTTTGGACTGGGACATAAGTCTGTGTATGTCCTAATCCAACCCCATGGATACACACATTTTCCACTCAAATGCCCTTTCTAAAGGGACATATAGCTTTAGCAGCTAGCTGTCAACACTCCTTTTTCCCTAGAAAAATGGGTTGGGGTACATTTTCCCACTTTTCTGTGTCCTTAGAGGCTCAGGACAAAGTGCAAATGTGAACTTTAATGCAAACTAAAAAGGAAATAAAAAGATGAGGAAGTTGTTGTGAAGGGGGATTTCTTGCAACTAAAGATCGCTTGTGCTTTTGACAGCTTCCAAACTGTGTTTGGAGCCTGTTCAGCACCCTAGCTGACCTATCGAGATTCACAGTTGCCCAAGTATGGTTGGAAACTGCCCCCCCACCCAGATTTTTACATATTTTAAAAAGAAAATTTGAGAACTATGAGCAGCCTCTCCACGATGCCACTGGGCCACTTCCAAAGGACCGCTCATACAGTAACTACACAATGAGTGCAATCATTTAACTGCCTTGGACAGCTGATTTCAAGAATTTCTGCCCCCTCAAACTGGGGTAAATGCAGCACTAAGCCCAAAAGGAGGGGCGAATATCACCTGAGATGCTTCTTATGAGGACCAAGGTAGGACGACAACAGCTTACTTGGGCCCAGTTGTTTCTTGGGTTCACCAAAGGTTGGGTTCACAGTGGCCTATTGCAGTGTGCATATGAACCCAGTCTCTCAATGTTGCATTTTCCCTTTGACGTTTCCTTTCTGAGTTGGTCTTTATCCTGGCTCTGTTGCATTCAGTGTAACAATCAGGGCTACATAATACTATGTCAGTGTAAGAGAAATATTCATGGTACTGAATTAGCAGCCTTTACTGCTTGCCTCTCAGTCAGCTCTCTCCATATAGTAAATAGAAGCTAATGTTATATTACCTACTAATTCATTTCACTTAGAGCCCTCTCAAATTGTTTTTCAAAATCTTATCGTTACAGCCAATGTTGTTATACATGTCTGACCACAAGGTGTCACCATTTCCTCTGTGAAACTCACCATCAAAACCATGGCCTGTCTGTAGTTCAAAATAGCAACTAGTGTAATCTCCTCGTTTAAAAGGGATTTTACATTAAAACTCCCTCCAGCTAATACATGTGGTTCAAGCTAGGGTGGATAACATCTTGAGACCTATTTTGATAGCCGTCTCAAGACCTATTTTGGCATAGACAGAGAATATTTTTTAAAAAATAAATAAATAACATCATCCCGTCCTTTAATTTCCCTGGGCCTAGTCTGCACAGCAATGGATGAGCACACATAAGAGCAAACAGATGGTCAGTCTTTACATTTAAAATAGACATTTCCACACAGACACATCTCTTCAAACCAAACCTTCATATAACCTTACATAAGTAAAGAATGTATTTAGCTCTAGTGACTACAGAGCATAGATTTCCTTCTAAACCTGTTCCACTTATCCACTGTGTTTCTCATCTGAATCCATTTAATTCCATCCTGTCTGGTGCTATCCCTTTCTCAGTTTCTGTATATTCTCCAGCAGGCACCTTTCCTTCTCCAGTGGAAAGCTTCCTGCCTCTTGCAGCCAGGACAAGTTGCAGGCTTATCAACCAGACCTTGGGTCAAGTTGCTTCAGCTGCTCTCTTGAGATAACGCCTGTGGGCCCAGCCAGGCTGGAACCTGCAGCCCTTGAAGACAGGGGCAAGCCTTCTCCACAGGTTTGCACCTTAAATGGAAATCCACCAACCTTTGAGAGGAAAAGAGCTAATTTATTCATTATATTTATGGCCCATCTCTCCCCCGATGCCGGTATGGCACTCTATCAAGCTCCCAGCAGACAGACTCTCATCCAGACACTGGCTAGACACAAGCCTGCTTCAGTCCAGCAAGGCTGCTGTATGTCATGTGTCCCTGACTCTCAAGATTATCCACCCTACTTGTAGGGAGAGAAAAGAGGGGAGAAATGTCACCGAGGAGAAATGCTCAACACTTTCTGACAAGTAGGGCTCACCGTTGGCAGGGGTTGTAGCACAGCTGCTTTCTCCTCCACACAGGTTGTATTTTTACTGCCACTGCAGGTGACAATGGTATCAACAGTGCTTGCAGTTGGGTCCCAATTCCACCTCCTCCACAATGCAGGTGGTGCCAGGATCGTGCCTACTAAGAGCCAGTGGGGTATGGTGGTTATACCATTGGACTGGCGATGCAGGAGGTATGGATTCTACTCTCCACTTACCAATGAAGCCTGTCACTCACTCTCAGCTTAACCTACTTCACAGGGTTGCTGTTGTGAAAATAAAATGAAGCTATGTATGTTAACCTTGGGTTCCTCACAAGGGGAAAAACGGTGGGCGATACATGCAATATCAGCATTAGCATCATGATTATCATCATAGTGTTCATTTGAAT
Organism: Varanus komodoensis; assembly: GCF_004798865.1. Lineage (NCBI taxonomy): Eukaryota > Metazoa > Chordata > Lepidosauria > Squamata > Varanidae > Varanus > Varanus komodoensis. The sequence continues at coordinate 49,425,908 of NW_025336087.1, forward strand.
GTACAGGATGAGGACTCCCGCCATTGCAAGGTTCCAGATCACAGGTATGAAGCCCCACCATGCCCCTTTGTGTGAGATCCCTAAAGAGTGCTCATAGGCTGGAATCTCTGGCACCATAACACCACTCACAGGCACTCACAATATCTGCCTCTGCCCCCCCCCCTTTCTCTCATACACACGTGCACACACTTCTCTGCAAAAGGCTCGTATTTCCATCTCTATTTCATTCCTAGGCATTGGTATTTCCCCTTTTCAGATTCCACAAAACAAGGCATGATTAAAACAAATGGAAGTCTTGCCTGGATGAAAAGGAAGGAACACCACCTTGCAACAAGAGAAATGCAATGAAGACAAGAAGAAATGGGGGAAACTGCTTTGAGGAGCGTATCACTAACAATGTGGAGGCAGTAAAGAATTTTTACATATATAGAAGCAGGAAACCAGCTAAGGAGGTAGTTGGACCATCAAATGATAATTGAGTTAAAGCACTACTAAAGGAGGATAAGGAGGTTGTAGTGAAACTCTTTTCATCTGTCATCACTGCAGAAGATATAGAAAACATACCTGTTCCTGAACCGGTATTTCCAGAAAAGGAATCTGAGGAACTGAGGCAAGCGTGGGGACCAAAGATGGAATCTTAAACCTTATTTACAAATTGAAAGCTAAGAAATCACTGGGACCTGATAGTATCCATCCTAGAATCCTTAAGTTAAATGAAAGCATGCTGATCTTGCAACAAAATAAGTGTCCCGAGGATCTACCTTTGCACTGGAGGATTGGAGAACGGCCAATGTAAGGTCAATTTTTAAGAAGGGATCTAGGAGAGATATGGCAAATTACAGCCAGTTAGCTTGATATCTGTTCCATATAAAATGGTTGGAAACATTTTTGAAAATACAATACAAAAATAGAAAAAGTGGGCCTATTATGGATCTGTTAAGAAAGAGAGTAGGAATAAATGGCAAATTCTCTGATGAAGGATTGTAAGCCATGGGGTCCTCTATGAGGTCTGTATGGTGTTTCATGCCTTTCAACTGGTTCATATATGATCTAGAAGTAGGAGTGAGCTGTAAGCTAGTCATATTTGTTGATGACACTACATTATTTAGAGCAGTATAAAAGGGCAGGAAGATTGTGGGGCATTCCCAAAGGATTTTCCCTCACTGGAAGAACGGACAACAAAAAGGCAAGGATGGTTCTATGTAAGCAAGTGTAAAGTGATGCATGTTGGGTAAAAATTCTTATCTGCCCATATAAACTGATGGGATCTGAGCTAACAGTAACTGATCGAGCAAGTGATCTTGAGGTTGTGGTGGAGAGTTCAATGAAAATGTCAACCAGTGTGCAGCTGCTGTGTAAAAGGGAAATTCCATTTTATTTATCTATTTGTTTGTTTTATTTACAACTTTTCTATATCATCCACTACCATGTGGTGTCAGGACGGTCTTACAATAAAACAAAGTGGTGCACAGCATCCATTCTATACAATAAAATGTCACTTAAAACCGCAATCTAAGCCTTAAAACACTAGGAAAATAAAAAGGCCTTGGCCCGGCACCAAAAAGAATAAAGTGTCAGCACCAGGCAAACCTCTCTGAGGAGCGTATTCCATAACCAGGGCACCACCTTCTCCAGGTAGCCATCTTCCTAATCTCCTTCAATGAGGGCTCCCAAGGAAGGACCTCTGCCCCAATCTTAAGGGACGGGCAGGCACATAGGGAAGGAGATGCTCCTTCAGATAGCCAGATTCTAAGCCATTTAGGGCTTTATAGGTCATCACCAGTGCCTTAAATTGGGCCCAGACTGCAGTTGGTAGCCAGTGTAGATGGTAAAGGGCTGGCGTTATATGTGCATATCTGCCGGTCCCTGTTCACATCCTGGCTGCTCTGTTCTGAACCAACTGAAGTATCCAGGCCATCTTCAAGCGCAGCCCCACATAGAGCATGTTATAATAGTCTGATTGGGAGGGTACCAGAGCATTTTGTTGTTGTTGTTATAGATTCTGTGCTTTGCCATTTTTATGAATTGCTATTAACCACTCAGACAGCCTCAGCTATTGGTTGGTATAGAAATGAAATAAATAATAATTTAGAGCAGGCTTACCCAATCTGTATGCCTTGGACTACAATTCCCAGAGTTCCTGGGTCATTCTAGCCTGATGGAGACTGCAATGCAAAATAGCCTGGAGGGCTTCAGGCTCCGGAAGGCTGTTTTAGTTTGCTGATTGGACAGGTTTTTTTTCTTTTACCATGATTCATTTTAACAAGAGGCAATGCACATATCAGCAGTTAACAGTTGTTCTGGTGACATCAGCTTATTATCACCATAGCAACAATCAGAATGAAAGTGTATATTTGATACGGTTTATCTTGTAATTAAGGATGGGATCCTGTAATCCAGGCTGTAGCACCCTTCCTTCTGAACGGCTTCAGTGGTGGTAAGCAGTGGTCTGTGTTAGATAGACAGCAATTCAAAATCAAATGCTTTAATGGATAACCACCACTTATCCATTAAAGCATTGGATATTATTGAATGTTTGGGAAACAAAACCAGCTTAGCAGTTTGGTTAGGGAGTTTGAGAAAGCTGACTGTGCCCCCACACATCCATTAAATTAACTGAAATGTGGGTATGGATTCCTTTCCAAAATATAAAGCAGTCTTAAATGTTTCATCAATTAATATCACTGTGCAAATATGTGGAATTCTCTGATTGATTATGAAGTGGAGCATCAAAGGTGTAGGGTGTAGGGTGGAATGCCAGGTTTCTGCCATGCACCCGTATGGCATTCCACTAGAGGACACTTACGTTGCTGCTGCAAGAAAATAAGTGGAGTGACAGCATTGGATATTGCCCATGAAGTACACTAATTGAAGACATTCATGTACAACATGCATATTTATCTAAAAATCACAGTGGATTGGATTCACTGTGTATGACCTAAGAAGTTCTATTGAGTTCAATGAGGTTCAGTCTCAGAAAATTGTATATGGCTGGAATCTTAGTTAGTTGAACTTAGGCTCCAATGAGATAGTCATGACAACAAGTCCCATACCTTTCAATGACAATTAAGTTCAGACCTCTGTGTGTATGAATCTACTTAGAAACCTCATTATATTCAGTGGGTCTTACTCCCAGATGGATGAATATAAAACTAAAGCCTAAAGGCACTTAATTTAGACTAGATTCAACCCACTGGATTTTATACCCATTACAGGTTCTTTCAAATTGTCTCTTTCCTGGTTTGACCATGCACAAAATGAAATTTTAATGTTGATCCGCAGTATTCCAGGTGGAAGATCAATTTCTTTAGTGTTGCATTCAAATGGAGGAGTACATCTTTAGATACCCACATGCGTAGGGGTCTCACAGCAAATCAATGACCCTGTCTACATGGTATAGAAAATCCTAGGTTAATTAACTCACAATATGTAATGCATGAGTAGGAGGGGGATCACATGTTCTTCACCTCTTTTAATCAAGAGATTATGCTCACCTGGATTGTAGGCTGCAAGTATGACTAGGGAACCTGGAATGTTAGCTTCTTTAGGGGCT
>NW_025336087.1:49429560-49638629 GCF_004798865.1 Varanus komodoensis
CCAGGTTCGTACATCATGCACAACAAGCTACAACCTCACCAATTGTAGGCTGATAATTAAAAGCAAGCAGAAGTGAGTTGTATGTAGGAGGCAATCATGCTTACTTCCTCGCACTCATGCATGGCAAATACTTGGTTAATTAACCTACAATTTGCTATTATGTGTGAACTAGTGTGGTACAGCTTTTCCCACAAGCTTGCTCTGAGAATAAATCACTGACCTGAATTTCTTGGAGCAAGAAAGTATAATAACAATGATAATTTGCTGCCAGTTTCCTAGCTATTTTTCATGATAATCATTGATATTTTACAATAAGATATACCTGCAAAATAAAAAAATATTTTGTGTATTTCAGTAAATTATCAAGTATTTGTAGTTCTTATATGTGCCATTTAAGAGTAGAAATATCACTCCATCTATAATTCCACAAATGTATATTCTATGCAGATTATATGTATACATTCCAAGAAATATACTTGGAATACATGACTAGAAATAGAGTTTGCTTGTTTTTTTTCAACTCTAAGTGCCAAAGCAGAGATTACCTTAAAATTTGTGTCTAGCACTGATGCCTTTCCTCTCCTTTTATTCTAGAGTAATGTACCTCCTCAATTTAGATTGGGACCCTAGCATAGGGAATAGGATCTGGATTGGGCACTTCTCATCTACTGTAGAGCAAAAATGAATTAAAGACATAACATCAATTAAGGGGCAGTCTGTTTTGGCCTCAGACAAATAGTTTGAGTGCATAACTCCCATACTACACTGGCCAGGATGATGGGAGCTATAGCCCAAACAGACCTGAAGGAGGTCAGGTTAGAAAACTCTGATGTTGTATCAGTTGATGCCCACATGGCTTCTGTTGTTCAGGCCTCAATCCCTAAATGCAAACTTAGTAGGAAAGAAGAACCATTGAGCATGATGGACCTACTTCTGAGTAAATATTCATATGTATATTTATAGATTGTTTTGTGTGGCATCCCAATTCTCAGGTTGCTCTAATATCTGAGTATCTATTGCTAATATCCAAATGAATTTATCCTTCCTTCTTCCTTCCCTTATTTGCACTAATAATTTACTATGGGTTTCCCAGGAACTATTTTGCAAGAGTTAATCAATTTAAAATGACATGAACCCAAAATATTAATGTCCCACTGACATATTTTTGTCCAGTGCTTTTTAAAGGATGCAGTAGAAGTCCTATTTCCCAAAAGGCATCCACAGTTTAAATAAAGAACCTCATTCCATATCACTATCTGCCCTGGGGAATGTGTGGAGTTGGCCAGCAAAACTGCTAATCTGCAAATGCACTCAGATTCAGGTCCCACGGTCCAGAGAGGCAGCCATGTCTCAGAAGGTTGCAGCAAAATCAAACAAAATGTTCTGTGGCACCTTAAAGACTAACACAGTTATTATGGCACAAGCTGCCATGGACCAGAGTTCACACTATCAGATGTGTCAAGTGTTATCAGAAGTCAGCAGGTATGTCTATGAATGGATTGGGGAGTGGGCATGGTGAGGATTTTGTCAAATTTCTTCTGTGGGTATTACATGGATTGTCAGGTAATTTTCATTCCATTCTCCACATAAGGGTAGACTGATTTCTTTCTCTTTTTTTAGGGATGCACAAGAATTGCACTCCTGTGTGCAAATCCACATTTGTACAACCCCCAAAAAGAACTTTACAACTCAGCCTGCTACCCACAGAATCAATGCACCTTCTGTGGAATCCACCTTTCATATTTATAGAAATCCAAATTTTATTTATTTTTATTTTTATTAACACATTTTTATGCCGCCCCATTCGCCAAAGCCTCGGGGCGGCTCACAAATTCACTGGAATCTACTGAGGATTTCTTTGATAGCCCTAAGGGAGGACTGAAGTTGGGGTAAATGAATCGCCAAATGTGACAATTATATAAAAGTAGACATGTATGGGGAAAGCGTTACAGTGGCCATTAATTAACAAAGCCATCTTGATGGTAACACCAACATCCCGACAGCAGATCTTGGTGACAGCAGCAGGTAAGCAAATGGATGATCCAGGCTGATAGGTGCCTCTGAGGCAGCTTCCACGGCTGATCCGGTAAAATAAGTCAAGCAAAGAAGCACCCTGACAGATAGATCATGGGCTAAATTCCTGATAACCTGCCAGTGCAAACCCACCCGCTGATAAAAGATGAGGGAATACAGAGGCCAATAAATGGCATGAAAAAGAACAGACAGATGGCTAAAAGGTGGTGATGACAAAAAAGGTGGGTGTCACATAAAAGTAACCATTCTACAAATCACAAGACTTGGAGCAAGACATAACCATCCATTATTTCCATGGCATGCTTCCTAGGGTAAAAAGAAATGATTTACTGTTCCAATAAATAAATAAACAAATAAATGGCACATTAAATGGCACATTTTCATGGACATCAGGATTTCTTCATATTAGAAAAATAACATTACTGTAAGGATAAGAAAGCCCCAAACTAGTAACCAGATAACGATATTCTTGTGCCAAGAAAGCACAAAGATGTTCAAAACCAAAACACTGGAACATAAGAAAAGGCCTTATACTGAATTACGAGTAGATAATTGGTCCACCTACACCAGCATTGTTCCAACACTGGCTGGCAGCAGCTCTCTGGCATTTCAGGTAGGAATTTTTGCAGCCGTCCCTGGAAGACACCAGGAGTCAAACTTGGGACCTTCTGTAGCCACAGCACATGCTCTGCCATAGCTGATATGGGGGCCCCCAAATTTGGGGAACTAGTTGGCATATCTGGACTGTTGAGAAAGTGTCATGAACGCTCTCATAAAATGGCCACCACGGTAGGTGTGGCCAGTCACAAAATACTCATTTATCAGAAAACAAACCAGTGAGGCTAAAAGTAAAATAACTTGCTCAAGGGCTTAAGTGAAAGGTAGAAGTGGCTCTGATCTCACATACACACACCAACATGTTCCAAAACACATACCAAACACACAAACCTGGTCAAAATACACTCTACTGCAAAAATAAAGAAGCTAGCACATTCACACAGCCACAAAGGCAAACACACACACACACAACACAAGCAAAACATATCCTCCCACTACCTGACAACCCATCCTGCCTTGCCACATGGTCCTCCCTATCACCCTCAGCCTATAGCTCGCTTGCTCTCCCCCCTCCCTCCCTCTCTCCCTCTCTCTCGGTGTGGGGGTGTCTAGACACCCTTCAAACCAAAGTACTGGGCTACAGCCATTCACTGTTCTTATTTTCTAAAAATGCTTCTTGGGCCCATATGGCATTTTAGCCTGCACTTTGTTTTTCATCTCAGCTAAGTATTTTTAAAAATTAGAAGATCAATAAAAATTAAAAGCAAAAGGATGGGCTCTAAGGTCAGATCTTGTGAGCACCATGTTGGGGACCCCCTACTCCTGCATTTCCTAATGAGTCTCTCACAGTAATTTGTAACCATGGAAAGAAATGGTTCAAATATTAATATCAAGGAGCATTTAATTATTAATTGTATTTATATCCCAACTTTTTTCCTTTTAAGGAACTCAAAGCAGTTTATATAATCCTCTTCCTTCTCTCAATGTTATCCTCACAACAATCCTGTGAGGTAGGTTAGGCTGAGAATCAGTGACTGGTCCGAAGCCAACCACTAAACTCTGTGGCTCAGTGAGGGGGCTAGAACCTGGATTTCCCAGATCCCACATTATGCTGGCTTGTATGCCAGAACTGGGCATTTTATAACTACAGATCAAATATTTAAATTGAAATGTCCTTAAAATCAATAATTTAAAATAATATAATTATATGTGTACAGATCCAAAAATTTGAATTCTTGCAGCAAAAATCACAACAGGTCAAAAACAATCGCACTCACAACGCTGTGATATAGTTCAGTGGGAGATACACTGAAGATCTGGTTTGGTTATGGTGGCTATGTGCGATCAAGTCTTCTTCCTTCCTGTGCATAAGTGCCCTCCCTGACAGCCATGCTCAGCTCTTGCAAATTTAAGGTTGTGGCTTGAATGAGAGTCCAATCAATTTCATAGTTGGGCTTTCTCTTCTTTTTCTGCTTTCAATTTTCCCTAGCGTTATTGTGTTCTCCAGTGAGACTTGCCTTCTCGTGATGTGCCCAAAGTATGGCAGGTTCGGTTTTGTTATTTTTGCTTCCAGGGAAAGTTCTGGATGGATGTGATCTAGGTAGGACCCACTTGATCATCTCACTGTCAGTCCAGGGTATTTCCAAAGCTTTCCTCCAGCAGCATGTTTCAAATGCATCAATTTTCTTCCTGTCAACTTCCTTTGCTGTCCAGGTTGCACACCCATACATTGTGACTGGGAATACAATCCTGTAAATGAACCGGGCCTTGATCTGCACTGAAATGTCTCTGCACTTGATGATCTCTTACAGTTCCTTCATTGCTGCCCTTCCAGTCTTCTGCTAATTTCCTGGCTGGGGTCTCCACTGGAATTAATGACTGAAGCAAGGTGTGTAAAATCTTTCACAAATTCAATTTCTTCATTGTTGACCTTAAAGTTGTGTAATTCTTCTGTAGTCATGATTTTTGTTTTCTTAATATTCAGCTGCAGTCCTGCTTTTGCGCTTTCTTCTTTCACTTTCATTAGGAGTAATTTCAATTCATTGCTCCTTTCTGCCAGTAATACGATATCTTATGCGTATCTTAAATTATTGATACATCTTCTGTCAATTTTCCCTCCCCTTCCTCTGATCCTAATCTTAGGATATGATTGATTTTCTTATGATTTGTTCTGCATATAAATTGAACAGGCAGGGAGATAAAATAGGAAGGCTTGGCAGTTTTAGGCAGCCTATAAATACATGTATAAATTAATTAAATAAATAATAGAGTCTTGTCCAGTCCCTTTGCCCATAGGAAAGCATCCTGCTTCTCGATATTCTGTCCAACAATAGTTTCTTGTCCACGATGCAGGTTGCAAAACAGGAAAATCAAGTGATAAGGCACATTTCTTTAAGACCATCCATAGCATCTTGTGACCCACATAGTCAAAGGTTTTGCTGTAGCCTACAAAGATAGACTGATTTTTTTTCAAGATTCTTTGGTGCCAACAGATATTTGTGATATGATCTCAGGTGCGGCTTCCTTTTTGAAATCCAGCTTGAACATCTGGCATTTCTTGCTCCATATACTTTGTTGCCAATACTTTGTTTGCATGGGAAATTAGCCAGTGGTTCTATACATGCTATATTCCTTTCCTGAGGACTGAAATGTCTATTGAATCTTTCCAATACGTGAGTCTTTGCTTTGTTTTCCACATTCGTTCACATATTCTTGTTAGCATTTGGACCGATCCAGTCCCTGCAGCTTGGAATAGTTCTATTAGTACCCTAATCCTGAGTGCTTTACTCCTTCCAAGTACTTTCAGAGCAGTGTCCACTTCACTTCCTAATATTGCAGGTTCTACCTTTTGCCTTCTACTCTAATTATATCTCTAGTTTCAGTCCACAGTTCTTCTGGTTCATGGTCAACTTAATTCAGTAATGCAAATCTATTCTTGATGACTGCAGCAAGAATTACAATTGCTTCTCCATGGAAATCACCAGAATCCCCAACAACTGAAGAATGTAAAAATAAGCTGGCAGAATATGCAGTGATGGCAAAATTAACTAATTATGTAAATAAAAGACCGGTTGAAGAATTTAATGACAAATGGAAATTCTACTATACCCAGTACAATTAATGGGATATAAAAGGAAGCGCTTTAAAAAGTAGTTGAGGATTTATAATTGATTTAAAGCAACTGGAAAATTTGTTGGTGTACAGAATAATAATTCCATTTTTTCCTGAACTTCCATAGAGTGTTGAATGACAGAAAGATAGATATTTTCAGTCTCTTTGAAATTTGTGGGCTTGAATGTATTGGTTGTATTTGTTCAAAATCCCTTATTCTATTTTATTTTACTTTTATATGCATATACATTTCTTCTTTTGGTATTCTGTTTCTGTTTATGTTAAGAAAATAATAAAAATAACAAATTTATTCTTTCTATGGACTCTAAATTCTTCAGGAAAATTGTTTACACTCCATTTCAACACTAATCTTCTGTTAGTGCTCTTTTTCAACTTCACCTCTGATATTAGCAGTTCATGGTCGCTGCCACAATCTGTTCCTCATCTTGTTTTGGCAGTGAAAATAGAGCTTCTCCATTTTCTACTTCCAATTGCATAGTCTATTTGATTTCTGGACTGGCCATCTGATGACACCCAGGCGTACAGTGTGCTTAAAGTAAACTTGCAGTTTGCATTGAACAGATTGCTAGCTTCATAGAATTCTAAGCCATTCTCCTGATTCATTCTGACCCTTAGGTCAAATTCTCCCACAAGATTTGATCCTTCTTTCTTTCTTTCTTTTGCATTCCTGTCACCTGTAATTATCAGCATAGCTGCTAGGAGACCAGCCTAGTGAGAGACTCTGGCCTCATGGCAACATTGCTCTTGCCTTCTCTGACCCTCTCAAACCATGGAGGGGAAGAGATAGTTTGCATAAGCATTCTGGAACACATAGAAATGGATGATAAGGGCCAAATGTGATATGATACGGCAGATCCATGATTATTTAGTTATTTATTTATTTATTTATTTAAAACATTTCTATGCTGCCCCATTGCAATAAAGCCTTGGGGCGGCTCACAAAACATCAATAAATAACAATACAATAAAACCCCAATACAATAAAACCCCAGTGCAATAAAACCTCAATAAAACCTCAGTGCATTCTTGGCTAAAAATTTTTAAAAAACCTAGTTAAATAAATAAATTAACAATTAAAATAAGTTTTAAATAAAAAGGCCTTAGCCTGGCGCCGAAAAACAAATAACGACGGCGCTAGGCAGACCTCTCTGGGGAGCGCATTCCATAGATGGGGCGCCACCGCAGAGAAAGCCTTCCTCCGGGTACTCACCCTCCTGATGTCATTCACAGATGGTTCCCGGAGAAGGGCATCTGCTGCTGACCTCAAGGGGCAGGAGGGCATATATGGGAGCAAGCGTTCCTTTAGGTATCCAGGTCCCAAGCCGTTTAGGGGTTTATAGGTCATAACCAATACCCTGAATTGGGCCCAGACTTCAATCGGGAGCCAGTGGAGCTGACGGAGAACTGGGGTTATATGAGAACAGCGCCCAGTCCCCATCAGCAACCTGGCAGCTCTATTCTGCACCAATTGAAGTATCCGGACCATCTTCAAAGGTAGCCCCACGTAGAGCGCATTACAGAAATCTAATCGGGAAGTTACCAGCGCGTGTGTCACTGTCGCCAGGCAGTCATTCCCTAGGAGGGGACACAGCTGATGGATCAGCCGAAGCTGAAGGAAGGCACTCCTCGCCACCACCGTCACCTGGGCTTCCAGAGACAGCTCAGGGTCGAGGGGCACTCCTAAGCTGTGAACCCTGCCCCTCGGAGGGAATGCAACCCCCTTTAGGACAAGGCCCAAGTCCCCCATCCCAAGGTCGGAACCGCCCACCAACAGGATCTCCGTCTTGTCTGGATTGTGCTTCAGTTTATTGGCCCTCATCCAGCCCATTACCTCGACCAGGCACCAGTTCAGCACAGCCACTGCCTCACCTGGATTGGTAGAAAATGAGAGGTAGAGCCGGGTATCATCAGCGTACTGATGATTCCGCAGCCCACAATTCCCGATGACCTCTCCCAGCGGTTTCATGTAGATGTTAAAAAGCAGGGGGACAAAATGGACCCCTGCGGAACTCCATGCCATGGCATAACTGCCATGGCACAGAGCCATAGTCCCCCAGCACCACCTTCTGAAATCAGCCACTGAGATAGGAGCGGAACCACCGCCACGCGGTGCCTCCAACTCCCAATCCCGCTAGCCTATTCAGAAGGATCCCATGATCGATGGTATCGAAAGCCGCTGAGAGGTCCAGGAGAACTAACAGGGATGCACTCCCCCTGTCTCTCTCCCTGCACAGGTCATCGTACAGAGCAACCAAGGCAGATTCAGTGCCGTACCCAGGTCTGAAGCCGGACTGAAATGGGTCCAGATAATCAGTTTCATCCAAGAATGCTTGGAGTTGTCCCGCCACCACCCGCTCTAGTACCTTGTCCAGGAACGGGATGTTGGCCACCGGTCTATAATTGGCGGCCACCTCTGGATCCAGGGATGCCTTCTTTAGGATTGGCTGGAATACCGCCTCCTTTAAAGGGGCAGGTACCCGGCCGTCTCTTAAAGAGGCATTGACCACCTCCAGGATCCAGGTCCCAATCCCGTCCTTGGCTTTCTTAAGTAGCCAAGATGGGCATGGGTCTAGTAAGCAAGTGGTAGGATGTACTTGTCCAAGCACCTTGTCCACATCATCAGGCCGCAACAACTGAAATTCATCCATTAATGGTGGACTCGACGGCGTCGATGGCAACTCCCCAGTGAAATCTGATTCAATAGCAGAGTCAAGCTCGTGGCAAATCTGAGTGATTTTCTCCCTAAAATGCTTGGCAAAGTCATCACAGCGGGCCTTCGAGGGTGGCACCAGATCTCTCTTCAGGCCCGGATGTAACAGCCCCTGCACCACCCGAAAGAGCTCCTCCAGACAGCATTGTGAGGAGGCAATGGAAACAGAGAAGAATTTCTTCTTTGCCATCCTCACTGCCACAGCATAGGCCCGATAATGGGCTCTCAAGTGTGTTCGATCAGAATCACCCCTTGATCTCCTCCACCTACGCTCTAGACATCTCCCAACCTGCTTCATCACCCGTAATTCAGGCATATACCAAGGAGATAAATGGGCTCTGCCAGGTGGGAGGACGCTTGGGAACGATCGTGTCTATAGCCCTGGTCATCTCCTCATTCCACAGTTCAACCAGGGCATCAACAGGATCACCAGCCTTGTCAACCGGAAAATCCCCCAGAGCTTCCAGGAATCCATCAGGATCCATCCGGCTCTGGGGGCGGACCAATACAATCGGGTCCGCACCCTTGCAGAGGGAAAAGCCACTCTCGAGCTCAAAACTTATGAGGAAGTGATCTGACCATGACAAGGGCATCAAACTTAAATTCCTCACCCTCAGATCACCCTCTTCCTGCCCTGTCGAGAAAACCAGGTCCAGAATGTGTCCACATTCATGGGTCGGGCCTATGACGTGTTGAGACAGCCCCATGGCCGTCATGGAGGTCATGAAGTCCTGAGCCGCCCTGGTTAGAACCGTCTCGGCATGGAAATTGAAGTCCCCCAGGACCAACATCCTGGGAGTCTTCAGCACCAGGTCCGAGACGATCTCCGTCAGCTCAGGTGGGAGTCTGTTGGGCAGAAGGGTGCACGGTACACCAACAGAATCCCCAATCTGTCTCGGTCGCCCAACACCAAGTGGAGGTATTCCAGCCCCGGCCTCGAGAGGACAGGAAGCCCCACAAGGGAAATAGAAGCTCGATAGACCAGAGCGACCCCCCCTCCCCTCCCCTCCAGGCGTGGTCGGTGCTGGATCAGGTACCCGGGTGGGCACAATTGTGAGAGGGAGACATCCCCCCCTCACCCACCTAAGTCTCTGTTATGCAAGCCAGGTCGGCCCTCTCATCCATGATCAAGTCATGGATGAGTGTTACCTTATTTTGGACCGACCTGGCATTAAGCAGGAGATTAGAATCTCCTAGGATTGGATCAGATTTAAAATGAATCAGATTTCCACTGACAGAAGTGGTCCTCCAGCCCCTGGAAATGCCATGCAGAGAACTGGGATCACCAGCTGAATCTGAGTGGTAGAGGTGTGGAAGGGAGGATCCCCTAAAATCAGGCAGAGGGATGTTCTGCTAGTGACACCTTTCCTCTTGCAGAATAGCCATTATTTTTGAGGGAGGTAGATCCCGGAACCAACCCCTATGATTAAAACCACAACAACATGGTGGTGGGAGAGCGGGGGAGGGATGCAAATCCAGAACATGATGCCATGTTGTGATACTTCAGCCTCTCCCTGAAAGCCACGTGCCACTTTCCCAACCAAAATCTACTGCAGCTGCTATTTGTCCCATATAGATATCAGCATGGGACCCTGCATTTTCTCCCCTTGGAGCAAAATAATTCCGGGCCATTTTAATCAGCTCTAATGGCACAGAACAGGAAGAGGCCATGCCCCACGTGCAGCCACTCCAGATATGAGTCGCTCCTGTGGTTCCAATTAACCTTTTTAAAGGTGGGAGATACTCCCACATTGCACTGGCTGGCCCTGTGGCTGATGAATCATGGAGCAGCCGAGCATGATGTCTGCATGCATTCCCAGTGCCCTCCTGTCTGTGTCTATTCCCAAGCAGGTCCCCGTGTCCCATGAGCTTTAATCTCAGGTAAGTGGGTGTGACAGTATCCTCCAAAGAATCTGATTGTCAGATTGTCAAGAAGGCAGTCTGTGTGGGTGAGTTATGCACTATTGTGTACGACATCTCGCTTGAGCCTTAGGAACTCATACAGCAACTGACTCAGCCCTTCTGTGACTGTTTTTGTGTGTTGAATGTGCATAAGGATGGAAACCATGGAAAGGTCATTCGAGCGGTTGCCCACATGACTCAGCAACACTTCACCAAACCCTGCAACGAACTCAGCACATTGCTTGGTGCGCAGTTCCACATGGGCTTAAATGGAGCCGCGTCTTGTAGGTTCCCTGATCAACTGCTCCCTATATTAAACCATTATCGATTTCATTGTCATAAACCCAGCTGCTATTTATCTGACCAACTGACGGGAGGGCATTACAAACGTGCTTTACTATCACACCTTGTACGCTTGCTACTTGTCCTTCTGAGTTCTGGTTTGAATCTTCCCTTCCCAGGCTGGAACTCAAATTCTTTTTAATATCATAGTGATAAAATATCTGGTTAGCTTCCGATATAAAGTAAAATCTGCCAGCCCATAGAGGTACATCTCCTGGATTCCTGTGCTGTACAGAGATGCTGGTGCTACCCTGGCAACTCAGTACGGCAGCGAAGAGCTGAGATCTATGAGCATAACTCCTCTCAAGGTTTCACCGCTTTCGCATGCCGTGGGTAAGTCAGCAAAAGGGAACACCCACAATGCAAACCACACCACTTCTGAAAGTTCTGAGTCGTTCTGATGAACCCAGAATGAGCAGTCTGCTCTTCGGATTCCTTTATCTCTTGGCACTCAAAGATGGCTCACAGAGGTTAAACACCCCCCACCCCTTGCCATTTACTCCCGAATATCAGTTTAAAATCACAGCTCTGGAGCAGGAACAGTTGAGCTAGTAGGGGAATGTGGGAAAGTAAACCAAATTTGCAATGCTCAGTTCTGCCCAATACCAGAAAAGAGCAGATCAAACCCCTTATTCCATTTTTGTGAAACAATTAGATTTGTCCTTAAAGCGTATTTGCTTTGCTTGCAAAGGTGTGTTCATATGAATGGGAGGTCAAGCAAAGAGGTGGCGAAGGAATCCTAAATGATTCAAATGAAATCAAATCATATAGCTTTAAGAAATCACAATCAAGCTCTCTCCTCTCCCTGGAACTGTGCGGTTCCTGAGACAAAGTGGGCTGGAGAAGTTCAACCTCAGTTCACCGAAGAGAACATTCTGTTCTCTGCACAACAGGCAGGCAGGGCTGCTGTAGAACAAGCTCAACAGCATGAGCTCAGCCGCAGCAGCAGCCCACGAGAGAGATCGGCGCTCAGTCAATGAACTTGTCAAAGGTGCTGCATTCACATTAGGAACACATACACACACATGCGCATGGATGTAACCCGAGGGTCAGCAAATTAGCTGCCTTTCTACCCTAGAAGCTAAATTGTGGTTCTCCACTTGAAAGGCTCCCACCAGCGCCCCACCCGGCATCTCGCACGCACGCACACACGCACGCACTTCTGTGTCAGTTTAATTATAGTTCAGGCAAACCCAAATAAACAATCTTTCTCCCCATCACTATACAGTGCACATATACCTTGTGCACAGTGCCTGTTCAAATGATTCTGATCTTTCTGTGTGTCCCTCACTCGTGGATCCTGGGTTTCAGAAAGCTCCTTTGCCATCTTAATCCTACTGATTTTTGTGGGGTTGAACAAGATCATTTGATGCAGAATTGTACCAGCTAGCGTTCTGGATTAAAACCAACAAGCAGCTGTCACCTTTAATAATGGAGAAAAGTCTTATGTGGTTCCTGCTGAGCCTGATGCATACAATTAAGCCTATGAACGCCCACATCTTAGCCTCTATTTTTCATAATGGTCAGGGATTAATTGTTCATACTTCAGCACAACTTTGCCAAAGGTTAGAAATGACATTAACCTTCTTTATGAAGTGCATCTGAAGAGCTGTATGTTTAGATGCATTTAGATACATTTAGATGCATTTGGACCCCATGCATGGCAAAGATAACATGTTCAGCATGTGTAGCACAAGGGGAGGAGGGGAGAAGGAAGTCCATTTCCATTGATCTAGCTTAAATCCAGATACAAACCTATTTGCTCACCCAGCCAAAACCATGGGCAGCATCCAACCCTGCCCTCCCATGTTCATGACCCGCCATTGCTTGCATTCGATGAGTGGTTAGCTCCACCAGTTCCCTAGCAAAAATGGTGCCCACCGCTCATAGAGGGACGTCCTGAAATGCATGTAGGCACTCATTTGTGGCATGGGGCAGGCCAGCAGGGCTCCCTTGACGTACATTCCAACCTTCCGCCCTGTGGTCACCCGATGGATGTGTGATCATAGATCCTACAAGGAAAATCCATGGCATGAGAGGCAACACTTGTTTTGCTTTGGTTTTGCATATTTTGTTTTGTTTTTAATTAAGGACATTAAGGAGTATGAGGTCGCTCACACAGAGGCAGGGGTGGACATCCTCTCCCATGACCTTTGTATGCAAATCATAAGGAATAACTTCTCCAGCAGTCACTGGATTTTGCTTGAGGTTTAAATATAAAAAGCCTAAGAACAAAAAGTCTCTTTCTTTTTCTCATTATCTAATCCATCATTTTTCTTGAGCCTTGCACCCAGATCTTTACACACAATGCAAACAGAAAGACAAACATACCAAGTCAGCACATAAAACAAAATATGCCTTGTTGGCCCAAATGGAAAGGAGAAGTCTGGGGGAGGGGGGAGTCTATATAACAATAATTGCAGCAGTCAGAACTTGCACCCAAAACTGGGTTTTGATGTTGTCGCTTGATGCTTATCAGGAACTCTGAGAACCCTGTCAGTCATACTCAGGCCCAATTTAAACAAGTTGCCTAAATAGTTCTCTGAAGACCCAACCTGGTCAGGGAAAACTGAAAGGTCTATGTAATTTATTTTCCTCTTATGCCAGCCTGCTCCTACTTTCCTGCCAAAACACTGGACACATACACTGGTTGCATAACATGTGCAGACATTAGTTCGTCATATATAATAGCAGGGAAATTCCGCAGACAGCTCTTATGAGTTCCCTACCAGTAAATTCAAACTTCCTTGCCAGTCAAGTGACTTTTCAATTAATTTGGACTCTTTCTTCAAACTGAAAACCAAAAGGTCCCTTTGATCTTTCAAACACCCAGTATACCTTCTAAGTAAATGCAAACTCTCCTGTAAATGCTATATTCACACTGCCCCCTCCAAAATATATTTTTTGTTCAGCGCAACATAGGCAGGGCTGTGATAACTGGGAAGCAGTATAGAAATTAGGGAAATACAGATTTTATTAAATCTGTTGTGTCTGTGGCAGATTGTCAGGCATATTTCATTTCATCATCTGCTCCTTGACAGATCTGTGTTTTTTTAATTTTATTTTTTAGGTATGTACAAAAGTTTCATTCAATTTGTACAAGTGTGCCTTAGTGTTAGTGTGATTTTTTACAATTGCCACTGAAAGTTATAAATCCAATCCATACATCCATAGAATCTGTATGACTCAGGTAAACCTGGTCTGCTGCGGATTCCACAGGTCAGAACCATAGAAATCTGAACTCATCTGAATCCATTGCATCCACAGTAGACCTGAAGCTGCCATTCCTATTGCTTTCTTAGCTCTTAGCAGGGTCCTTTGCTCCTCTGCTCTTCCTGATACATGTGTGTTGAAGAGATGAAGAGATAAACATTTGAATAAATCTTTTGGGCTCAGTCCTATGCATGTTTAGACAGAAAAAAAGATGGAGAGATACTGGAACTTGCAGGATATTTTGGTGGTCTTTTTTTCCTCCTAAAGTTGCATAAGAGTACTCCTTACAATAGGAAGTGGTAGAAAAGAGTCTAGGAGAGCAGGTCCCCAGTTTCCTTGTAGGCCCAAGCCTTTAACTGTTCCACCTCCATGAACTAGAGAGGCACAGAGCAGAAATGAGGAGAAATGTATTTGGCTCAGGGTTGATATTTGCACTTGGCTGATTTTTTAAATTTCTCCAATCAAAGAATCTATACCAAAATGCACACTTATCAGGAGATTAGGGGATGCATAAATATGCATATATTCATAAAATTAATACTTTGAAAGTAGCATATTCAGAAAAATGCTAGCAAAATGCATGTATTACGGGAAATGTGCATAAAAGTTGTGAATATCTATCCACGCTTTTTTTACATTGTCAAGTTCAAGATGAACCAGACTTAAGACTGAAAAATGAGAAACAGAAATTAACTAAAACTGACAGATTCATCCATCCTTAGAAGGGAAGGGGGAACGGTCTGTTTTGCCAAATAGCTAATAAGGAATACCTTGGAGTAGGTATAGGTGACTTGGTCAATTTATTTCCTAATTTTTCCAGTTTTAAGTTTAGTTCTATCCAACTCTGAGAAATCTTCCAATCTTTCATCCCAAATCATATGGATTTTTGTAAGGTATCTGAAAATGTGTGTCTGTTTTTGTGCACATTTTTCCTATCCACTTTCTTTACTGTCATGAGGCATTTTCACATTAGAAAATGGGAGTTCGTATATCCCGTTGAGGAGAAGATTTTCTGCCTGTTTCACTTTCTCATCCATTTTTTATTATTTCGGTTTCTTTAGGAAGAAAAGGAATGAAGTAATAGGAAGAAAATTGCAGAGTTTGGTAAATTCATATGAAGAACAAACTGAAACAAAATCATCACACATTTATATTGCTAAACCCAACAGTCACCTGAATATGAAGAAACTTGCCAATGTTAGTCAATTTTTATAAGAATTGAAATGAAATGTTCACTCATATGTATTTGTGTTTGAATAAGAAAGCAGAACTGCTCACATTTTAAGGGAGTATCTTTCCCAGAAGCTCCTCAAGCAACTGGCACAACCCGTGTGCTTTATAGATTTCTAAAAAGGAACTTTTAAAAAAAATGCTAAAAACATTCAGAGCAATCCACAGGGCTGCACCAAATCTTTGCACATTTAGGAAAAATTCCCATCACTTGTGTGTCTTTACCACCCTTTTAATATGCACCTGCTGTATTTGAAAATGTTGTCCTTGCTGACTGTCATCTGCCTCCATCAATTCTTCTAAATTGGCAGAAAGGCTTTGATCATTGTAAAATGGTACTCTGTGCTCTCTGCATCATGTGAATGGATTAACTTCTGTATGCATGCTGCCACTGCATTTGTATCCAGTTGTTCATAATTAACCTCTGGAATTATCCATTTTTTAATTTCTGCTTCAAAAGGATTGTTTCAGAAGCGATTTCTGCTCTCCGTGTTTGATTATCATTATTATTCATGAGCAGAACAATGCTGTGGACTCTAGACAGTATCTAGGTGGCCATAGGATCCTTCAGATTTGCAGGATGAGATTGGAAAACCACTCCAACAAAATTACTGGGAATCCACATTTGGACACACACTCCCTCCCATGGTTCATAAAAGCGTCCCTGCTATTGGGACTACATGCGGCAGTCCTGTAGGGAATGCTCATAATCCTCTGAACTCAGAGGACTGTGGGCACCCTAACCAGGCCAGGGGGAGCACAGAGACTGCTACCTCTGTGCAGCTCCCACTCTACAAAGCACTTGGGAGCAGGAGGAAAGGCAGCTGAAGTTCCATCAGAATAGCTTCTATCTTGGCAGCACTGGTCTCTTCCCTCACCCAGCTGCTGGAATGCCACCAGAAGCCCTTCTCTGGGATTGCTCTTATGACCTCAGAGAAGCAATCACCATGGTTCTTTCCATACTGGTTGCTTCTGTGCATAGGAATGACCTTGGCAAAGGTGTTCAGAGGCATTTTGGGGGCAGGAAACGGAGGCAATCAGTGCTACCGTGATGTGAGGTTTCCTGGTGAAGCTTCAGCCTTCTTCCCTCTTGCTCCAAAGGGCCACACTTAGACAGATGAAATGGGCCACCGAAGTGCTTTGCAGAATGACATGAGAGCAGAGGCAACCTTCGCCTCCATGCTTCTCCTGCCCTTCTTGAGATGCCTGCATTCCTCTGTGTTCAGAGGGTTATGGGTATCCCAATAGGACTGCAACCAAATAATATGCAGTCACAAATACAGATTTTCTTTTAAGAAAATGCAGGGGGTCTCCTCTAAATTTAACTTGATGGAAGCAAACGCACAACCTAATCCAGCCAACATGAAACACTACATCCCTGTTATTTCAGAGGAAGAATCTTACTTGTCATTGCTTGACTTAGGCTTTGTGATTCCCAGAGTAAATACTCAGAGAAAACACTCTTCCTTAGGCCACCTGGATTATCTATTTACCCACAAACATACACACATACATTTGAACAGGCCAATATTTACTTAACCTTATTGTAGATTTCTGAGTGTCCTTTGTGAGTATGGATCACATGGAATTTGCTTGAGGACTGCCAATATTCAGAAGTAACACACATGGCAAAGTCTGCAAGTCTACAAAAACTGACAAGTGATTTTGCAGAAAACAATCCAGGTTCTTGAACTCTACTAATATTTATTCTGCTTTCATAAGACAATTTATTCCATACCATTCTTCAGAAAAAGCAGGATACTGTCACAAATCAGAAAAAGAAGAATTCACATTGTTGAGAGAAAAGATTTAGAGTTGAGATTCCAGAAAGTCATGAAAGAAAAGAGTCACACAGAAGTGGTGAATAGATCAATGCAACTATACATACAAAAACAGTATGATGTTGGAAAAATCTTCCAAAAAGTGTTCCGCTTATAAAGCCTGCTTGCATTTATTACTACCCCACTTATGGAATGCACTCCCCAGAGAGGTCCGCCTGGCGCCATCGTTATTTGTTTTTCTGCGCCAGGCCAAGAACTTTTTATTTAAACAATATTTTAATAATTGTTAATTTTATTTATTGGTTTTAAAATAATGAGCCAGGATGTTTCCAGATTTTATATGTATGTATTTGTATATGTATTTATTTATGATGTTGGAAGCCGTCCCGAGGCTTATGCAAAAGGGACAGCATACAAAAATTCCAAATAAATAAATACTGTACAGACGTAGATTTGAGTACTTTCTCAGTTATTTCACAAATTGGACTAGTCTAAGTAGCTACTGTATGCTACCCTCCCTATGTTCTGAAAAATTCTATATTAGAGATGAATGTTGGATGATGACAGCACCAATCTAACACTATATGATTGTGCTGGAAGAGAGATGCCATGAACAATTAGGTACTTGCCTGGCATTGATATGGAACAGTCAACAATGGACTGATCAGAGTGCAGTTGTCCCCACTTCCAAGCTGTGAGAAATTCTGGGGCAGCTCTACAGGTTTTGTTTCTTCCAAATGAAAGAAAGACTTTGTCCTGCTGTAACTGTAAATTCAGACTGTAACTGTAAATTCTCTCTCTCTTTCTCTCTCCCTCTCTATCTCTCTCACACTCACACACAATCACACACTCACACACCCCTGCACTGCAGATCTGGAATCATGTCCATGTAGGAAAAATTAGTATCCAGCATTAACAACCATTATTTTGTCAAGTTCCTGCTTCTCGCATCAGTTGATGCTTGGCTAAAACAATAGCAATAGACCCATTCGCAGTAATACATTTGGCAAAAATTGCAATATTTTCTAAGCTGATGTGATTCTGTGAAGCAGGAGAATCTCAGATCAGTCCCACATAAAAATAAATTCCAATGAGGTTAATTTAGCTGCATAAAAAAAAATCCACAATCCAATATTGAATTAAGTCCAATGAAATCAATGTCCTTTAGTATACTTAATCCTATGCTAGATTGGGGTTGAAGTGTTTAAACCAGGAATAAGGAGCCTATGGCTCTCCAAATGTTAGATGCCACTCCCAGCAAACTCAGCCATGTGCCCAGTGGGCTGGAATGGCAATCCAGCAACATATAGAGGGCTACAAGTTCTCTGCCCTCTAAGCACGTAACTTCTGAAAGATCTCGGGCCTACTAAACTACATCAACAAACAGTACCAAAGGAGGCAATTTTTTAACTCGTGTTTGAGTGCTTAGCATACACATCCTCTGGGTTAAAGTTAGTTCCTTTCCTGACCGTTCTTTCTCCTCCCACAGTGGTTTGTTTAGTGGTTTCCTGGCATTTGTGCATTTTTTCTCTCTCTAGAAAGGTGAAATGCCTCTCCTTAGCAGTGTCAGGGAGAAATGAGAAAAAGCTCTGACAACATGGCTGCTGAAAGCCTGACACTGTATGAACAGCTTTAGACTTGAGGTGGGATTCCTGATCTGACCCGGAACCCATGTAGCAAGTCTTTCTCCCCACGTACACCTTAGATATGCTAACATGCGCCTATCCTGAAAGTTCTTTTTGTGTTGTATTAATTGCATTCCTGCTTATTGTTTTACTTTCATGTGCCTCTAGCAAACTGCCTACGTGATTTCCCTCTCCTCCTGTGTACACAACTGATGGGTTATAAAAGTATCTCGTACAGATTCCATCTTGTAGTCCCTTTGGGAGCTACCTACATGCTGTATGTATTTCCTGTACGTCTAAATAAACGCTAGATGTTCTTTTGACTGTACACGCCCCAGTGGATTCTCTCTGCTTTTTCTCATCAGTAGAAACTCCAGTAGTGCAGGACATACCTGGCTGGCCGGCATTACGCAGGAGCTGGCTAGTCACGTCGCAAGCATATACACAATAATAGAGAATCACCAATAGCCAGGGACTGAGCAATCTCCTGCCAAAAGCCCTCAGCCCAGCCTAAGGTGACCCAACCTCCTAGGTAAGTGCAGTAACCGCCTGAATTTAAGCATACCAATCTGTGATCAAACTTATTCTCGAGAATAACATACCGTTTTCCAATCTCTCACCTTTGTCGGGCAGAGTGCACCAAGGTCTGAACCCCTTGTGTCCTACACCAGTAAGAGCTTCAAACCACAATATGCTGGTATTTGGCACACCCTGTCCCTTTTCCTTCGATTCCTTTTCCTGGAATGAGTTAGGCCTCTGAGACCTTCTTTGAAATTAAATCTCAAGGTTGAATAGGTTATGCATCCAGGTATACAGATTCAGTCATGATGACACCAGCAATTGCCCCTTGCATCTAATACAGAGATAATGCAAAGCAGCCCCCAGAGAACCTGGTAGGTACAGTGCATTTTACTTGCAAGCAGAGCAGACTGGATAGCTCTACTCATTCTCTGAATTTGAGATGCCACTCCAGGCATGGCCACACATTCCACTGCTCCTGAATTAAAAGCAGCTTTGTAGAATGCATCTGTAAATAAATCCAAACCAGAGAAAGAACAAGCTGCTTTAGAGGAGTGGCATCAGATACTTTAAGTAGCACTGACAGGAAGGAATGTCCTAATACTTTATTTTGCTGCATATTCCAGAGGGTAGCTGTCTTAGTCTGTTCCAGGTAAGACAACAGCCTTGGTACAACCGAGCTGGCCCTGCCTGCACCAGAATAAAGCAACCTGCTTAAGGGAGTACCAAGGAATGGAGTGAGATGAGGGGTTCAGAACCTCAAATGCAGGAGCCAAATCTAATCCTCCTGGGGTCCCGCCTGGCCTCCACGGTGTTCCCCAGGTAGTTCCTCCCCTTTCCCCTCAACTACAGGTCAGTTGATGCTTTCCCAGCCTTTGTGCAGCTTTCCTCTATTCTACAAGGTTTGAAATGCATATCAGAAAGTTTCATTATTGACAAGAGTTTTAAGCTAAAATATACTGGTGTTTTGGGTAATTTGGCACCACCTGTTTCACCTTTGCCCTCACCCACAACTGGAATGAGGCCCCCCAATACTGTTCCACAATGATCCTTTGACTTAGAGACCTGCATTGAGCAGAGAGTTGGACTCACTGGCCTTCTGGACCCCTTCCAACTCTACGATTCCTTGATTCTGTGAAATTTGGCCCATAGGATGAACCCTGTTCTACATCTCTCAGGTAGATGCATGCTGGATCTGGTGTTGCAGGTACAGCAAGGCCAGAGTGTTGGCCATAGCAGGGAGGGGTGTGACATGGGTTTCACTTGAGAGAGCAAAATCTCTTGGGCAAGCACTGTGTAGCACCTTAAGGACTAACAGATTTGTTATGGCATGAGAGTTTGTGGATGAATCCGATGGAATGGAGGCTAGACCATAAAAGCTTATGCCCTCTTCAGTTTGTTGGATACTCCCACTTTTTAATACAGGGAAGTTCTTAAGGGTCAAATTCCAGTGGTTCAAGAGGCAAAGGCAAACGGGACATGGGCAACATACCAAAAATACCAGGCATATTGTAGGTTAATGCTCCTACCCAGAAACTAAACCTTAGGAGAGGCAGTGCAACTTCTCCTGAGAAACCACAAAACCATCAGTGCTTGGGCGGGGGGGGGGGAGATAAGGTTGGGAGAAGGGGCATAGCCCTCTGGGACACCCTAAATTCCTGCACTGAAGTGACAGGCCAGTTCCATAAGGGAATCTGTACAAATATGGACACTAACATTTATTTATTTATTCGTGCCGCATCACATATCAGCAAACAACCCATTTTTCTTTCTATATTGTGGTCACATTTCACAATGGAAAAAGGGTTACAAGCAGTGCAATTAGATAGGCTTCTCCCACATGCCACGCACTGGTAGCTGCCTTAGCTACATCAACACAAACCAGTTTCTGCAACCCACAACCATGGACAATTGAACAGCTGGGTTATTTGACACATTGAAATTGATTTTTATTTTTTAAAAAGTATTCAGTGAGCTAATCTAAAAGTATAACTTCTTTTGGTAAAGCAATGCTTGCTATCTTTCTCAGTTTCATGCAATAGCTTGCAGTAACGGTAGCTGGAGAAAAGCGGGTTTCCAGAAGGCTTTTATACATTCACCCTGTTAAATGCACAGAATGTGATAAGGTCTGCAGACAACAACATCTTCTACTCACAACCTCTTGCCCTCCCATCTTTTTACTTGCCTCAGAAAATGAGGAGAAAAGGCAGCACAGTGCCTTGAACAGCCAGGGGCCATCCATGTGGAAGCACCCTAAGTGATGGAACAAAGTAATGGTGAGGAATATCAACCCACAGTTACAAATACAAACCCTGAGATTGCCCAAGACCTCCAACCAGCTGTTCCCAGTTACTGACACCAGAGCAATTTCTGAGAATGTTGGCTTATACAAGAAGGTCAAAGGGTCACAGAAGAATGCTTCTTCAATGCTTATGTTGAAGGGACTGGATGGATTTTTTTTCCCCATCTATAACCTGCATTTGGGCAAGTAGCATTTTTGCTGTTTCTAAGGATGAAATTACATTCTTTGTGACACTTAAAAATAAATGTTGCCATCTGACCACTGTAGGACATTGGAAAAGGGAGATGATAATGGAAAATGGAATTTCTAGCATGTAAGACTTCTCCATCTTTGAAACAGTATACCTTACCCCTCCTTAACAGTACAATTCTCTACAGAGAACATTAAAAGTATCAGGCAGTCCATGCAAAACAAGCAGAAAATAGCAATCCAATCTTATCAAGTGATCAACAGAGACAGCCTGCAAAACAAAAGGCTGGAAATTCACAGTCTAAGTGCACTTCACCACTTTTTTTTAAAGTACTCTTGATGTGTTCATATACTGAGGGCTTTGCATAGATATGATTTTGTACATTCCAGGATAACAAAGAGAGGTTAACAGCTTTACTAACAAGGCTAGTTGCTATTAAGATAATTATCACAAACCATTTTGCCCACATATAAATCCCCGAAACTGCTTAGAAAACTGGTAGAACCTAAAAAAAAACTTCATGCCCCACTTGGTCATCTGGTTTTGAAGTTACTGTACAGTAAACTATCCATGTGAATATTTTCAAAGCTCAGTATTTGGAAATGAGGAGGACTCAAACACTGTTGGTAAAAGTTCAGAGGGTGATACACAAGTTAGGATCGACAAGACTATCTGGTAGGATCAGACATACAGATTCAGTCCTGGCTCAACAGAATGAACTGATGGGCGCAGAAAAGAGAACTGAAGACCAAGACAGACGTGAAATCATAGATGCATGAATGCAGCATACATTCCTCTCTCTCCCCCACCCCCATGTCTCCTTTTGCCACAAGCAGCTGCACTGAGTAGGCATTTGGACTGGGGCCATACAAGCAAAGGAGAAGGGTGACGCCTTGTCTCCACACCGATTCCTCAATGAAATAGTCCCCATCTACCCACCGGAGGGGAAATTACCACCACAAGCCAAACAGATGAGCAGCAAGTAACATAAATAAGTGGTGTTAGTTCCTCAGAAAGATAGGCCCAGTCCACCAAAATCTTAATATTTTGTTTTTCTTGCCAGAAAACTTTCAACACTCTTTTTCAGGCTCTTCCAAAAGTGCTTTCCTTTTCACTTCCACCTCTAGAGCTAAACTCGACCATTAAGGAATAGATATGGTTTCATGAAAATAAAAACAAAACCCCATTCTGACCATTTTAAAAGGCTCTTTTTCAGATAGATGCATTCCCATTAATTAAAGTAATCAGTAGTCCGCTGTTGTTGCAGGCCTAAGAATAATTCTAGGACTATTACTTAAGGATCAATTACTTTGTAGAAAATAGCCAGGGTACATGAATGAGTAAGTCAGTATATTAGCTAATAAGGCTTGCACAGAATATGCTAAACAATATTTTATATTATTAACTGTGTTCTGCATATGACTCACCCAAGCCTGATTCATTCAATCACCTTGCTCATGCTTGATTCAGTATTGCTGGATACTATTTACACTGAATTAGATTCAGATTTAGAGGTGTTCAAGTGGGCTGGCAGCAAAGGGAGATCCCCCAGAGTACCTTCCCTGAGTGGCTCTCTTCCATCTTCAGAAAAGCCTAAATTCAACCCAGTATATTTATATCTGGTGTCATATCCATTTAGCACTCAAGTATTAGAGATGTATTAGAAGTACATCTTGGCTGAGATCTACAGAACATTTAGTACATTAAAGTGTTTTTGTGTGCAAAGGTGGGCTTTTCCCCACCCCCTGCAGCCACCATTCCTTACATTCCTGAAGATTCCCAAAGTCTGGGAGTGACTTGTTAGGAAGATGAAATGGGTGGGGATATGAATGTGAAATGAAGTCTAGTATACTCATGGAAGATTGGTTATTCAGAGATTTTATCAGTATGCATATCTGCTCCATCCTTATTGTTTACTCACTTGAAGCTTATGGCTGGACATCTCAAATTATACTGTGATTGACTTTTTATGTACAAATGTTTCATCATTCTCAGGATCTTTGAAGGATGAATTTCTGCTATGAAGAGGCAGCTGGTGAATGTGCAAGTTTGCACTACTATGCAGCATAAAAACACTGAAGAACAGAATGAAAACTGCTGCAGGTTGACAAGAATAATCAGGAATGGCTTGAAAAGGTGATAGGCTGTATAGAAGGAACCAGTATAAGAGAGACTCCATCCAGAGGTAACAAATCCGAGATTTTTGTATATGCAAGGCCGTATTTTACAATAAGTTGCCATTCTTCAAGCTGTTGCAATTTTTCCTGCAGCACCATCACATCAAGATTGGCTTCCTGAGCTGTGAAACATAAGTTAAAGTGAGGGAAGCCCTTATTCTATAACAGACTTGAATGCAAGCTCCATTTGGCAAATGGACAAAGGAAATTATTGATTTACCCACACACTCACAGATCTGGTAATTAAAGGCCAAGAGCAGTATCTCACTGGCCAGTCTTCAAATCTGAATCAGCACAGCTTCAGAACTCATGATGCAAACGGAAAGGAGAGAAATTGGAATATAATTGATGCCCAGCACCTGTTTTCAGGGCCAAAGGAGACATTACGGTAAACCTGTACCTAGCAACTATGACTTTTTTTCATGTTTTACTCTAGAGTAGTTCCTGGGGCCCTGTTCTGGAATAGGACCCTGCTTTGGAGGATTAAGAAATACATTAAGATTGAAATCAGGTCCTTGCATCTTTGCTGCTGCTAAGTGCTGCCATCTCAGATTTATGTCAATTCTATGAATGAGTGCCCCCAAAAATGGCCTGACCTTGACAGCCCCGCGCAACTCTTATAAACCCAAAGATGTGGTTTCCTTTATGGAATCAATCCATCTCATAATTGGTCTTCCTCCCTTCTTGCCTTCAACTTCCCTAGCTTTACTATCTTCTCCAAAGAGTTTGTTTCCAGGGAAAATTCTGGCTTGATTTGATCTAAGATTCATTTGTTCATCTCTGCTGGTCCAAGGTATTCACCAAGTTCTCCCCCAGTGTCGTGTTTCAAACCAATCCATTTTCTTCCTGTCAACTTTTTTCACTGCCCAGCTTTCACACCCATGTATTGTGATTAGGCATATAATCAAGCAGATAATCTTGGCCTTGATCTGCAGTGAAGCATCCTTAGACTTTCTAGTTCCTTCATTGCTGCCCTTTCAGCCTTCTAATTCTTTTACTGCAGTCTCCTTTTGAATTGATGACTGAGCCAAGGTATGTAAAATCTTTCATAATTTCAATTGCTTCATTGTTGACAGTAAAGTTGAGCAATTCTGCTGTGGTGATTATTTTCTTCTTCTTTTCTTTTCTTTTCAGCTGTAATCCTGCTTTTATACTTTCTTTTTTCACTTTTGTCAAGAGCCATTTAATTCACTGCTACTTTCTCCCAATAATATGCAAGTGTTTGACTATATTACATTATTGGTGCATTTTCCAGTAATTTTCACTCCCTCTTCCTTGATCCTATCTGGCTGTTCTTATGATGCACAAAGATGGAACAGGTAAGGACATAAGATACAATTTTTTTTGATGCCTTTGCCTAAAAGTAACCATTCTGTTTCTGTTTTGTCATAACAATAGCTTCTTGTCTGTCATACAGTGTATGCATCAAGACGATCAAGTGCTGAGGCACACCTGCTTCTTTCAGAACCATCCATAGCTTCTCACGATCCACACAGTCAAAGGCACAGACTGGTCATTTTCTGAAATTATCTGATGCACTTGCCAACAGATGTTTCCAGTGTGATCTTAGGTGCCAATTCTATTATTATTATTATTATTATTATTATTATTATTATTATTATTATTATTATTTGGAATCCAGCTTGAACATCAGACATTTCTCATCAGACATTTCCTGGTACTGTGGGACAAGAGTGGAAGCAATGTTGCCTTCAGCATCCTTATCGGGGCTTGCTGCTGTTGGGGACAGCTTGGTAAACTAGCTCGTAGACGTCTGGCTGGCTGTCTGTCTGTCTTTACACCAGCTAACATCCAAAGGCAGCCTTTGTCAGCTCAGGTAGGCAGACTGTTCGGTTGCAGAGTAGATGGTATACCAATAGGATCCCCAGTCTGTCCCACTGCCCCAACACAAGATGCAGACACTCTAGATTAGGAGTCAAATGGAGAGGGAGCCTGGGAAAGGGGAGAATTCTCGCATATCATGGCAACTCCTCTTCCCAGCCCTGCAGCTTACCTTGATGCTGCACCAAGTACCCAGGTAGGCAGAGATGGGAGAGATTAAACCCCATGTAAGAGACATTCAGCATTTAAAAGCAGCATCCAGTGACCTAACGGCAGGCTGAGAGGGCAACCTCCCAACCTGCAGTTGGGAGCATGGCTGGAACATGGGGCAGTTGTTCATAATGTGTTCCCCTTACTTACCTGGCAAGCTCTTCACTCAACATCATATCTCCCCCTACCCATCTCTACATTGATTGACCCCCCCCCCATCAGAACCCCCCACTTGGCCCCATCCCCATCCATCCCACATCCTTCACACCAACACCCTTTGGTGTTGTCCTCTTTGGCATTGCCGTCAACCCATGTCAGGCTGGCATAAATAGTCCTGCTATGTCTTCACATTAGTTGTGAGTTCCAATTGAGTCCACAGCAGGTAGCCCAGCAGGCAGGCCTCCTTACAGGACTAGGGCCGCTGGAGCTACTCTCAGCAGTGCCTCAGTCCACCCAGCCCCAGTGTCAGCCAGGAAAGGCTGAAGGGATGACAAGGGGCTGGCGGAGAGGCTAGGCCAGGTGAGGGAGAAGGCTGCCAAGGAGGTGAAGCCAGCATGCCCACCCTTGCTGAGAGAGTCCAGGGCTGTGGCCGCAGTCTTCAGAGACAGGATCCTTGGTCTGTTCCATCAGGGCTGTTTTCATATTCTTATCACAGGTAATATTCTTACACAGGCAGCCTTCCCCCACCTGGTGCCCTGCAGTTGTTTTAGATTACAATTCCTATCGGATTCAGGATTCAGATTCAGTTCCTGCGATTCCTTCCCAGATTCAGAAGGACCCATGATAAAAAAATGATGAGATTTGTGATCCTAGACATGTCACTGAGGCTATCTGAGCCTCAAGTGACAGAGATGGCTCAAGGAGAACCCCAAGCTATGAATCTGCTCCTTCAGGGGGATTACAGTGCCACCCAGAACAGAATGAATACATTGCAGCTCGTCAGAATAACCACCCACTAACAGCATCTTGTCTAGATTGAGCATCAAATTATTAGCCCTCATCCATTCCATTGCTGTAGCCAGGCAATTGAGAAATGCCATGTATAAAAACAGATTTTTTTGTTTTTGTTTTTTGCCAGCACTCTAGCAGGAAGAGTTGATTAATCATAATGTTCTGAGAGGATAAGATGCTACAGAGTTGTCAAGCCAACAATTTAAAAAATCCAATCAGCAATCAAAAACTGCAAATTACAGTTACTTTGTCCCATTGAAAAGGAGCATATTTTCTTGGTGGCTTCACTGATTTGCACCATGGTCATAGGCCAACTTCAGATGATCATTCCTCAGCTTAGCAAGCAAACACATGAACAAACCTTTTGCCTGTATATACAGCCCCTTTGCTCTTCCATGCCAGTTGCTATTACATTGGGATGTTTCTATCCATAGGATTCCATTTTGTCCAGATTAGGAAACCTTGGTTACTACCTCTGGAATAAGCCAGAAGCTTAAACCAACTTCAAACTATGAAGGGATAAGAAAAGGAGCTATGTCTGTGGGCAGAAATTTGTCCTACTTCAGCTTGTTGAACCAGCATAAGATCATCCAGAGTGGGCCTTGCGTTTAGTGCTCTTAAGATATCTATCCTTTCTAATGTCAAAGACTGGATGAGCTGGACAGACTGTTAGGTGAGGTAGGACTTCTGAGAGGGAAGTTTTCACTAAGTGTGTGTGTGGGTGCATAAAAATACCGCTTTCTAGCAATTATATAAGCTTCGACAAGGCAAACCAGATATCCAAATAAGTGTCAATTTGAAGATAGCATCTATATGCCACCTATTCAAATGTTGCAAGCATTGTATGCTCTACAATCTATTGGAACATTTATCCTTCCAGTGTTGTAATATCAGTCTTTCATTTAACAAAAATGTATGGAAAATTCAATTATGCTGATTATTCATTAATTTCCAAATAATGTAGAAATGTGCACACCAACAAATATTAAAGACTGTCCAGTACAAAATTTATCTGTATAATAACCTCCTCCCCAAAAGAAATTACATTTGGACATTGCCAAAGCATACACTTATGTGTAAAAGAAGCATTAGTTCCACTCCAGCACTAGCAATTAGCTGAATTAGACAATTGCTTATTAAAGAGACATTACCGAGTGCGATAAACATGAAACAAAAGCTTTCACTAAGATGCAGCCTAAGATTCATAGATATGACAGGAATATATGCTAAAGCAGTGATTCTCTGATTAAGCAGAATGGGAGGATCCAGTCCCTGGTTCCTTTGCTGCTTAAAACCTTGTATATCAATTTTTTTCACCAAGAAAAAGAATTTGGAGATATGGATACAATTTGTGATCACAGCTGAATGGTTAGGAGATACAGATCAGAATAAAGAACTTATTTCAGTCTAGGATTAAATTCCATTCCAAAAAGCTTTGGAAAGGGTGAAAGCCCCATAGACCAATTCCAATGTCATGGATAGGATATTTTGGAGGGCTTTCATTCATAGATTGGCCATTAGTCGGAGTCAACTTAACAGCGTATAACAACAACTATTCCTCCAAAGAATCAAAACAACATACACAATTATCACATTTCCTCATAACTACCTGTAAAGAAATAGAGATTTGCCTAAGACTATCAGCTTAAGGGCACTTGTGGGATTTGAATCTGGATTTTCCTTATCTAAGCCCAACCACTGCATCACACCATCTCTAATTCTGTTGCTCCTGAACTACTGGCATCACTTCCATCTTCCCTTTGCCGCTGCACATAATGGAAAGGCAGTGAGCTGCCCACAGAGGGAAAGAATGCTCTCTCCCACAATGGTCAGTTCACTCCTTTTGCTGCTTCGCAGTGCCGCTTTTTGCCACACAACTGGGAGAAGCTATTATCGCCCATCAACTGCTGATCAAAGGCTGCAGCTTTCCTGTGGTTCACAGTGGAGGAGGGGTCCCGGCCTATTAGCAGGTCTGTGGCCTAGGCTTCCAGGCTTAGCAGCGCTCAGTGCAGACGCCAGGTGGGCCGTGGAGCTAATTTTCTCACCTTTTGAACCCCATACTGGATGTCACTATACCCATTTTGTTTTCCACCTTAGTGTGCCTACGCCTAGTGTCCTGAAGGTTGTTTGGTGCCTATCGACTAACTGATTTCATCCTGAGCTTCCATGCTTATTGCCAATCCACTAATTACCCCAAGTAATTATGGCATGAATTTTTTTTTATTCCTGTGTTCAGTAAAAACAATTCTCTTTTGGAATAGATGTAGATGTGTTTGCCTGCACGTGAATGGGACCCATTTGCTGAGATGTGCTATCACAAGTGTTCCTAGATCTCTTTGTGTTTTAACGTGTGTACCCTTGCATTTGTGTTATAAGAGGGTGTTCTTTAACTCATCCCTTGTGTCATCCCATAGAATCCTACAGCATCTCTTTTTCTTCAAAATATGTATGTGATACAGGGGCATTTGCGATGAGATGACCTCATTTTTAGAACCTGCTCTATATTTTCTGTTGATTAAGCCTAAGTCCTCATCACATGCTTTGGTGTCTGAATGTGATCAGGGAATGGGAGGACACTAGTAATTATTATGATGAACAGCTAATGAACAAGGCTCCATAGCAAAATGACAGAGCATATGCTTTACATGCGGAAGGTTCAGTTGTTGGCTTCTCCAGGTAGAGCTGGGAAAGAGTCCTGCCTGAAACCCCGGACAGCTGCTGCCAATCAGTGTTGAATGTACTGGGCTAGATAGAACAGTGCCCTGATTCAGTATAAAGCAGCTTCCTAGATGCCTAATCATTGTCAGCAGTTCTTACTCGAAGCCATAGAGAATTTTTTTTTTAAAGTAAAAAAGCCTTCTCTCTGTATTTAGGTTTATAACCCTGGGGGTATTTGCACCCATCATTGCTCCTTAAATTTCCAAAAGTGCAAGCAGCCAAGAGTATTTTTCATCAACTCTACTATGTCTTTCTATTCTAGATGTGTAACAATAGCCATTTAAGACCTTCATACCTTGAGATGTAGAAATAATTCATCCATAGAGATCTTTAGGTTGCTGAACTACATTTTCCAGCAAGAAGGAAAAAAATCTGTAAAAAGTACAGAACTGCACTATTAAAATTTCAGAATTATTATTCAGCATAAATAAATTTATGGAGCCTGCAGAACTACCCTTTAACATGAATAAGAAGGTCTATGTAAATTTGCATCCTGCCTTTAAGTCAGCCAGCCTATATATGAAACTAGACTGGGACAGAAGTCCCCGTGGAGCTCTTGCAGTTTACTAGAAGGTCCATTGCATTGTTTGGTTGCTTCCAAATGGTTTGGTTGCTTCCTAGTGATACCAATCACATGATATTATGGAGCTCTTCTATCTTTTTTTCCTTAAAAGAGTTTCTATCATCAGGTAAGACTGGGAAATACAGGAGCATTGCAAGGGGAAGACAATGTTGTCTGGACCCACCATAACACTGGAAGCACACACACATGCAAACACATGCACACACTAGTAGCCAAAGAGAAAAGATTTTATACTACCTGAAGCTAGAATTTTATTCTCTGAGGAGACACCCCAGCTACCCAATCTGGCTTTTGTTAGCTTTTTAAAAAACCTAGTAAACAATCTAAGATCATACCCAGCCTTGCTAATATACATTTGGATAGCTTTTAAAAGGCATTAGACAAATTCTTGGAACTGAAGGCTACCAGTGGCTACTAGTCCTGCAGGCTATTTGCTACCTCCAGTTTCAGAAGCAGTGTACCCAAGCACATTGGTTGCTGCGGAACTTAGGTGGAAGAGTGATATTGCTCTCATATCCTACTTGTGGGATCCTGTGGAAAGCCGGCTGGCCACCACGTGAGCAGAATAGCTGCATAAGAGGAACCATTCAGTGTATCCAGCATAGTTCTTGTGCTCTTAAAAACTGGCCAATTTCTCTGTTTTCTTCCTACTAAGGGACCCTGTGTATTTTGCGCAAGGATGGCAATGGATCCACATAAAGCTGGATTTCATATTTTGAAACTGAGGGATCCACCTTTGTTTCCTCACAGACAGCCTTACCAATATTCCTAGTTGGAACCAAAAACCATCATAGCACCTATCCTAGCCTAATTTGAATGTCTACCACCTCCTCCCACATTCCATGTTACCACTGTAACTAAATGCTGATTCCATGGTTTCAACATTAAGCAACTTTTTACATCTGTCTCCCTAGCTTTGTTTACCATCTGGTCTTCTGATAGGTTCTGGAGAATTCAAACATTTGTACATATTCTGTGAGCTTTGGGTGAATCTAACAGAAGTATTACTTTAGTATGGATTTTGGAATTCATGTCTTGAGAATCAAATAGGCCAAAAAAATTACAGTGGTTATTTAACAGACCAAACTATCTTCTGGCGACTTCTAAAACTTTATAAAGAATTCTGAAAATGTTGAAAGCTATTGTTATTTGGTTTACCGTTTTGTGCCTATAATTAAGCAGGTGTCCAAAGATTTTGTTTGGCATGTTTCCATTTTTTAGAATGATTTTCACCTATTTAAAGTATTACCATCCTTTTGATCTTTTCAGACTGCAGTTGCCTAAACAAACAAGATAAACCTTCCCTGTATATATATATGTGTGTGTGTGTGTGTGTGTGTGTGTGTCATATGAGGATACATAAGCAGTCTCTACATTTTGTTCCAAAATTAAACAAACCAACAAAAATATTTGGCTGAGCCCCCAACAATTCTCCTTCAGTTGCCCAGATTTCAGTTCCCACCAGTCCTTGTGTATGCAGACAACCGAGATAACATGTACTCTTGCTCATGCCTGGAAGGTTGTGATGGAGAATGGCTCAGGAGCGCCCCCTGGAACCCCGGCCTCCGTCGGTTGCAGCAGGCAGGGGTGCGACTGGCAGCAGCCCAGCGCTCCGCTGTATCTTTTTCAGAAATGTCAAAGATAAGCGACACTGGAGCTGAACAGACTGTTCTCTGGAATGCTCTCTACGCGGCCGAGGTGGATCCCTTCTGTTCTACGCAGCTTTGATGTGCTGGAATGAGGGGCATTCCTGGCAAAGGAGAGAAGTCTGGCAATGGCAAGGCGATGCCCACCCCTTGGGAGTCTCCCCAGCTCATTGGGTCTTCTTTGCAAGGGCGCACTCGTGGCCTCGCGTGTGTGAGAAGCAGCAGCGCCGCGTGTGAGTGTGCGACCGAAGAAATTCCCACCAAAGCAACCCTGTGTAATCTGAACCCCCCTGGGTTTCGCACAGCTCTGACACAACCCTTCCCACGTAAAAGGGAAAAGATTCTTTTAAAGCGGGGCGGGGGGGGGGGGGTAACAGCGTCAACACCCTTTCCAGGGAAATCTCATGACTGTTGCGAATGTTTGGCGCTGGGGCTGCCCAGCCAGCGAGCGAAAGTAAACAGCAGACAAAAGTGTGCAACGCCAGCTTCGAGGAAGGAAACAACAGCTGCTGCTGCTGCTCCTCCATTTTCTTCTCTCTCTGCCTTCCTACGGGGTGCTCCCACGTCTCTGTGGAGGGCAAGCAAAAGGCGAGCCCGGAGGCAGCGGCCCCCTCGCCCAAGCTTCCCTAAGGGCTTGAGGGTTGAACGTGACGCTTCCGTGTCGAGTGCACAATTAGTTCAGCGAGGCGGCGAAGTGTGGCGGCGGCGGCTGCTGGTGCTGCTGGAGGAAAAATAATATACGTGCAAAGGGCGAGGGGGGGTCAGGTGAAGAGAACAGGGAACAGAGACCAACTACCTAAACTAGCTTTCCAGGCTCGCTCTCGCTCTCTCGATCATATAAAATGCGGGGGCCTCCGCGCCGAGCGGGTGCTCGGAGGAGTCAGCTGCAGAGCCAGCACGCTCTTTCCCTGTGTACAACATGGAGGGAAGAGGGAGTCTGGGAGGCGAAGGGAGGGGGGATGGCGAAGGAGAGGAACGGAGGGTTATTTGAGGTGAAACGGGGAGGAGACGGAGAGAGGCAGCATGACGGGCAGGAGGGATGAGGAGAGGAAGGCGGCGGCTATTGCTGCCGCTGCTGGGCGGGAGCGAGGAGGCGGCGGGGAGGGCGGGGAGCGATGCCTGTGACAGGAGGGAAAGAATGTGGGTGGGCGAGGAGGATAGGAAGTGAAACGGCGGGGGAGGGAAGCGTGTGAGTGGGTGGGTGGGTGTGGGGTTGGCGGGAAGGGGGGGAGGAAATGGGCTTGGGGAAGGAACGGGGGAGAGCTGATGTCGCGTAGCTCAGGAGGATATTTGATTCATGTGAGGAGGGGGGCGTGTGCCAGGATTTCCAAAGGCAGCCAGTGTTGCCTATCACGCTCTGTAAGAATGCCCCCGTCTTCCAGAGCACGGTTGTCTCCGCAGACATTTGACTTAGTGCATTTTGGGGGCTTCCTTCATGGCACAAGAACGACCCCCAAGTTCGCGCGCGCGCTCCGGGAATGACCCCTTCGGAAAGGGGGCTTCCCGTGCGTGCGTGCGTGCAATTTTGATCGGACACTGTTTCGGTCACCTCCAGAGAGGAAAGGGAAGGGGAAATGAAAGATTTGGTAGCTAAAAAGAGGCAACGTTGCTGCTGGACGAAGAAATGGATAATCATGGACGTCCGGCCTTTTATATAGTCATGAGAAGGTGGCGGGGTGCGGGTAGGCGAGAGGGAAGAAAAAGAATGGGGAGGGCGGGGGAGGAGGATGGAACAAATTGTTCAAAACACACACACAGCTACAGGAAACGCATCAAACTGACTCACAGGGGAAAGCTACAGGCAGAAACGCACACACATAGTGCAGATCACTGCAAATGTGTCATTTACGTACATGCATCCCCTACAGTGGGAGGGAGTGGCGAGGTTTTTTTTCTTCTTCTTCTTCTTCTTAAATAGAAGAGGGCCCCGTGGTGCCCCCAAGCGCGTACCATTATGTCTAATCTTTCTATTTATAAATATGTACCAGCCTAAGTTCATGTATTTATTTGCTCTATTGAGCCAGCGTGGGTGGTGTCTCATAAAGCCTTCCAACAGCACAAGTGTGTGTATAAGTAAAAGGGCGGAGTTCCTCTCTTCCGAAAAATCTTGTTGCAAACCATCAGTCCCTCACGCCTTTGCGCTTCGTATGAACGATAATCGTAAAGGGGGGAGAGACGTTGTGGGTTATAGGTAGTTAGCATCTGATGGCAATACTTCGTTTATTTGTCGCATGCGAACCTTACAGCTTGCCAGATTTCGTATCGGGCACGGAAAGGGCAGAAGGAACAACTCGAGTGTCTAAGGGGTCGAAAGAAGGCTCTGAAACGAGCTTCCTCCCACCCCAAGGCGAAAAAAGGGGACAATGTGATCCAGCGTTTACATCGAATGACATTAACACTGATGATGGCCCGAGGCCAGAAGTCACGCAGCAACCTTAGCTGTCAGTGAAACCAGCACTTGCATTTCTCTCGCCTCCCCCTCCAAATTCTTTCTATCTGTTTCTGTCTGTCTCTGAGGTGTAGGTACTAATTTCAGTGCAGCTCACGTGGGTCTGGGCGTCCTGAGCTTCATGCACGAGCTGGGGGCGGGCTCACCAGCCCCCAATCTAGGGCAGTTTGTTCAACTGCAGTAAAGGGAGCTCGATGTTCCAGCAGCGAAGGGATTTCTGAGAACTGGGACTGTGTCCTCAGATGAACTCCGCTCCATCTCCTCCTCCTCCCTTCTGCTGCCTGCAGAACAGCGTTAAAAGGGCGATGTCTGTACTTTTGCCTCAACAGCGTGTGGCTTCAGTGCACGTACATCTGCAGCCTGCAGTGCAGTCTATTGGAGCGGCCCCACCACCAGTATTCGCTCTGCATTGAATGGTGGGGAATGTGGCTGAATTTCATAAACAAAGTTATGTTGAGGTGCTCGGCGGGCTGCGGGGTGCGTAAGAAACGCTGCAAACCTAGCCATTTTGCTATCCATGCAGATGGCTGCTTGCTTGCTTGCTGGCTGGCTTGCTTGATTCCTCCCGAACAAGAATCGTTCCTGCTAAGGGCAGGACGTCAGCTTCCCACTTAAATGGTGTTTTATTGCTTCTGCAGACTTATTGTACAGAACACATGTCTCAAAATGCCCTTCCATTAACAAAGGCATCAAGGACTGGGGCAATTCTGAAAGAACAGGCTTTCCTCCTTTGCTTCCTATCTTGCCTCATTCACCACTGACACCAACATCAATTCCCTCTTTGTCTCCATCTCAATTATTCTATTCTTCCCCACCCACCCAATGCTTTGGAATGTTCTTCCAATAATTATGCAGAAGGGCCTCACCCACTTTTTAGTGGTATCCCTCCTAAAGATTCCCTTGGCCACAGAGCCTTCATATATGAAAATATAAATAGCTTTCTGGTCTTCCTGCATTTTTGAAAGGTATTTCAGCACTCGTAAACATATAATTTTATATGTTCATATATTCCAAAAGGGTTTTTGGATATCAGTGCAGTTTAGTTGATAACACTGCTAACAAGATCAGGTTTAGGGGATATGACCCCAGTGGCCATCTAGGATGCCTGGTTTGGGAGGCTCTGAATTCCAGATACACCTGTTAGGGAATATTTATACTATCTGCATAACAACAAAAACAAATAGTATGAGAAGTTCAGATTTACATCCTTTAGCATGCAAATGCATTGTCTTCTATGACATGGATCAATCATCCATGCAGGTCATGCATCGAACATATCCAAACTTGGAAGATGGAATGCCTAAGGCACAATTTACCTGGGATTCCACTTGGTTCAGGGCCTAGGCTGATGGCTATACATGGATCTAAATGTCCAAATCTTATACTGACATATATACTATGCTTCCACCAGCAAGTGAGCAAAGGTTGGTGGCAGTATGGTTTATATGCTTGTATATATGGTTGTATATATGTCACTGAAGTGAGATTCTTGTTGGTGGAACTCAAAGGACATCCAAATAACATTTCAAACCACTGGCAGATTCAGATGGGAAGAAGTGGGCTTTCAAATATTCTGATCCCAAACTATTTATGTCTTTATAGGTGGGCATCAGAACTTGCCCTCGGAAACACACTTTCAGCATCACTGACACTTTGAGTGATATATGAACTGTGTTATAGGGACAACAAAGTTTCCACCAGAAAGCTGTGCATTTGGCTGTGCATTTTAAACTAGTTATGGTCTCTAAACACTCTTCAAGAAGACCCATGTACTCAGTATTGCAGTAACATAAATGAGTGGTGGATCCCAGCAGCCAAATCTGCCTTATCCAGAAAGGCATACAACTTACACACTTGCCAAGGCTGAGCAAAGGTGATCCTTGCCTCAGCAACTTCAGCAGCAATGCCCAGTCCAGAAATAACCCCAAGCTGTGAACTGTATCTGTGAAAGGCAGGGCCACCCCATCTAGAAAGGGCTGTACTCCCCATCCCAGCTTAGCATTTCTACTGGCTATTAGGACCATGACTTGTTTGGACTGAGTTCCAGCTTGTTAGGCAAGGGGCCCAACTATACATGAAATCCCCAACAAGGTTGCAAACCATGGTAATGTGGAGTTATACCCTGGAAGTGGGTAGAGCCAGGTTTAAATCCTTCCTCAGTCATAAGCTCTTTGGATGACCTTAGGCTTTTTCACTCAGCCTAAATTTACCTCCCAGGATTGTGGTGAGAAGAACAATCATATACATTGCTCTCAGCTCTTTGGTGGAAGGGTAAGATGGACTTACTGGAATAGATCTCAGTAGGAAAGGCACTAAGAAAGGCAGTAAATACTTCTGTAAAGCTGTGTCTGTAAGCAGTCTGTTCCAATTCTGTTCTAGTCTGTGGAACTACTGCTTCTAAGCCACCCCCTGCCCCCAAATTGACCTCCTAAGCAACTTCATCCCACCCCATTCATTGGAGTTCTCTCTTAGGACCCGATATATAACTGGGGCATTTTTTCTTTAGTTTCTTGCTTACATCTCTTGGGTTGTCAAGTACATTTTTACAAATATGCTTCCAAAGCACTGTGGATCCTGCACTGTGGGGAAAGAAATGTCTAAAAAGAGGTCTGGGGAGAGTAAAGCAATAGGTACTTCATATGTACACACACACCACAAAAGGAAGACTTATTACTATTTCTGACCATTTCTGCCCTGAAGCAGAATCTATCTCAAGGTCACAAAACAGCAAGCAAGCATGTATGTTCTCCACTTGTATACATGGATTTATGCTTTAAAAAATAAGAAAACCTTCACTCCATGAAGCTCATTTGAATGATGCTCATCATTCCATTTAGGGTTAGCAGTAGCGATGTAGCACAAGCAGGCCTTGCCAGATGTACTGCCAGCACTTCTTGATTTGCAGGGATTCCCCCCGCCCCCCCAGGATACCCTTTTCCTTTTGACCTTAACTGAAATCCTCACAGTAACTCAGGAAACAGAAGAAGGGAGGGTGGGATCTTCCACAGCAACAATATATAGTTGTGAGCTATCCTTGTGAAGTATTTGGCATGCCCAGGTCTTGAATGGGCACTTGAGACTCACTTGCTTTATAACAGACTTGCTCCTAGTAGAAATGAAAGCTGCTAGAACTGTTTTATTGATATGGATCAAAACAGCTGCCTGCATTTTTGTACTGGCATGATGGGAGGCTGTTCTTCCAAATTTATTGCTACACCACTGGATAGAAAGAGATGTAAAACTTCCTGGTTCTACCGAAGGGGTAAAAGAAGGAAGACATGAGGCCACCTTAGCCCAATTGCTAGCCCAGGTTGCTGCTGTTGGCACAACCTAAAATGGTATTGCTGCTTTGCCCATGACATACCTGTACACCTTGTCACTAGATCAAGAAAAGGGGGTCACTAGGCCAATCTTGTGGATCAAACACATCCATTGGTGTCTGTGAATGATCACTTCATCAATTCAGCTAAAATTTAGGGATGGGGGATCAGTTCCTATTTCAATGCAAACTTACCTAATTTTGCATTTACAAACCAGTACACAAACCAAACTGTACTAATCCTTTGAACTTCTGTCCCTTCTCAAAGTTTTGTAATGGAGCTCTCTAATCAAATATAGCCAGAGAGGTCATACAAGCCATAATTAAATCCAGTTTGGATTACTGTAATGTTCCGTATGGGGGGCTGCCGTTAAAAAAACTGTTCAGAAACGTCAGCTCACCCAGAATGCTGTGGCCAGGCTGTTGACCGGGTCTGGTCACACAGAGCACATAACTGACTGCCATCTGCACATTCACCCCATGGGTGGCAGAGGCATGGTGAGAGTTGTAGAATTTTTTCTTTCTAAGTGTGCAAAGGATTGAACTCTAAGCCTATTTTCATTTTTAAAACATGTTCTTTCCTGTTGTGGTAACTTTGGTAGCTGAAGCTTGTGCTTCAGGCTTTGTTGTTCCATTTAAAGAGCACAGGCAGAGGAGATTTAGCATAATTCTTAAGGACTGTAGGATTTTCAGAATGGTAAGTGAGCACGGGCTTCAACCTAAAGTCACCAGATGCATTCGCCCCTTAACAAGAGAGTCAGGCTGTCCTTCTAAGCCTTGGAGCCAGTTACCAACTTCTTCTTTCTAGCTATTTAAGTTAGATGGCATCTTCTTCCAATATACGGCTGTTTCATCTGCAGTGAAAATATGTTGTTCAGTGGCCACCATCATTAATTTAATTAATTAATTAAGCTTGAACTTCTGGATGACTTGCTGCTTCACCCTTGTATGTCATGAAGAAGGCTTCTTTCCTTAAAACTTATGAGCCAATATCTGCTAGCATCAAACTTTTCCTCTACACCTTCCTCACCTTTCTCAGCTTTCATAGAGTTGAAGAGAGTTTAGGCCTTGCTCTGGGTAGGCTTTCGCTTAAAGGAATGTTGTGGCTAGTTTGATCTTCTGTCCAGACCACTGGGCATTCCCCATATCAGCAACACGGTTGTTTTGCTTTCGTATCATTCATGTGTTCACTGGAGTAGCATTTTTCGAGAACTCTTCCTTTGCATTCACAACTTGGCTAACTGTCTGGCACAAAAGGCCTAGCTTTGAGCCTGTCTCAGTTTTTGACATGCCTTCCTCACTAAACGCAATCATTTCTAGCTTTTGATTTAAAGTGAGAGATGTGTGACTTTTACTTTCACTTGAGCACTTGGAAGCCATTGTAGGGTTATTAACTGACCTAATCTCACAATTGTTGTGTCTCAGGGAATAGGGAGGCTTGAGGAGATGAAGAGAGACAGGAGAATGGATGGTGGGTTGAGCAGTCAGAACACAGACAACACTTATTAAGTTCCCCATCTTATATGGCCGTGGTTTGTGACACCCCAAAACAATTACAATAGTAACATCACTGACCATGGATCACCATAACACATATATTAATAATGCTACAGTTTTAAATATAGCAAGAATTACCAAAATGTGAGACACAGACATGAAGTGAGCAAGTGCTGTTAGAAAAACGGCACCAATAGACTTGCTTGGCGCAGGGTTGCCACAAAACTTCAATTTGCAAAACACATAATATCTGTGAAGCACAATAAAGCGAAGCGTAATAAAACGAGGTATGCCTGTACTGTGTTTTTAAAGCTAGCTTTTCTTAACAGAGAAACAATCATCACATTAGTGTCGAAACAGCATTGGGGGAATTCTGAACACCAATCCTTTTGACCTATTTTGAAAGCTCCCAAACACAGTTCCACCATATTCACGTCAGTAGATCCTAGAAAGCATTTGAGAAAGAACGCTGCCTTTCTTTTCTGATTAATAATAAATACAGTACAGAACATACATGCAATTTTTGTTAAATGATTTAAAGATGAAGCAAGAAACAAAAGAAAAAAATCTCTTAGCCGCAAAGGACCAAAAAACTTGATATTAGAATATTTTAAAAGCATATGCTTTTGAAAGCTTGCTACCACTTTGTCAATAAAAATAAGTAACATGGACTGTTCATGCCAGTTATTTTATACGCTCCCAGCAATGGAATCCCATTGTCATGATATGGTTCTTACATCCTTTTTAGCATTGTTCAAATATTAATGCTAAAGTTGCATAATATTTCTGAGCACTGCTGTATTAGAGTGCTTTAAGTTTCAATGTTCAGTTATGAATAGATATGTCAGTCC
Source organism: Varanus komodoensis (assembly GCF_004798865.1). Taxonomy (NCBI): domain Eukaryota; kingdom Metazoa; phylum Chordata; class Lepidosauria; order Squamata; family Varanidae; genus Varanus; species Varanus komodoensis. Next base: position 49,469,342 of record NW_025336087.1, read on the forward strand.
AATTCTAGGGTTTTTTCCCCATAGTTTCACAAAGTACACCGCAAACCTGTGGTCTGGGAATAACAGCTTCTTAGAAATTCCACATTTCTCTTTCCTGAGTGGCTGAACTATTAAAGAAAAATGCACAGTAGAACCCTATAAAATTGCAGTTCATTGATATTTTTGCACCCTTGCTCAAGGTCTCCTGCCCACATAGGTAGGTCTTACAACACTCCTAAGAGGTTTCCAAGAGTAGATTCAGTTTATAGTTACCAGTGGTAAAATTTAGGCAAACCCAACACTTATTAAAGGGTGATAATGCTACCTTGTTATTTAAGCAGTGTTTAGAGATTACTTACAGAATGGATCATGTTCAGCCTTTGTCTCCTTAATTAGTACTATGCAGTCCTAGATATTCTCTCTAACATTTTATGAAAGGGGCTAAATAAGCAATTGGCATGCAACACTGATGAGATCATTTCAGATTAACCTGTTCTATAAAGTGCTATATGTTTCCATTCATTCTCTAATTTTATCTCATTTGAATTACTCTAATTTGTGACTTTGCTTTATCCAGATCTCATCACAGGCCTTTTATTTCATCTTCTCTTCACCCCCAACCCCAACTCAGTTTAATCCAGCTTTATTACTCTTCCTTTCTTGGTCATTTAATCTTTTTAACCTCTCCAATTTAAGGCTGAAAACCTATGTATATTTTCCTGAGAAGAAGCATGGTTAAACATATTCATTGTGGTGTTTTGTTTTATTCTACTCATTTTTATTGTAAGTCATCCTGAGATGCTAGTGGTTGGCAAGGTAGAAAAGTTTTAAATAAATAAATAAATTTCTGAATAAACATGAATGTGGTTTCATGGTAAGATTGCATTATTAACTTACAAGCATTATTATTTTTTGTTTAAACCAATATTGTTTCTCTGTTATCTGCCTTGTGTCATTATTTCATCAAAAGGTGGGGTACAAATCAATCAATCAGCCATTTGTTATAGCTCCCTTTTATCTTTCCACTTTACTTTTGCTTTATTCTTATTCACATTTCAGCTGTTGTTTATCAAACCTTAAACTTCTGTTTTTCTTTGACTAGGCTGATACCTTGTGTACACTACCTATTTAAATGTGCTTCAACAGAACAGTCAGGGTTTAAGAAAGCCTTAAGATTTGCTTGTTTCATTCTTTGGAATGCAGGTTAGATTCTCGACATACGGTAGAACAGCCATAGGAAAAGTCCCAGCTCCAGTCTCAGAAAAGTGTTCCAAGATCAGAGCTGGGACTCTGACTTTGGAGTGCCCTCCCTCCGCCCTTGCAGCTGGCACAGTTCTTTCCATGCTAGCTGCAGTTCTAAAGCCAGAAGACCAATTTCAGAGACTGTACCATTTGAGGTGGTGTCAAGGGCAGGAGGGGAGGAATGAGGCAGCACACCTACATGAGGATTCTTGGTGATGTCTTTGGCTTCTTTCCTTGTGAGCTGTTGTAACATTATTAAGACATCATATTATGCATGCTTAGCAAGGAAAGAATAGCTGGCTGAAGCGTGCTGGGAGTTGTAGGGCCTTTTCAGTCTAGACATGTACAGGATTGTACCTTTAGACCTCTGAAATGTGCCATCTAAGAGTTCTGGGAACTGAAGAAGTGCAGTCCTTCTGCCTCCATAACCCTCTGAGTTCAGAAAGTTAAGGGCAGCCATGTTGGATTGTACTGACCTACTGAAACCCACGGGATTTAAGCTAGCTGCTAACTTAAATCCCATTTCAGTGGATCTATTTTATTTAGTATGACTAAGTCTGGATCCTATGTTATGCTATGTTATCAATTCATCCATGTTTTTTCTCTTATCCCCCTTTCCTTCTTCCATTATATTATCTAACTGATTAGACTATAAGATTTTGGATTCTGTTTTAACTTGTCCTTTTTAAAAGTTGAGCCTAGCGTATTCTAGGCATGTGTTTTTAATCATTATTAGTACTATTTCATGTATGCTTTGTTTCCTGAAGCTATAGCATGTATCTGATATTAGTTCTACTTACAATAGAGCCACTGAAATTAGTGAGACTTGTTTAATACACTATATATTCTGAGAAGCCTACAGTGAAGTGTCTAGGAAAGAAAGTTAAAGAAGCTTTGTTTCAGGCATCATACATGAAAAGATCCACAAATTCTTTCCAGCTTTGGTCTGTAGCAGAAGATACAAGCTGCATCCAAATGCTTGGATGACATCACATTGCTCTCCCTTATCTCTGGAGCAAAACATTCATTGCTGACAATGAAGAGTATACAGATTCGGAAACCAAAAGAGATGCAATATGCAGGACCTAAGCACTAGGAACTCTGAGCCACATTTTCCCTTAGCTGGGAAACACTATGAAAATCAACAGTATTTCAAATTCCCCTCCCATACCATGACCCTCACCTATAAATCTAAATAAATGAGGGGTTGGGTTGGAAACGGCCTTCTGATTCACATGTTTCTTTGACTTGCTTATGCCCTGTAATTATTCTTTATCCTTCCTTTCTGTTATTCCCACAATGGCTCCTTTCTGTACTAAAGAACAGCATGCTGACCCTGGCCTGAATCCTTCACTCATTCACCCCAAGGTCAGTATATTCTTCTTTTAGGTTCTTCCAGTAGAGACACTTTGTAGTACTACTTTTTTCTTCTTGGTCAGAGACGTAAGCAAGCATCTCAAACTCTTTTCAGCACATGACCTTGACCCGGGCTTGAATAATGGTAGGTTCTCTTGAGCAAAAGCTGCCACTTGTACTCAGTGTCTGCTTTAGGAGTCTCTTCCACAATGCAAGCACCTGTCTGTTAGCTAACTAATTCTAGGAACAAACTGATATTGGCAACAAACATTTAGATATGACCTCTGTTCAGGGACAGGGGGTGTACTACTTTTTGTGAGCGCTTGTGTTCATGAATGTAGCAACAATTATATTACAACTGAATGTTAAAATGTTGAACTAGTATAATTTAGGATAATCATAACTGATAGTTTAAACTTTTGGATTTTTAAAGAAGAGAGAAATAAAACACATGAAAAACACTCCTGGAATTCATTAATGTAAGCCAAATACATGTCCATGTATCTTAAACTATATGTATAGCCATTGTCAAAATGAAAGACATCAAATCAAACCTGATTACTACCAGTGTATTTAGTTAAGAGTCCATAAGAATTCTGACTAAGGAAAGAATGGAGAAAATGAAGAATCATAAACTGTGAGTTGAGGACTGACAATAATTTAGACCCTGAATTTTAGAACAATTTACAGAGTATGAAAAGCTCTAAAGCTCTTCAGAAGTGTATTGTTTTAGTTCCTGGAATAATTATTCTGGAGTCCTCCTGAAATCATTGAATACAACCATAAGTGAATTAGCTCCATTTTATTTGCCACAAAACCATTCGGTCTTAGAGGAGATCAACCCTGACTGCTCTTTAGAAGACCAGATCCTGAAGATGAAACTCAAATACTTTGGCCACCTAATGAGAAGGAAGGACTCACTGGAGAAGACCCTGATGCTGGGAACAATTGATGGCAAACGAAGGTGGTGACGGCAGAGAATGGAGTGGCTAGATGGAGTCACTGAAGCAGTAGGTATAAGCTTAAGTGGACTCTGGGGGATGGTGGAGGACAGGAAGGCCTGGAGGAATGTTGTCCATGGGGTTGCAATGGGTCAGACACAACTTTGCAACTAACAACAACAATTCACCACAAGTGCCTAATCACTGTTATATAAGCACCATTTATATCAGTTCTAGAAGGGGGTAAAGAATGTCTTATCTCACAGCAATATAATGACGTCTAAGAAGAAACTTGGCCACTGCCAGATTTTAGTGAGAAGACCAAGCTCAGCCACTGAATTACAAGAAACCCCAAGATGGCAGTTCCCCTAAGAGCAGTGGGGGTTACACCAATATTGGCTGGTGTTGGCCTGCAAAACATAACACACGTACACTTGCTTTCTTAGGGCTAAGCAATACATGATACTGAGCCATGAAAAATGTTTGCGGTTAGTATGTTTTAAATTGCAGCTGCAATCTGCCACAGATGCCCGGTTCTCACCAGAATCAGGCACTCCTCCTGGTCCACAGGCCTGGCAGATGACTGAGGGTGGCCTAGCTGGGCAGGAAGGTAGCACAGCAGCAGTCCAGTACTGCAGGGCTGTGGATATCGCAAAATAAAGTGCTTGCTCCAACAAGGCCTCGTCTTTTTTTTTTTTTTTTTTTGGACCAGACTGCCCCTGCCAGGCTCAGCCCTGTCATCTTTTATTAATTCATTTATGTTTTTTAAATCCCACCTTACCGCACAATATTGCTGAGGTGGCTAATACCAAATGAAAAAATGCAGCATCAAATAATTCTATGAAATGTACATAGTATAATCAAATAAACCGATAGAAAAAAAGTAAAACCAGCCAAGCAAAAAGTACAACAGTAGCAGATTAAAAAAATTGGCTTGACAGGCTTGTCTAAAGAAAAAACTATTTCCCCAACATCAGAAGAATACTTGGGTGGGTTCAATGTTAGTATTTTTGTCTTTTGGCCCCACACCGTTTGCCTTCAATCCTGTGCATCATTGGACTGTGACCCCTAAGGAATGAAAGCTGGCCGTTGGGATAAAAGATGTTCAATACCCCTGGAGAAGGGGAAAGGGTTACGTGGGGTTAATACTCCCCTACTCTCTCTGCAAGGGTCTCAGTGGGGGAAGCAGGGGAGATGAAGCAACACTTGCTGTTTGTTCCAAATATAGATGCATTGTGCTGTTGTCAATTGTGTGAATGTTGCCATGTCTCATTTGGCCTTAAAAAACTATTGGATGGGCCCTTGCAATGATTTTCCTTTAGGAAATTACCTAAAGTCAGTCTTGGTGGAGTTAGGGCTCAATCCAGCTAAAATTTCAGCTAGACATGAACAAGGATGACATCTGACCCATGGCCCTCTGTTCTCCCCACCTATCATAAACACCACTTGCATTCTTCCTTGACATGTCTGCTGTCATTTTGCCATTCTGTTTGTTTACAGCACCTACTCCCCACTTAGAAGTTTCTAGACAGTACTAAGCACTGCCTTTCTTTCCTGAAATAGTAAAGAACCAACTCACTCTGCAACACTAGATGGAAGCAAAGCTTATTCTCTCATAGATAGTCACCTATTTTGCCTGCCTAGATGGCAGATACAGCTATATTATTAGGTCAAAATGCAATGCCCCAAAATTTATTTAATTATCTTTATTTTACTTAAACACTGGCCAATAACCAAAGCTCTCTGGATGGTTTTTGCTACCAAAATAACTCTCTCTCTCTCTCTCTCTATATATATATATATATAAATGATGTGATGGTTATGAGAACAAGTGTGCACTTTTCTGCTACTTATTGAAATATATTGTGGGTGGGCCCAACACACTTAGCCTCTTGGTTAAGACACCTGCACAGAAAAGGTACATAATAAGGTATGAGAAATTAATCTTAAATAGTTAGTGCTGGGGTAGGGATGGAGTTGGCCTGTAAATTGAATCAACCCTATACTTTTTATCTTATGCTGCCTACTATGTGCAGTGCTCCTTCCTGACTCTTCTTTTAGTAGCAGGTGTAAAACAAAAAGCAGTCAGGACATAGCAATCATCCCAATATCATCTTGAAGAAGTTTTCCATTAATATACTCCACATTTGCTGCTGCAGGTAGACTGACAAATGGACTCTAAAAGGAATGTTGCTCTTCTAGCCAAATTCATCCTATCTCCTGGCGTGGGCATATCCAACGGCTTGCAGATAATGGAATAAAAGCATTGGTCAAATTAAGCACAAGGATTTACACTGTTGGAAAGAGTACCTTATAGGAATATACAAGAGGTTACCATCACTTAATATGGAAGTCGTGAGGCAGTAACCTTTCCTTCCTTTAGGGAATTGCTCTTTAATTTGATTAAACCACTCACAGCCACTATTCATGCTGAGTGCTGAAGAAGCATAGAAAAATATTTTAGATTGTTTAATTCAATTTGGACCAAATTTTATTTATATGTTATTTATTATCACATTATATCCCGTGAGAATGTGCATCAGATCCATTAGCATTTACACAACAGAATGCACAGAGTTCATTCCATTCGTACTTTAAATCTGTTGAATCTAGAACCTACAATCCCATGGTTCCATAGCCAGAGCCATTAATATACACTGAGTTTGGAAGTGCAGGGGCAGTGAGTGAAAGATACTCACCTCCCTACTTCCTGTGGTCGCCATCACTTTAATTGCACTGAGCATGAATATAAAAGCTATAGCATAAAAGAAACTAATGGCACAATCCTATTCTAGTTAAGACACAAAAAAGGGCTTGTAAGTCATAGGTGGCAGGAGCATGTTGTGAGTTGTAGGCCATCTTTGTCTAAACTTGCCATAACTTACTCAAGACCGAGCAATACACACTCACATACTGAAGAGCGGTATTTCTGTTCGTTTTTTCGTAAGATAACTGAAAATTCCTAACTGAATATACAAATCCTTAACACACGCGTGAGAAAGTGTGTCTGCGTGCGCCCGTGCACACACACTCACCAACTTATGGCCATTGTGTGCTTACATAACTACCTTTCGTCCTCCCCGCCCCCGCCGCCTAAAGTTTACATTTTACTCCTAGCCAACTCCTTCCTAGCTAGGCTCCATACCTCTCTAGGTTTACAAGGGAGAAGAACTGACCGGAATGTATTTTTGATTGGCGGAGCCAATGTTAGTGACATCAGCCAAACCACTTTCGATTGGCTAGCTGGTTGCTGGGACTATAAGGATTTCTTAGTGAGTGAGTTAACCCGCTCCCTGCCGGAAATGCAAAGTTGCATTCCTGGGGCGCAGAAAGCGAAAGCGCTCACTCGCGGGGGGGAAGCGGCGGGCGGAAGGTGCTTTGTGCCCTGGAATGCCGCGCCGCCGGCCCAGCGCGCTGCGCTCGGCGCCTCCCCGCCTTGGCGCTGCGGGTGTTGCGTGCTCCCGGCTCTCCCTTCATTGCCCTTTTAAATGGGGGGCGCGAGGCGCCCGGAGTAGCACGAGGCTCTGGGAGGGAACCTTCGGATTGGCCGCGGCCCCCGTCTGTTGACACACCTCCCCTGCAAAAAGGGCCCTTCTGAGTGGAAGGGGGAGAAGGTAAACAGAGTTGAATCACTGTCCCGGCTGACCAATTGGTGGTGTTGGGGTGGGCTGGGGGGAAGGCTCGGTGAGGAACCTTTTGCGTGATGGGCTTCTGCGAAATTGGTCCTGAGCAAGACTGTGCCGGAACAGCGAGGAGCCGTAGGCGAGCGGGGAGTGAGTCAGGCAGTGGGCAGCGCAATCAGCCAAAGTCTGTGCCGCCGCCGCTGCTGCTGCTGCCGCCGCCTCCGAATCTCACGCTCGGGCAGATGTTTCAGCCCTGCGCTTTCTGACGGGGGCGCCGAGAAGGCGCTGGGAAGCCTCAGCAAGCCGGGCGGCAGGGGAAGCCAAAGTCGCGGCTCGGCTGCGCGATCTGCCGAACTCCTCCTCTGCTCATTTCACAGCCTCTTTCCCCTTCCCCTTGAAGGGCGGGGAGAAGACGAAGAAGAGGGGAAAACACCCCCTGGTGCTACTTGAATTACTTGAAATCGCCACTTGTGACACTGTTTTCTCAAGAAGACCGCCTTAGAATAGTGCAACCTTTCCTCCAGCGTGCTCGGGAGTGCATGACACGCGCGCACACGCTCAGGCTCACACGATCTGGAGTTTGCTAGCTGCGAAGGGGGCGCGAGCAGCGGCGGTGACTGAGGTCAAAAGGTAGGCTGAGCGGCGTTCCTCCCTTGCTCGGCGGGGTCACGAATGGCCGTGGTTATGTAAACCGCCGAGTCGCGGAAGGGGTTCCCTTTGCCCGGCTGCCGAGGCACCCCACCCCACCTCCACCCGTGATCTGCAGCCTGAAGGCAACACAGCAAGCAGCCTGGTGATTGCAACACCCACCCGCCCACCTACCCACCCAGGCAGCCAGCCCGAGAGAGAGAGGGCGGCGACGACAGCCCGACAGACAGCAAGGAAGTGGTTTTTAATTTGGGGGGCTTTTGCAGTTGGGGTCTTTTCTCTCTGCTCCGCTCTTTCCCTCAATTATTTCCTTCCTGGTGGGAAGGGTGGCTGATCATCGCCCGCAGGATGTCAGCAGTGGCTTACATGGACTTTGTGGCTGCCCAGTGCCTGGTGTCCATTTCCAACCGCTCCGTGGCACAGCAAGACATGGCCCAGGAAGCAGAGCTGCTGAAGATGCCCGAGGAAGAAGAGGAGGAAGCAGCTGCTGTCGTGACCAAGGAAATGAACGACCCTCGGGATGCCTGGAAGGATTATTGCACTTTGGTGACCATTGCCAAAAGCTTGTTGGACCTGAACAAATACAGACCCCTGCCGACCCCCTCCATCTGCAGTGACAGTGTGGAGAGCCCAGATGAGGACGCCGGATCAGACAGCGACGTGACCACCGAATCTGGGTCGAGCCCTTCCCACAGCCCAGTGGAAGGGCAGGATGCTGGCAGCGTGCCCGACCCCCTCTCCTCCCTCCTGCACAGTGGAGTGCCTCCAAAAGGGAAGCTGGCCACCGAAAAAAGACATAAGTGCCCCTACAGTGGCTGTGGCAAAGTCTACGGCAAATCATCCCATCTGAAAGCTCATTACAGAGTGCATACAGGTTAGCTGCGGTCTCTAATTTCCAGCGGGGGGTTGGGTCGGGGGCGGGGGAGGTGCGCCTGGGAGTTGACTCAATGGAGCAGGCGGAGATCTTGCAGCCCTGAGAGAAGCATCGCTTGCCAGGGAGCCCAGTCTGTTTACAGGAATGCTTCAGTTATATAAAGCGAAGCAGCAAGCAGCGCGGTGCTCTTGGTGCTGCCGCTGCTTGCCTGCTTCCTTGCTGCCTTGCTTGCCTGCTTTTTTTTTCCGCCAAGTATGTCGGTTGTCCTCAGCTGAACCCTTCTTAAAGATGCTGTGATTATTTTAGCTCTTCTGCCTTGGTCAGCGTCTATATCTGAATGCTCTCCTTCAACACTTCTAGGCAGGATTCTCTAGAGGAGGCTGGTTACATTTGGGTATATGGTGTTAATGCAAACGGCACGTCAAGACGGTGGGTGGACGGGAGAGTAAAGGGTGTTTCACTGGCTTGTCATGCTACTGAATCTTGTATTTTCCCCCTCCCTTCTCCCGCTTCTGTATATCGCTGAGGTGTGCTTACATTGAGAAGATCAGACCAGTAGAGGAGCTGTTTAGTCCAAAAATGCTTATTCGAAGCAGCAAGGAATGCTGGAGTGGGTGGGAGCAGAGAAACTGTGTCCATGATTAAAATTATATATACACTAAGGTTTCAGGGATTCCTATCTTTATAATTTTATGGTGGCTTTTGCCAGGCTAGGTTTATATCTGTTCTGTGATTTCCCTGTAAGTCTTATGTAACGTGCATAGTTAATATAGCATATTTGGATTTAAAAATACATTCACCAGTGGATGGTGAACTAACTTATTTTTTTTCAACTGTTTGCAATAGTAGCATATTTAGAGCAATATTTGGTTGAGCCGTTATGGTATATCTTGGTTCTATAAAAACTCACTGGGCGTGGCCAGATTTTGGCGGGCACTGTAGATTGATGACATCTTTTTCCAAATTCTCTTAACGAAGCACATGGGTGCCCATCATGTGTAAATGTGTTGCAATATGACATTATTGGGAAGAAAAAAGGGCACAGAGGGCAAAAGATAGTGAAATCTCTGCCTTTGGAGATTCCCCATTTATGTATGTGGATCATGTACCTGCTAACAGAATGCAGTTATAGATGCTTAATAGGACAGGAAAACACCTGTCCTTTAATAAGGACTTTCTGTTCATTGTGGTTCTCAATAACATGGCAGCCGTCTTCATTTGAGCCATTTAAATTATGTTTCTTAAGTGCCTTATTTTGTTAGATTTAGCAGCTGCTGTTGAATGTATCTCCAGTAAGGGTTTGCTTGCTTGCTTGTTCCTGGTTTAAACACCAACCCACATTAAAGGGTCACATTCACTGCTACATAAAGGACTGGTACTTCACTGTGGTCCTTGGATATGCATTTTTAGTCATTGGTGAATGCATTTAAAGATACAAGGAGATACACATGGGCATATCAAAGGAAGGTTTTTGTGAAAGGCCAAATGATGGGTGAATACCACTTTTCCCACAAAGTATATTACATTTATTTGCCGTATGTGGGTGTGTTGGCAGCATCTGTGATCAAATATGAGAGGACTAGTAAGTGATGACACATAGGGCTGCATATTTTTATAGCATGTCAGTGACAAGACATGCTCTGCTACTTTCATATGACTTTTCGATGCTACATGATTATGGTGGTTGAGTTCATGTACCTGTGTTTTGTGTGGTCCTGGAGATGGGTGCATTCCATATTCGTCTGGTACTTGCCATTGCATGGTCTGTCGAAAACCAGTCCTACTACTCTAGGGTTGGCCTGCTAAGAGTGGACATAACATAATAAGGATTTTGAATACCATGGGGTAAATAGCTCTCTCTGTCCTGTTCTGTAAATATGGATGTTCCCATGAGTGCTGCATTACCTTGTACTTGGTACAGGAAAATGGCACAGAAAGTAGATGTTGAATGTGCCTCTGCAACACAAATTATCCATAAAACAAGATTTTTCATGCGTAAGCCCTTGTGAGTTATACAGCAGCTCGGCATAACATTAACCTAGTAATATAAACATGTATCTCCTCCAGCAATTCACATTTTTACAAACTGCTAGTGTACCTTTAGCATTTGTTAGGAGGGGCGGCCATGCATACGATCTGCATTGCTCTCTCAAAGCATCGTAAATGGAAGCTAGTCTAGTGGAGGAAGGGCAAGGGAGAGCCAGATTGCTCCGTGTTAGCACTTCCCTTGCAGATAAATCCTTCCCAAAGGAAGTTGACTGGAAGAAGAGCAGGACTTCATTGCAAGAACAAATACAAGATGATACTGCTATAAATATCAGGGCACTAAACTCCATCATCCTCCAGGAGGGAGTGGCAACATGTAGAATCCGGCTGAATTCCCACCCAAGTGTCTTTGTGGCCTAGTTCTGACTACTATGGGAGGAAGCCTAGGCGTGAGCCCCAGTACTGTTTTTCTGTTCACAGAAAATCATACGCAGTGCAGGATGGAAGAACAGGAAAAGGAGTGTCGTCTGTCACTCAACAGTGATTCCTGTGGTTAAGACACTGAACATAGGAAGGAAAAGCATATGAGTGCTAGACAGTTTTCTTGGTGCAGCAGCTATACCAATTTATTTGTGAAGACAGAAGTCACTTTTTCAGAATTTCCTGCAACCTTTCTGCCCATATTAAATAACAAACCAGTAATATTTATGGAAGTTTGTAATTAGATTTGTTTCTTTTCGGCAATCGAAGGGTATCTGGATGGATACTATATAGAACAGTTCTTACAGGAATAGAAATACACTAAAAAAAACCCTAACAACCATTTTTTTCATTTAAACTGAAAATGCCTTTGTATCTGCCCACTCAAGGGTAAAGAAGCTCGTTTTAGCAGTGGGACCGTACAACATGGATAGGAAACAGCATGTTGCTGTTTTGAGTTAGTCTGAAGAGCTTCAATATCAAAAATACCAGGATCAACCTACCTCTTCCTGCCACAGGTTTATACTCTGCTGTTATAACTAAATGTTGTAATATTGACTAAGGACCTTCAGCAAGTTAGTAATGTAAAGTACTTGTGTTATTAAGTGACCTACTGTTTTTGTATTTAAGCTCACTTGCTTTTGACTTTGAATGATTTGTCAACTCGAGCCTTCTTTCACCTGGAAATTAGTTCAATGTATAGTATGGATTTCATGCAAAGAGTCTGGTGGCACCTTAAAGATTAACACATGTATTATGGCATGACCTTGTGCAGACTTTAATCTACCTTATCCTTCACTGTTGGCTTTTTATCAGATAAGGCAACATATGAATGTTAATAATAACCAATATCAGATGCATAAAGTATTATTGAAAGTTTCAGGTGTATCTATGTGCAATCCCTTAAAGGGAGACAGGCATCTAATTGGACTGCAGTCCATGAGCGTTTTTACCAAAATGAAAATGTCAGGATTGGATCCAGGTTTAAGTTGAATCATCTGCTCTAGTGGAGATAGACTTCCCCACCTCCTCTTTTCCTCAGCAACCCTTCCAGTCCCCTGAAGATGCTACAGAAGTCAAAAGACCCTGCTGAATGGGCTGAACTGTGATGTGCATGAGGAGGCATATCCCCAGAAACCAGGTAGAGGGCATTCCACAAGCAGTGCCCTCCAGGTGTGAAAGGTTCCCTTGTTTTGTGGAAGGATTAGGCTGGATATAACCTTTAGTCTTTGAGGTCTGCAAGTACCTTGGTTAGCATATGTTGTCAACACTTGTCTTTTAGCAGCTGGTAAACTCCTGCTGGGAAAATTTAATGGACGAAACACTCTACCTTATTTTGCAGTCTCTCAGAACACTGGGTTGCTTACAGCAAGTAACTTTATTACTTGATTAGAACTTGCAGTGTTAAGTAACATCTGAGATACCAAGTAATTCTCCTGGTTGATAAATCCTCAGTTTCTCTGGTATGAACCAATATTAATATTATTCATAGCAAAACAAACACATCACAACCCTCCCAGAATTGTATAAATGTGGAAAAGAAGCAAGCCTTGTATAGCCAGACCTCGTAGCTCAAGATGTAAGATGGCTGTGTCCTTACATATATGGGCATAATCCTATGCATGCTTAGATGGAGAGAAATCTCTACAACCCCCAGCATTCTTAAGCCATCCATGTGGCTGGAGAACTCTAGGAGTTTGGGGCTTTTTTGTGTGTAAATATGCACAAGACTTTGGCCTAAGACATCTGAGTTTTACGTACTTGGTCATTTATTTAGAACATTTCTATGCCCCCCCATTTGCAAAAAGCTAGTGGCGACTGCTCATTCAGCTCATCTGGAGTGCAGATAGGCCTGGCATGAGGTCTCTTGCCCCCTGAAAGAGGAGGCAAGCTCTTCCCAGCCATCACGAGCCCTGTGATCACTGCACCTTTCTTTTGCTGGCATGCAGGGACTTTCAGCAGGCTGCAGCACACGGCTGAGCGTTCCGAAGTCCCATGGCAACCGAGGGCTGGTGGCTGCTCCAGACAGCTTGACAGGCCACTGTCTTTCTACCATAAATGCCATGGTAGGAACATGTCCAGTGGGGCTCTCAAGCCACCACTTGTCCGCACTGGAGCTGGCCATGGGTTCTCAAGGCTGGTGCTGCGCTCAGGGAAGACATGATGAGTGACGCCACTTGTCACTCTCGCAGCTCCACACACCTGCAGGAGCCTCATCCTGCTTCACATGTGGGCTGGCCCTGAGCCGGGAGAAGGCTGCATTAGCGTAAAGCTTGCCTGCTAGATTTAAATCCCACGGTTCTCATTGCATGAGTTGTGCAAGCCATATCTACACCGTGACATTTCCTGATTGAACCCTCCTTCCACCAGACATTGTGGTTGTCTTGCTGCTTTTTTTTTAAGCAGCACATTTCCTCTTTTCACATTTCTAGCCTTACAGGTATGTTTAAAGTAAAAGGCCCTTTCTTCATCTGAACTTGCTTTCTGGACCATCATCAGTCTGATTTGCTATGCAGTCTTTCACAGCCTCAGTGTAAAAAAGATGCATGTTCGCCCTTAGCTAGTCCCTTGCCTTACATTTTTGATGCTCATGCTCTCAAATTTTATTCTGAAGAACACTGACAGGATTTCAGCTCTTGGCACCCATGTTCAGCCTCCTACTCATTCTCCTTTTTGAGTGAAGTGTTTTTCAGTGAGCTTTGATTTGTTCTAACTGGGAGATTACAGGTACATGGGCAGTTTGAGCTTCTCAAATAGTTTGCGCTGTACAGGCAGGTATGGCTCCAGGTTTTTGAGGGCCCTGAGCAAGATACCTTTGCTGGGCTCCTGCCCTTAGCTAGTCAGCCTTCTCACTAGCTAATATTGCTGTGCCTCATCTTTTCCATAATTGCTGCCATTTTCTTGTCTCTCACAGTGGAGAGCTGGTGAGCAAATGGGCAGGAGCCTCTTCTCCTCCTCTTCCTCACTGCCACCACCATAGTCTGGACCTGAGTGAGAGGCAGGTGAGCAAGCAGGCTGCAGTGGAAGTGACTCTTGAGGGTTCTTCACAGGCCCCTGCTTGCAGGAGGGTCCTTGGCAGATGTCCAGATGAACCAGCCCTGTGAATGGACCTCCGTAACCACAGGATTATCTGCATAAATGGAAGATTATTTTGCAAGCATATTCATTTATGCATTGTATTTATATCCTGCCCTTTTTCTTGCTAGAAACCCAAGCTGGCTTACATGATCCTCCTCTCCCTGCTACAACAACCCTGTGAGGTAGGAAAGGCTGAGAGTCCATGACTGGCCCAAAGTTCTCCAGTCAGCTTTGATGGCCAAGTGGGGACTTGAACCCTGGTCTCCTGAGTCCCAATCCAGTACTTTTACCATTACTCCATACTCCCATTCCTATATTAGAGATGAGCATGGAGGCTCTTGCATAGCCAGGGTGGACTCTAGACTGTGTAGGCTCTGGAATGTCATTGTACTGGTAAATCTGTACATCCCAAACTATGCAGAAAGCATTTGTCCAAGCAGTGGGACACTGGGTGAAGATGTGAGATTAAGTAGACCATGAAATGCATCAGCCTGTAAGCCCAACAATGTGATAATTGCAGTAGTCTCTCCATCAAGTTTTTTCCCTAATCAGGGGTCAGGAGACAGTGTCCGACTAGGTAGATTTAGGAAAGTATAGTTTTGAAGGCTGCAGGGGTAATAAACCCTCAACAAAAGGGTTACCATTTAGAGCAGGGGTTTCAAACTCAACTTACCTGAGGGCCGCTGGAAGTAGAGTCTGGGTGAGGCTGTATTCCGCCACCTTGGTGGTGGTGGGCCGCTCATCCCGCGTGGCTCCCAGAGGTCGGCCCGGGCGCCGTCGGCACTTTGAAGGCCACAGGGCCCCTCCCCCGTGCCCCACCCGTCCCGGCAATTGGCCCGCGGGCCACAAGCTTGAGACCCCTGGTGTCTCTTGAGGTCTCCAGGTGGGTTTCTGTGTTCCAGAATAAATTATAGCTTTCTATTGGCATTGGTTACATTTTTTTACTAGCTTCCCAGTCCTAAATCCATGATGATGAGCAAAATCAAAGTGATGCAGTTATCATGTGCAAGACAAGAAGGGAATTTGAAAGACCTTGTTTCAATTTGCATCTTATCTTTGAGGGGAAGAGTTCCCACCATGTGTTGTGTTTTCGCATCAGAGGCCCCAGTATTCCCGGTTGTTCACGCATAGGGAGAAATACACATGTGAGTGGATGGAGCATGAATATTATTTTATAAGCACAATGGCTACTTGAGAGAACCTGATGTGACAGTAAAGATTCCCTTTTGCAAAAATCCTCTTGTTAATAGTCTTAATGCAAATGTTAATGAGATATGCACTATATTTGAGTCTAAATATTACGAGCTACATTCAGTGTCATTCAAGTGGGCTTCTTGTATGATAGGACCTTCCTTTGCTTGTTTGCCTTTTTCACAGACATGCCAAATCTGCTCTACAGCAGCCTTCCCAGGTCTTCTAGATACATTTGGTCTGCAACACCCAGAATTCCCTGTCAGTGGCTTTGCTGGATGGAATTCTGGGAGTTGCAGTCCAACTGCCTCTGAAGGCCACCAGGTTAGAGAAGGATGCTCTACAGATCCCCCATTCTCCAGAGCAGACTTCAGGAGCACTAGGGTTGTAGAAATGAGGCAGGATTCCTCCCCTTAGTGATGTTCATTCCACTGGTGGATGGTCAGCCTTGGATACAAGCTTGTGTGCATATACCATCTTATGAAACGGCAGGACTGGGCCAGTGGATCAGTTTCACTAAAATTGCTCAATGCAGTTGTCTTCTACTGTCCTTTTCTTCTTCACTTGATGTTGGGAGCTAACAGATACCAGTTTTAGTAGGACAATGCATGTTGGAAGAAAGGAAGTAGGGAAAAGTAATTTTTTAGCTGCCAGTGATGAATATTCTGGAAATGCCAGCATTGATGATTTGTTGCATGTTCTACTTTAGCATACAGGGACATGTTCTTAGAAAAAACATGCCTGCAGTATTTGTGGGCAAGCACATTCATCCCTGTAGCAAAGTACAATGTTCTCACATAGAAAAGAGCTATCCTACCTAGTGCAGGATGGATATGGAAACCAGGTTAATAGCAGGATCTTGTATTTTCCACTAGTTTGGGAAAAAAAACCATTTTATGTTTGAGAATCCTTGGCTTTCTCCTGTAATATGCAAACTGTTACTTAAGAATGATTGGCCACAGTCAAGGTCATCCTACCCTTTTAGACCCAGGATAGCAATCTGCAACACACTGATCCCATCTAGCAACGGACTCTGGTCCTGCTTATTTTTGAGGCCGAAAGGAAACATGGACAGAATTTTCTAAATTTTGCTAATCAGTAAAACCAAGCAAAAAAACAAATCAAACAGAGAAAAGTAACATGCTCTGTGCTTAGCCTACCATTTTAATGCAAGGGATGTATTAAATGTCCTTGCACAGATTACAAAATGCAGCAACAAGCATATCCTGTGCTGGCTGGTAATGTTTTGCCTGGTGCCTTCTTTGTACTGGCCTGGGCTGGAGATCTGAACTCCATTCTTGCTGCTTGGCTGCTAGCGAACAGCCATACCTTGGAACAGTCCAAAGCGTATGTGTTCTTTCTCATGGAAAATAACTAACTAGTTGCCCATGCCAACAGTGTCTGTATGTTAGAATAGAGATCCTGGTGCAAAAATTCGTACGTCTTGTGCCTTAGCACTATATTAAGAGTCTCAACCATTGCCTATATGCAGTGGCCTCTCCCCACCCACCCCTCCATGATCTTGCATCTATGATACCTATGGAAATGGAAATTCATATATCTTAGGTCTGAAGGCATCTTCTTTCTTGGCAGTATCAATATCTTTACTGCCCTGTGTGTTTTTTCTTGCAAACTGATTTTTAAAATCACATATATGAAGGGAAAAGATGCATTTGCAGGCCTGCTGCCAGCTGCCCCTAAAGTATTCAGATGCTTGTTAACATCTGGATTCAGTGACAGTGGAATCCTAAATTCTAAGAGCAATGCTTGGGAACTGGGTGTTCAGACCCTGATTTGTTTGAGATAATCAATGCCAGAAGCAAAACAAAGAATGTAATGGCCAAACATGCAGAGATAACAGCAACCAATCTGGGACAAGGAAGAAAATCTGATCTGAGCACATTCTTAGTAATGTTCACCTATCTATCGAGACTTAATGACTTCTCGACAAATCTGAAATGTTCATGGGCCACCCATCAAGAGGTGATGACGTGGACTAAATAGCCTTGTGGCAATGCAATAAAGTTGATTTATGCCTGGTCAGCACAAGAACAGGAGACCCTAAGCCTACTTGGAAGAAAGCAGGAATAACACAAATTCCAGAGGCCTTTGGAGACAACCAGGAATGCAAGGTATTTTAGATAGCTTTGTTTTTATTGTTTGCGTGGATTGCGCTTTCAGACTGGGAATTGTGAGAACATTCTTCGTTTCAACCTCCACCCTCTGTATCCCTTTATTTATGCAGTGGATTCAATCTGTTGCAACAGCTCCATTTTCTCTGCCATCTTTTTAAGGTAGTTTCCCCACATCTGTTTACAAGTAGCTGCATGCTGAAGCAAGCTCAAGAGCAAGGAGCAACATGACAATTTCCCTGCAAGATCGCACCAAAGACTTATTAAGGTGTTCCATATCTGTAGAAAGTAAATGTGTGTGGAGAAGGAGCACCCAGCTCCCCTCCCAGGGCTGACCCAAGATATTTTGCTGACTGAGACAACTGACAAGTTGCCTGTCACCGTTCTACTTGTAGTTGAACAAGATGGACACATCACGCATCATCTTCTGCCTAACCTTAAGCAGCTGCCTAACTCTGGCTCAAAGTAAGGCTGGCCCCATCACCATCAGCTCCTGGAGAGCCTCCAGCAGACATGGAAGTTCCCCACACACCATCTGGAACACTGTGTTTTTAGCATTCTCAAGTGTGTGGAGTTGCCTCATCATCAAAGGAAGCTCTGCCCTTCGGAAAGTCACCTTCTGCAAGTAGAGAGCATCAGAAAAGGATGAGGAACGGGGCAGTAATAGAGTGTTCGCTCTCACATATTTGGTTTCCACAGATGCAGAGCACCCGAATGAGGCTCAGGAGCATGTCTGTCTAATCCAGTGTTTTATTTATGGTGTAGCCAGCCTGATGCCTCTGGAAAGCCCATAGTAAGGCACCAAGGGCAATGCTCTGTTTGCTACCAGAATCCGGAACTTAGGTAGACTGCCCCTGAATATGGAGGTTCCATTTAATTACAGAGGTATACATCTACCTTATCTGAATGTGTTGAATCTTTTCTAATCCATCTAATGACTACTTTGTAACCATTACCACATCCTGTTACGTACCAAATCTTTGGGGTGGATCCAGACTTTGGCATATTTAGAGTAGGCCCATTGAAAGATAAAATCAATTAGGCAGGTTCATCATTATTAACTGAAGTCTAGTGAGAGAAGCTCAATGGGTCGCTGAATCCAGCCTCAGAACTCGATTATTTGTTGTGATTGTGTGTGCATGTGTGTGTGTGTTTCTGTTCTGTGCCTACTGCCAACAGCTGTCATAGATCCTGAGTTCTAGTATTAATATTTTCTCTCTAGTGAGTCCTAGTGAGAAAGAAAATGGCTTTCTCCATGTTCTTCCTACCACACATAAGTAAAAAATAATCTTTCATGTCTTCTCTGAGTCAGCTATCTTACTGAAAGTCACTTATTTTCAACCGCTTTCCGAGCTTTCCGTTCCATTGGGAGTGCGGCCTGAAGTAGCGGCCTGGGGGCTTCTGCAGTGTTTCCGAAGGTGCTTCCGAAGTGTACCTGATCCTCTGTCCCAACCACCCCAGGGCAGGGTGCCACCATGAGGACTGAAATTACTTTTAACAATTCTCCAAGTTTTAAAAAAGGGAGTTCTGATACTGAAAGCAGAAATACTGCCAGTGTGTCCATCCATTGCATTCAAGCAGTTCTCATGCATAATTTTCAAGGAGGCTTTTGGGAAAGTATCAAAGCCCCACCTGTAGGAGGGTGGTCCTCTGAAAAGGAACATCTAGGCAGGTGAATCTAGGTAGGAAGAGCCCCTCTGGAATCAATATGGTGGCCATATGCCTTCTGGGTGAAGGCTTGCCAGGTAGCCCTGTCCTTCTCTTGTTTTCCGTTAAAGAATCATCAAACGGTTACCCATCAACTGTTTGTAGCTAGACAGTCAACTGAAGAGGAAGGAAAGCAGGTCAGCCGATCATGGTCTTTGCATTGTTGAGACATATGTTTTATTTCTCTTTAATTTTATTTCTTTTTAAATTTGCACCTGTGCATACAAATTAGCATATACAGTGCCATCTTTCTGGGCACTCCATACACGGCTGCCCCACAGACAGACCAAAGACCAACCCAATACAATGTTCTGTTTTCCCATTACTAGGAAAGCTGGCCAGATGTCTATGGGGAGCCCACCCTGGCTCTTTCTCCCAGGGAGTACTGTTCAAGGGTCCACTGTCTCTCATCCTGGCATGTGGTCATTATGAACTGCAGCCACTGATACAATACATGGCATGTGCTCATGTTACAACCTATGGATTTGACCTGCAGACCAGGGTTGCTTAAAGTCTTTTGATTAGGTACAGGTTGGGGGTCTCTGGGGAGTGGGCATGAATAGGTGGATACACAATATCCACTGATACTGCCGTGTACTTCCTGACCCTAGCCGTGATGCCACATTTCTGCAATTGGCTGGAGCGTAGCTTGCCAAAATCCAAGAGTGATAGCGCCTAAAAGTAGGGCCTTTATAAAATACCTGCAATTGTACATAATTTTGTCTCCAGTGGTACCCACAAAGGCTTAACCTTTAGAAATCTGTTTACATGTCAATTCTAGGGAAAGGTTGTAATGTTTGCCTCAACATAAGAAGAGCAGCAGCAGCGGTCCGTGGGTTCCCCCAAGCAGGACGGGCGTGCAACAGCACTTTCCTGTTCCACCAGCTTCACTCTCGATTGAAGCTTTAGTATAAAAACTTACATTTTTTAAAAAATATAATTGTTCTTCCTCCTAGTTGTTAGCATAAATGATTGAGTGTCAAGAGGACTAGAACTAAAATGCGGCTACTGAGAGGGAAGTACCAACATCAGCAAATCCCCAAGGAATGCACAAGAACAAAAAGGATTTAAGAACAAAGTGGTCGGTTTCCCAACTCAAGCTCAATATCCCAGTGAGGACTGAATATGCATAGTGTCCTCCAAATGAAGGCACTATGTATATTCATGAGCCGTGGAATGTTGAGTCTCCATAAGCAAAGAAAATGGGGGTCATGGAGTTAATAAATGTACTTAGTCCTGTAGAGTGCACAGTATCCTCGAGGAAGGCCTAGCTGGCATCTGGAAGCGGATGGTCCTGGTAGAAGGTGAGACGCACTGTAACACTCCATTGGAGGCTGTTATTTTAACCGTTGTGTTAGTCTGGTTGAATGTTTATAAGGAAAATGGGATGTTCTGTAGTTCAACTATGGAACGATGGAATTCACTTCCACAAGGCGTTGTGATGGCCACCAGTCTAGACAACTTTAACAGGATTAGACACATTCACAGAGGAGGGGGTTATCCAGGGCTGCTAGCCCCTCATTTGCAGTGATACTTTTTATGCCCATCTACTTTACTTTAATGTACAGGCCTCCGGCATAATGAGAAAACCATTACAGAGAAGGGAGATTCAAGGCCAGCTATCAAGTGCAGGATAGTAAGGTATAAGAGGAACAGCTGATCCTCTTAGCTAATCGTTTACCTCAGGCCTCTGGAGCAATCTCTGTAAGTATTTAATGACAGCAGTGCTCAGTCAGAGCAAGCAATCATACTTCCAGTATTGCTCATTTCTGCCTTGCCCCTGAGGAACTTAAACACTGTGCACCAGGCCCAATGTGTACACTTTTCATTCAGAAGTATAACTCTGCAGCTCTGTTTTTGTTTTCCTCTGGCTTTTCAACAGTTCTCAGCCCAAAGTGTGTGACTTCCCAAGAAATCCAGAACTCTTGTTAGCCCCATATCCTTTTGCACTCTTTTTTTGCTTCCACACGGACCTGTTTTCCTTCTGCAAAAGCTAAGCTGTCAATGCACCTGGAGCCCTGTTTATCAAGCTGTTCTGTGCACAAGAGGACTCTAAAATAAGGTGAACACTCATTGCCTTCTTTTATTGGATTTGCAGTAAGCACTATTAATAATCCCAATAACTGCCTCTGTTTCTCATTTTAGAGACCATGGTTACACCAGGAACACGTGGGAAGAGTTGGTAGGTACCTGGGTGCCTGTCACACTGAAAGTGGAGATTGGCTGTAATGGTCGAATGTTTGGGAGAGTTCAGTGGAAAGAAATATTAAAAAATTGGTTTTAAACTGCAGAGAACATGACAGGAACACCTTGACAGAATGCAGCATCCCAGAAGGCATCTAGATTGACCCCTTTTCAAAATTGGTCGAAGCCAGAGGAGAGGAGAAACTTTCCAACATGGTGTCTCAAAGAGACATCAGTAGCAGGAGTTCCATGAGAACCAGATGAAAAAAGATGAATAGCACAGGGAACTAGTGCTCTTACCACCTGCATGGATTTTCGTTTCGGTTACCTCTCTAAAAATGCGCTTGGGTACAGCATGGTTGCAGATTTGACTGGACCACTTCTTACATTTCCTGATTGCTTGTATCATGGCATTCTTCGCCTGCCAAGAATCAGATAATTCACTTCCTGGGATCTTTTTTCTCAGTCCTTTCAGCAACTGTAATATAGTCTGATTGTATTATTTGCTTCATTTTTCTCACTGCTTGTTGGACCTAGGTGATGTAATTGTGTGTGGGTTTTGAATAAAAAGTTTTGCTTTTGGCACTGTTTATCTATGTGAATCTGTTATTCTAAGTATGTCACCACTATTCCACTATTGTATATCTAAGAGTGGTATTACTGAAATAATCCTTCTACCACTTCCTGTGAAAGCCACCTTAATATGTGAATGACCACTAATACTAATCCTTGTTGTCATTCCCCACCGCCCCCATTGTAGACCTCAGCAACATTAATCTCTTCACCCACCATGCTCGTATAATGTAAATGTCCACATCAGAGATGTCCTTCGGGTGCAGAAATAATTGCATAATGTACATTTCCACCGCCTGCTCCTTTGAATACACTAGGTACCTTTTTTGGACTTTCGCAGTCTAAGAGCTGTTTCCACAAATATGAAGAATGCAGTCATTATCTGGTCTAGCTGTATTGCTAATACCTAGTGAGTTGGTATTTAAACTCCCGCTCCAAAGTACGTACACAACTAAATGCAAATTCTCTGCACAGAATGTTATGCAAGACCCTTTTCTGAGTGCATACATAATGGGCCCTGTGAGCTCTCCCTGAGGTTTTTCATTCTGGGGTGAGTGTGCTGGGGAGGCCGTTACCTTAGACAGGCAGAGGCAGCTGCCACAGGTTGCAGGTGCTGGATGGTATGAAGGGCTCCACAGTGGCAGCTGCGGCTGTTTCCCTCTGTGGAGGACAGAGCTGTGTGGTCCAGATGGCCTGACCTGGAGTCCCTAAGCTAGCCTGCTGCCTTCTGGTACACTAAAGGATGGTGTCCCAGCAGCAGTGCTGAAAGAAGAGTCGCCAGGCAGCCTGGTCCATGGCTGTGGGCAGAAGGCTGGTGGGAGAGCTTCCTGTTTTTTACGCTGTTCTGTCTTTGACTAGCCTGGGCGCATCTTATTCCCCAGCTCAGGAGGCCATTGCTTTAACGCAGCCTCCCCCAGCCTGTTGTCTTCGAAATGTGTTGAACTATAACTCCCGTCATTTCCTAGCCAACACATTTATTGGCATAGGAAAACTGGAAGAGAGGTAGGGAAAGGCTCCTATTGTGGGTCTTCAGAGCATGGCTGTATTTTAATGTATTTTGGTTTGCTTGCAACATTCTGGCTATATTAAATAGTTCTGCTGGTTTCAGGCTGAACCGATCTGACCCCGATTGCAGGTTAATGGAGCTCAACCACCTCTGGCATGCCATGTATTCCCAGCCAGCACCATTCAAGCTTGTCATATGCAGAATTGCTACTGCTTTACAACCATTGCCAGTTATAAATAGGCACAATATTGAACTGTAGTGTAGTGCTGATCTGGAACTTGCGAGAGTTGCCCTAAAGCTCAGTGGAGGACTCATCTCCCTCACATCCTCGTGGTAAAATGGAGAAGCGCAGAAGGATCGTGGAAGCTGCCTTGGCTTCCTTACAAGAGGGAAACAGAACAAGATTTAAATAAATAATATTTGTTTTATCTTGGAATTCGATGCAACAACCACTGCAAAGTATCCGGTGGGTTGCAAGTGCTGCACTCACAGAAGGTCTCCTTTGGGGATAAGACCCCTTTCTGTCATTAGCACAGCTCACCCCATTCAGCCCAGTCCCCTGATCTTCTCAGCCGTACTCAGGGGGTTAAGGGGCTGCTATGCTGAGAAGGGCAGTGGGAACACCCCCTTCGACCAGCTCGGTTCCCTGGGTATACATCTGGATTAAACCCAATGCATTTCTTCTAGTAAGATTAAATGAGAATATTATTGGAACTGTATTTAGAGTTGATTAACATCCAAGCTGTTGCCACTATTATCAAAAATTAAAAATTCGTATCCACATCTCTGTTTAGTTCATTAACAGGATACCTATGAGAAGGAATACAAGCATCACTGTCCACTCGTATTAACAGGGTTGGCAAACTAAGACTTAAGGCATAATGTTTGGTGAAATACTTAGATCCCTAGTAGCCACAGCCTTCATTTTGCTTTTGAAGGAAAATAAGCTTCTAGTCCCTAAGGTTCTGAAGTCTTATTTGAAAATACGAAGTCATCTGAATCCAAGGATTCATTGTCATTATGGGGCTCTGATGTGTACATAGGACTTCCCCCCATTCCCAATTTCTCAGGGCTGTTGATTGCTTCATCAGAAGATCCAACTCTCTTTAAACATCCTTTTCAACATGTGCAAATCTTCCATCAAATTACACTGGAAAACCCATATGTGCTAAAGCTGTGTATAAATGGTGCTTTGCCAAAATGACTTTAGAGAGGCATAAGGAACAGAAACTGCTCTGTAAGTTCTCCCTGTGTTTTCAGCCACCTACCCTACAATTTTGTCATCTTGACAAAATTCTACATGTGTTCAGATATCACTTCCACATAAATATAAGCAATTGTACGTATGTAAATTGTTAGATTTCTGTAGAAATGCATACTGTGATCACAATATAAAATCACTTGTTACAAATAAATGTACATCTTGCCTTGCAAGAGAGTTTGGACATTTTGGACTATGTATGTGCAGTCCCTTTGTATAGGTTCTGTGCCTTGCCCATGTGGGACCAGATCTGACATTTTCCATTGAAATAATGTTGCCTATGATGGGTTTGAAAAGAAGAGAAGCTGCGAGAAGGTATGCGCATCAGTCAGGTTATGTCATCTTTACATAAAGATTTGCAATGTGGATATTAGTCTTGTTGGGAGCAGACTATAGAAGGAAAACCAATTCCTAGTGGTTGTTTGCTCAGGGTAAATGTCTCTGTCATTAGTTATATGCATTTCACTTTTGAGATGTTGGGTTTTGACAAACAAGCACATCAAAGGTTCATGCATCAAAGGTGATGGGTGATGAGGCAGGAAAAAAGGAGTCCAATATTCTTCATCAAATCATCCAGAGTAGTAGATAGAGCAGATTTATTTTTCTCTATTTATTTGGAATGTGGATCCTTTTTAGACTTGTTCCTACAGTTATGGTTGACTTTATTAAGATGCCAAGTGAGAAAGATTTAGCAGAACTCATACATACAAAAATAATTAATCACAACTTACAAGCTGCTTGGGCACATGAAAGAGACGAGAGGAAGAAAACTGACACAGGTTTGTAGAGATGATTCATAGAAAACTGAGCTGTCCTTGTTCACACTCCTTGGCACATACCACATGGCAACTGTCCAGGTGGAATGTTCTGAAGCCCTTACAGTAAATGATGTTCTGACCAGCATTCCATTCTGCTTTGTGTGTTAGGACCAAAACCATTGCTCTTTGGCAACGACTGAGGAAAATATAGCTGTTTGGGTGAGCACTGAAATAATAAAAGGCAATAGGACATGGAAGATGGTTGACTTTCCTGGTAGCTGCCACATGCTTGGGGTTCATAAAATTCTGCCCTGAGCAATCGCTCTTATGTTGAATCCTCCTCTTAGCACATCCTCTGCAATACATCAGGGAGCAAACCTGTGCATGTTTATTCCAAAGTAAGCCCTGCTGGGTTAAATGGACCTGACTGCAGGTAGGTACACAGATCATTGCAGCTGCAGAGTTATGTGGTAGGTTTGTTTGCATCATCTCCATCCCAGGGTGTATACCGTTAGATTAACTCTTACATTTCCGTGGAAAATCTGGACAGAACATCATAGCAGTCAGGCAATGGGGCGTAGGGATCTTTGTTGATGGAGTCAGTCAAGGAGAACCTGGACAGTCATTTGTCAGGGATGCTCTAAACTGGATTCCTGCACTGAGTGCAAGGTTGGCCTAAACAGCCCCTTCCAACTCTACGAATCTAGGATAAACATGATCTATAATGTCTTACATAGCGGCCTGTGCAGTGAAGCCAGTGGTATCCACTGAACTAGTGCATAATGTTGGAGTATGTTGCCACTTATATAGCTTGCCAGGTGTTTGAATATAAGAATGGGATCTCGCCATTTGCTAGCGTGTGCAGAATTTTGCAATACTGAACATAATTGCAACAATTCGAGTGAAAGAGCATGGGACGATGCTGCCAATAGCATAGGCATCTATGACAACTTCTTGCTTCGGTCAATGTTAGGGTGAGAAGGAGATACCTAATCTTCAAGGAGTTCTAATGCTTGTCCCTGTGCTTGTCCCTATTTTCCACATACTGGCTGTTGGCCAAGCTTGAATCAGACCTGCCTTCATTTATATTTGAGTGGAAAAGGTGCCCACAGTGTTAGAGAGCGTTGCATATAGCTGTCTTGCTTCTTGTGCCCACCCTTCAAATAAAAATTGCTATGAAAAGGAAGGCTATAATGACTTTTAGGCATGAATTACTGGCTTTCTTTCTCCATGTTTGGAAAAATAACTAAAAACCCATAAGTTGCGAGGTCAGAATAAGGTTTTTGATGACCTGCTGATATAATAATGCATCTACTTTCCTGGTTAAAAGGTGGCAACTGTATTCAAGAAGATCACTATTTCTGTGTTACTCTTATGCCAGTAAGGCTAAATTCATTAATGAGTACAATCTATTCCTTAAAAGCTTTGGATCCCAGTATGGACAAGAGGGGCTTGGGCCCAGCAGTATCATTCATTCTTTTGATATTTAATTTGTTCAACTGCTCCGTATTTTTGAGAGCAGGATTGGGAAACGTCTCTTCATGAGAACACTGGAGACCTGGGTTTGGCACCTATTGCCAGAGGAGAGCTGTTTGCCCTACTGGACAGATCCATGGTGGTTCCATGTCTCTGTTTCTATTAACCTGGTCATTCTTTATTACCTTCTTACAGGTGAGCGACCATTCCCTTGCACATGGCCAGATTGCCTTAAAAAGTTCTCCCGCTCTGATGAGCTAACACGGCACTACCGAACCCACACTGGGGAGAAGCAGTTTCGATGTCCACTTTGTGAGAAGAGGTTTATGAGAAGTGACCACCTGACAAAGCATGCTCGTCGCCATACTGAATTCCACCCCAGCATGATCAAGCGATCGAAAAAGGCCAGCTCTGCCTCCTTTTGAATGACAGACTGCAACTGGGGTGGGGTGGGGTGGGAGTTCACCATCGTTGCAAAGGCATAACTGATCAGCACAAATTCATCCACCACTGTACAGTCATATTGCCCTACCTGCATTTTGAAAGCACATGTAGCTGGAAGTTAAAGATCAACATTGTGTCCCGTCCACCCTGCTATGCTACCAACAACAGTCTTAAATCAGTGGCTGCTGGGTGGGAGTGGGGAGGGGATCAGCAGAAATAATGCAACTTTTTAATATATAGTTCAAAGAATTGACACTGGTGTATATACGTCTGACTGGGTGGTTTGGCCTGTGACCCCACAGTAGTGATTCCAAGCTCTTTGTGATTGCTGTGTCATGGACATGTTTGTTGACTAATGTAATGCTGCTTGTATTTAAAAAAACAACAAAAGCATTTCGTAAAACCACTTTCCAACTCACTTTAAGTATTTCTGCAAAGAAAACAAGCAAACAAAACTCCATAGCACATGTTTAGAAGGCTCACTTCTCTTTCTCAATGTTCCACCCTGTTCAAGACTGTTCAGAAAAAAATTACTTCTGTTGTTCATATTAGTTGATTGATATACAAACCAAGACAGACAGACAGACAGACAGACAGACAGAAGCAGACATTTATACTGAGGAAGACCAGCTCTGCATAACAAGGTCTTTTTTATGAGCTACACTTTTGAATACAAGCTGCTCTTTTTTTCCAGCGAAAACATCCATGCAAACCAACTATGAAGCAAAAAGGAAAACAAGAAATAAGCTGGTGAATATTATGCAGCTCTATTAGTCACTTGCCATTAGGATAAAAAGGGGAGGGGGAGCAACAGAAATCACCCTAAAGAATGTGGCAGTCCTGTGAGACCCTAATATTTTCCCTCGTTCAGCTGTTCACCTGAAAACCCACAGACTGGACTGTACTATATAAATACCACTAACAGTGCTTTATTCTGCTGTATTTTGTTGGAATGAATGCAGAACAGCAGCTACCATCTTTATAAGCTACCACTTTTGTAAAGGTTTTATTTTCCTTCTCTCTCTCTCTCCCCCCCCCCCTTTCCCTTTTCTCCCCTCCCCCCCCCCCCCTTCTCAATGGTGCATTCTCTTCATCCACTTGCCAGATTCCTGTGTCAGCCAATAGGAACTATGTGCATTTATGAAGAGAACAGATCTCTTCCCCCACCCCACCCCCTGCAAAACATTCTCTGTGTGAACTGAGGCAACTACAACTCATTTTTAAAACTACTTTTCAACAGACTTTTACCTTTTCATAAATTGCAGCTGTTATACAGAGTGTGGGAAGAAAACAACAACAAGAACAAGGTAATGAAAACTGCTACACAGGAGGTATGTCCAAATGGGGGAAAAAAACCTTATGACATGAGCCTTGTCACTATGTACCTTGCAATCTTACCTTGTATGTCGGGCTTGATACATTTAATGATAATGGCAATATTTCATCTGTTTAAATGCTAAGGTTCCCTCCTTAAAACCGGAGGAAAGACATCACTGGGGGAAGCCTTTAGCATCTAGCCAAGCAGTCGTCTTTGTTAATGTTAAAAGCATGAATCTTACAAAGGTTGTAGTCCCGGACTTTCCCTCCCCCTTCTCTTATAACGGTGGAGAATTATGTTTACAGACTTCTCCCCTCCAGAAACCTCCCCTGCTGTGTTCTCGATGCCTCCTTCGCATGAAGGAAGGAGAGGTGCAACTGTCCTATCGAGGGCTAAATTTATCTCTGAGGTAATCGCATTGAGCCAGTGGGATTATATCAGGATCAATTTGCCCCAACTTTGTAAAGAATCTGTACATATTACTCTTGTAAAGTACACCTACAATGACAGTATCTTCTTGTTTCGCCTGATAAAAAGCTAGCTTCCTAGAAAAATAAAACAACATCTCAGAGAGTAGAGTATTCTACATTTGCCCGTGGCTTCCAGCACTAGAACTCAGTATGCATCTCGCATTTTTACCTGTGTGATTCATTATAAAATCTGTCTATGCGAAGAGAATGGCTTCTAAATAAAGGCGTCAGGGGCAACGAACAATCTATGGCATTTCAAAAGCAAAAAGGGATGAGTTTTCTTCAGTGAAGACATGTCAGGAAACCAAGCACACTTTCTACCTCCGTTTCAGCTTTTTGAAACGTTTGTTTTATGATAAACCAAAATTAATTTCTGGTGTCCAAAATAAATCGTAGGGACATTTGTTCTTCCTTATAAAAATTGGTAGCCTGGCTATTTCTATCGTTCTAGTGTAAACGTATTCTGCTTTACCAGCACTATTAATGCTGCCTTGTTGATCAGGGTGAGGACCGTGTGGTAGGCCAGCAACTCACAAAATGGTATTGTTCCAACCGTCCTCCCCTTTGACGTGAGACCAATTCTTAAGAGCCTAAGCTCTAGTAGGAGTCCTGCGAATGCAACAGTTGCTAGAACTAGGCTGTTGTTCCAACGTAGGACGAGTGCAGTATTAACTAAATAGAGCCTGGATGCTGAATGCTGTTATTTCACCTTTACTATAAGGCAAGCCACAGGCGCAGGAATGACGCTTCCTTGACAAATAATCAGGTCACATAGGCCCCTGGTGGCGGAGTGGTTGAGGCAACGGCCTGCTTTTTGGATGGCTGCAGCTACCTAAGCTGATCACTTGCGGGATGGTCGGCTCCAGCTCCACCTTTGGGTTGGAGACAGTTGCTTCCTTGTGTGCAGGAGGCCGTAGAAACAGCTCTGCCTCAGCCATACCAGCCAAACAGATCAGAACAATACTTGCTGTGCCCTAAAAGACACTGAGGCACAGCTTGTCGGCAGAATATATTTAAAAAGGACAACACGTGACTTATTCCTCTCATTCTTAAAAAACATTCTTACATGCAAACCTACCAAGAAATGTATAAATATATGTTTAGGTTTATTCTCCTAATAATTCTTCCTTCTATAAAAACTGTTCCCGAAAACAGCAACCATTTAACATTCAAATTTGTGATGCCATTTTTTATCACTTTAGCAAGGTGTGCATGACCACCTTGCTTATGGTGACGGCATTTGTTTTTCACTTGGCTCCCAATTTGTGATGAGTCGGTTGTCTGACATGTAACGGAAAATATTTGCATGTGACCAGGAACGTCTTCACTAGTGTGTACTGAATAAGTGACAGGCAGCATTTCTGGTTTTGCCAACATTCAGTGTGTCAGACAACCCATTCACTACAAGCAGCCAGCACGACTCTGTTGGTGTGTGGTGGAGGGAGAGCAGCCTCCACTGCAAGGTTTTCAGGGGGATTGCAGCGCGCACCAGCCCTCAAGACGGGACCACTTCCCGCTTTTGCAGAGCTGCCTGTGCATAGCCAGGTCCTAACGGGCTTATTTACCTGTTTGGTCGCAAACACAGTGTTGGGAATTTTGGATGCCACTTCTCTTCCGATGAGAGTGATGCAGGATAGGGGAAGGTAATTAGCAGGGCAGAAACAATATTTGGGGTAATGCTCAAACCTTCCCCACCGGCTGCTTCTCTCTCTCTCTTTCTCCCCCCTCCCCCCTCCCCTCCCCCTCCCCCTACCCATTGTTTTGCTTTCCCTCAAGCGGAATCAGAGTGGATTGGAGGACAAATCCTTGAACACGGATTCCTGCAAATTGATTCCCTAGCAGATTTATTCCAAAGCAGCAGTGGCAAGGATGGCGACACCCATGATTGCTGACAAACATGTCTATAAGCCCACCTATTTATGAAACTGTTGTGGGAAAGGTGACTTATATGCCTGCGCCCCAGAAAAGTTGTGTGTAGGCCAAGCCTCCAAGAGGGTCTCAGGTCTACTCTCAGACGTCTCTGACTGTATCTTTGGCTGTAATTCTCAACACATTTAACTTGAAAGCAAGTTTCATTGAAGTGAATGGGGCTTGTTTCCAGATATGTATGGTTAGCATTGAGGTGTAAGTCATGCTTCTTAGGAGTCTTCCAAAAGTAACATCAGAAGCTACCCAAAGTTTATTAACCACTAATGAGTGAAATAAAATAGGACAAGTTGTCTCGTTTGGTGTAAAAGCAAACAGTGAATTTCATGTGCAAACTTTACAATGCAGTAAAAATCAGATGGGATCTCTTTTAACAAAAGGGAGTTTGGAAAGAGACTATCACAGGTGTTGAGAAGAAAGAAAAAAAATCAAGCTCTCTGTGAACATATTTGCCACATTACTCTGGAAATTCTTAAGAGTGCTGATATGAAGGCGGCTCCTCTCCTCAGTTCAGAAAGACCTCCCTAGAGAAGCCATGGCTTTAAACTATTGCTATGTAACATCTTTTGTGAACATTTTTGATGACTTCTATACAGGTCTCATTTCTGTTTGCTGATGGACTTAGCCCAAGTATGCACCAGATTGGACATACTCTTCAAATGCTGTTTTACTACAGATTAACAAATCTGTAACACTGTAAAATACCAACCTTTACAAGTTTAATCCATTTTATTTTTGTACAGTATTCGTATTCTTTCTAAGTTATTTTGCTGTCCTGTTTTGTAAATCACATGAAATTGTAAAAAAAGAAAAAAAGAAAAAAGTAGGCATAGGTGTTTTTGTACATATGTATATAAGTTGTCCAAATAATTAAAAAATAAAAAAGAAAAAGAAACTTGTTGCATGGATGATTCAGGGCAGCATGTGACTGCATAAACTTTAGCTTGGATTATTGTTAACTACTGCAAACAACAATAGACATTTGCCTAAGATGGTTTAGGTCAAAGGAGGGCAACTTTGGGAAGCTGAGAGGGCACTGTCACAGTGCAAACAAACAAATTTAGCTTGGAAATTAGTATATGTAGCTGCAAGCATTAGAATCTAACTCTGAAGTCCTTTCACACAAAAATCTACTCCTGGTTTTTCCTTCTAAATCCAACATTTGTTTTCAGCTCCCTGATTCAGCAAGTGTGGTGCTTCTGCAGTCTGCTTAGACAGCTAGGAGTTAGAAACCCTTACCAATCTACTGCAGATGTCCTACAGATGTACCAATAGAGCCTCATTTCCCCTCTGCTCACCCCTGCTTTCAAACATTCAGCAAGCCAGAGCACCAACTGTCTGTTGAGGGTCACATGGAATAAACCACTGCAAATTCACAGTTCACCTCTACCTTGGATGTAGTTAATTGATTGGACAGTGTAATACAAATGGATGCAAGCTTTTGGACCAGGCACACAAATTAATGTTTCAGACAGCTGTAGTATAGACTGATCCTTGAAGTTGCTTGATGCAGTGTAGTTCTGATTACTTGCTTAATGGGGCATATAATATTAACTTGCCCAACAATGCTCTCTGATCAGATTGGCTTCAGCAGCAGTTGGAGCAACCTGCCTAGCCCTATACAAGGAGGCAGGCTTGCAAAGGAGCTAGCTCTCTGCCAGGAGCCCCAGTGGAAAAGCTTCAGCACACAAGTGAGTTCAGCAACTGTGCAAGGAGAAAGTAACTGCTGCTAAGTGACCTACATAGAATATATATTACTCTGTCATCTGAAGCTCATAGACTATAAGCTGAAGCCAAAACAAAGACACAGGAAAGCAAGCAAAATCTCAGAAGAGGAGCTTTTTACAAACATATAGTGGGGAACTAAAACCCAGCAGGGAGTCCATATTTAAACTAAACCTAAGTGGAGAAGAGGGAAAGGAAAGCAATGCATCGAACTATAGTGACAAGAGCAAATGCACAGGCCTAGCTAGTAGAAGATTCTGCTGATAAATATAAAGTAAAAGCTAGCTTCAGTTTGGGCTCCTGTAGATTCAGGGTTTTAGTGCTTTATAAAATTTATTTCTATTTTGTCCTATAGCTGCAGCTGTCTGGGCGGCTGCAATAGGAGACTGCCAAAATTGGGTCTGCTTCTCCCAAAATTCTAAGATGGAGACTTCAAACTCTGAATCTCAACTGGAAGAAAAGGTGGGGTCAGAATGCTTAGCGAAAATGCCAAAACCAGCAAGCTTCAAGGCCAGCCAAACCACTGGTAAGAAGCAGACCACCTCTGGCTGGGGGCAAGACCTACAGAACAGAGTCAGAGGAAGAGGGATTTAGTTTGATAGATACAGTTGTCTGACACCAGTTCAATGAAGTTGAAGGAACATCTCATATCCAGGCTACCTTGCCCTTGAGCAATGTGAATCTCCCTGAGGGTGGAGCCAACTCCATTTGGTAGCGTAGGAAGGAGGTGGATTCAATTTGGAATCAACTTCTAGCATAGACAGATCTCAAGCCAAAATTAGCAGGCTCAGTAACTTGATGGATGTTTCTTGCTAATGACCTTTTGCCCTCTTTGTATCACAAAGCCAGTCCTGGCTGGCCAGATTTCACATAGGAATATAATTAGAAGCCTATCATTGTGAGCTGCTGGAAAGGGAAAGGGAAAACGGTTGCAGGGCAGTGATCAGCTCACAAACGAAAGTTCAGAAATAGAACCATCCCATGTTTGAAAGTCAAAAAACACTTAGTTTCAAAAAATTGCAGAAAGGAACTCAGCCCTTCCAAACTACATCACTTCCACACATTCCCTATCCTTTGTTCATTGTCCCCTCCAATAACTCATGTAATATATCATACTCTCCCTCGAGTAGAAAAGCTCCACCCCAAGTGGAACAATTAATCCATATTCTCTTTCACTGAAAGCTAACACAGAACAGGAGGTCAGCCACAGCCTCCCTTACTTTTCAAGCAAAGGCCTCTAATCAGATTGGACTGTGGCCACATTTGGGTGAGAAAGCGAGGTCTCCAAGCACAAGATACCTGGTAGATGAAGTGTCTCAGTCTCAGTGACAAAAATGCCGGTCCACAAGCAAGCTAAGCAACTGTGTGAGTTTGGCAACAGAGAGAAGGCTAGGGCAGAGAACTCTTTCTTCCCTTCTCATAATATGTAACTGTAAACTTTGTTTTCCAAGTAATCATACCCAATAACTATTAAGCAACCACCACCACCCTGTTATGGAGGTAAGAAGCAAGCAGGGGTGTGGGAGATGTCTGGTATATAACGCAGAGTGCAATATGTTTAACATTTCTGCCAGTTGGATGGAAACTGTGGGTGTGTGCTTGGAGTTAGAAGCTCTTGTCTCTCAGGGAACAAACTTGTTTCCTTGAAGCAAAGGTTGCTGGTCTGGAGAAGCTAAGCAAGGCAGAGGGGTTGGCCAAAGAGGCCTTCAGAGACCACATAGCAGGATTACAATTCTTCAGTGACAGCTCCTCTGCTGTCATGGAAAATGGGGATCTCTGGGAAGGAGGTTGTCATTCTAAGAAAGAGGCAAATGATCACTTAGAAGGAGCCTATTCCAAGGAAGATTAACAAATATCTTCTTGCAGTGAGGATGAACCAAGAGATCGGGAGAGGGGGACTTGTGGTAGTGGGAGATTCAATCATTGCACAAACATAAGACAGCTGAGTTTGTGATGCTGACTGCATGGTAAACTGCCTGCCAGGTGCAAATCCTAAATTTGGCTTCCAGGACCTCATGACTTCATTTCCCCACTTCATTGGTACCAGCATGAACCACAAACTGATTCCACTGGAGCACTGGCTACCATTTGAATGGTATGTGAAATCCACAGGTTGTTAGGTAGCAGGTTGAAATCCAGGATGACTGGCTTTTTTGAAATACTGCCCATTCCAGGTGAAGGATGAGTTCGACAAAGCTGAGGAGCCTAAATGTGCAGGTGAGATGTTAGTATTGAGAGGAAGGAGTCACATTAGGCACTGGGGAACACCTGGGGCAAGCTGTACCTGTAAAAGAGGGACAGGCTCCCCTTGAACCAAAATGGAACCAGACTGCTGGTGTAGAAAGTAAAAAAGATGCTTGAGCAGCTTTTAAACTGCACTTGGGAGAAGGCCAACAGGAGCTGGGAAGCATCCAGTTCAGGTTAAATCATTCCTTGGGAGTGAAGATGAAAATATTCCTGATTGCCCAAATATAGATGGGGAGAAAGAAGGCCATGAGTGCACAGTGAAACATGATAGCCAGTCAAACAAGCTGAAGTGCCAGAGTAGAAACTGAACATGCCAGAGATGTTTGAAGAAGGATGGTGTGTAAAGGTGTTTCTGTGCAAATGTAAGAAGCCTCCAGGACAGAACAGGAGCGCTGGAGTGCCTACTATAAAAGGAGAGACTAGATGTAGTGGGCATTATGGAAACCTGGTAGAATGGACAAAACCAGTGTGAGAAGGTCACCACTGGATATTAACTACGGGAAGGACAAAGAAGGAGGTACCAGAGGTGGTGTTGCTCTGTGTGTCAAAGAGGATATAGAGTCCAGCAGACCTGAACACCGATAGGTGTAGAATTCTCCACAGAAGCACTATGGATGACAATATGAGGCTCCAAAACTAATTTAGTACTTGGAACATGCTATTATTCCCTAGACCAGAGTTCTCTGGGTGAGCTTGAGATGGAAAATGAAATCAGGGAAGCCTCAAAACAAGGAAATGCTGCAATAATGGGTAGCTTCAGTTACCCCAGTACTATCTGGATAAATACATGTTCTAGTTCTCATGTATTTCTCAGTGTCCTAAACCACTGTGTTCTAGAACACTTGGACGTGTAACTGACCAGAAGTAAGGCAACCTTGGAATTTGTTCTGGGCGATATCATCCAGGACCTTGTACAAGATATAAATTTTGTTGAATCAGCTGGAAACAGTGACCACGATGCTATCAGATTTAAGTGGAAAATCGCCAAAGATGTCCAGTGGAGTCACATGTGACTACCAAAGACGTTCCTTTGCAATGATATCATTGGTAAAAAGGAAGTTGAAAGGAGTAGAGTGGGTTAAATCCCTTCAAAATTTGTGGAGATTACTCAAAACCACAGTAAAAGAAACTCAAATAATATGCATGTCACAGCCCAGTTAACAAGCAGTGTCAAGGAAGCTATCAGAGAAAAGGCTTCCTTCAGGAAATGCAAGTCTTGCCCAAGTGAAGAAAACAAAAGTGAGCAAAAGGGAGATGCAAGCCAATGCTAAAAAACTGTTTGAGGAGCATATTGCTAACATCAGCAATGGCCAAAGTAAAGAATTATTTAAATATATGAGAAGTAAGAAATGAGCTAGAGAGACAGTTGGACTGCTGGATGATAATAGAGTCAGAGGACTATTAAAGAAGAATAAGATTGCAGAGAAATTGAATGAATTCTTTTCCTCTGCTTTCACTACAGAAAACACTGGATAGGTATCTGGGCCTGAACTGATGTTTTCAGCAACAAGAGTTTAAGGAGGTAGTAGAGACACAATATGACATTTTCAACCTTATTGACAAAATGCAAGTTAACAGATCATCAGATCCATACGGTATCCATCCTACAGTTCTTAAATGAACTTCTTACAAATAAATGTTACATGTCTCCAAGATTAGCCTCTGTACTAGAGGACTACAAAATGTCCATGTAACATCATTTTTTCAAAAAGATCCGGGAATGTCTGGGAAATTACAGGCTGGTTAGTTTAAGCTACCTCATATGTATGTTTGGTGAGTAATCTAATAGCAAACATGAAATGGAGCAAACCACTGTTAAGAACAGCATAGGATGGAAAACACAAGATATATTTTGAGATAAGATATCCTAATAAATTAAGCAAGTATTAACCTTTAATGCATGGTTTGATATTAGTAATTAATTACATGGCTGACTTTGACAGAAACATACTACTCTGCAAGAGAGAGCACTATCAAAACTGCCAAGTAAATAATGTGAAGGGCTACCCTACAGTGAGCAACCTGGTACCCATCAGATGTTTTGGATTACAACTCTCATGATCCCTGACAATTGGCTATGATGGCTGGGTTTATTGGAGTTGTTGTCCCAAACAACTAGAGGGCATAACTCTGGCCCTAATCCTAGAAGCTGGTGTGCCCGCAAGCAAGGGCAAGCCCTAGTGCTAACGCCATCCATTGTGCTGGCAGAAACCAATGCTAACACAATGGTATGAGCGGTTGCTAGGCAAAGGGTTGATCTGCCACTGAAGTTTGGAGGTGACCCACATTGCCAAAAATCAGTGGCACATCACTGCTTTCCTTCTTTGCCTAGCAAATGTTAATGAAGTTGCGCTAGTGCTGCTTTATGCTAGCGCTGCGTCAGCCTTGAAAACCATCACACATTTAAGAGCAGTGGCAATCTTCTGGCACAGAAGAACTGCTACCATAGGCTCCCGTTGGCCAATCAGACAGAACAAAACACTTTCTGAGCCCTGGCAGGACAGTTTACTCCAGCTCAAACTCCCCCACTGCAACGGAGTTCTAGTCTGTCATTCTTGCCTGAAGGTTACATAGCTGACCCCCCCCCCGCCCCCCATTTAATCTAGTTCAATTAAGTAGATGTAGGCCCTGAGAGTTTATTCTATTGAAAAGAAATAACAGAGCCCTGGCTATGAAGTGATATGGCAATATATTGTACTCTGATTGCATTAACGTTTATCTGCATCTATCAGGAGAAGATGCAAAGTAACTGGATGCCTCCAGACAAAAAGGAGTTATCAGCAGCAGAGGAAGGTTTGCTTGGTAGACACATAGGAAGATAGACGATACCACAAAATGATGATGATGGGAAGTCATGGTCTATATATTGCTAAAATTCCAGCATCCTTTAAAAAAATCTAAATGTATACTGTTAAAATAAGCATTAGTTAACATTATTGAATCAACATTAGGAAAATAGGACCATATCTCATTACCTTATATTTGCTACTTTGCCAAAATTCTGTCTTCATGCCACTGATTTTAAACAAAATCATTTGTATGCTTTATTTAATTTCACATTTGTTTCTGAAAAGGTGTCTTGTTTCTTTCTCTTGCATTTCCTTCTCTTCCTAACATAATCTCATCAAGAATGATTCCTTTAACCCTACCTGATGGTGCCTTCTTCCCTTAAGCACATGGTGGCTTACAGACAAGTCCATAAAGATGGCCATAAAAGCAAGGAATAATCCTTGCAATGAATATAGGAAGAACAAGAATCTGGTTCTCAGCAGCTAGAAAGTGGACAGTAGTTTCAGCACTGCAACAGGTCAAGACCAGGGTCCTGTCTTCCTCACAGTATATTTCAGGATCATCCTCAGCATGTTCACTCGGAAGGATGTTGTTCTCACTGGGTGCTACTCCCATGTAATCCTATACAGAATTGCAGCAGAGATTCAGCCCAGCCTCCCCATCCTAATATCCTCCCCATTTGCTGGCCTGCAAGACCCATGTCCCTGACCAATGGTCATGCTAGTTAGGGATTAGCATAGTAGTAGCCCAGGACATCTGAAGGGGTGACAGGTTCAGAATGGCTGGTCTAAGCCCAATCATGATATTTGAGCTGGAAAAAATAAAGCTTGACTGCTTTTCTAATGCCTGAAGTTGTACAAATTTGGACAAGATGAAAGTGCATTCTGTGGGTTCACTGAAAGCCCTCAATAGGGCTTATCCCTTAGACATTAAAATGTGAAAGGGCAAATGGGAGGGAGAGGCCCTTTTTCAGATAAGAAGGCCACAAGCAGATTCAGAGGTCAACATGTCTCTCTTGAACTGGGAGAAGACAATGGATTTGCCCCAGGACAAATGAAAAAGACTAATATGAGATACCAACTCCCCTGAGGGGAGTTGGAGCATTCAGTACTAGCTCCACTTTACAAACTATCTAAAGGAGTAGCCCCACATAGACTTGGCTGAATGAATTAATGCTAAATGTTACATGGGTTTTCCTAAATGGGGGACATCCAGCATGTCAGGAGCAAAAGGAACACCAGGCCACAGCTTCCCCCAGTTTCCCAAGCAACAAATTAGGACTAGGAACTAACACATCAACCACAGAAACAACTCCCTAAGAACAGCTAGATCATGGTCCCAACATAACACCTATTGGATCTTCCAATGGCACCTACAAAGAGTTCCCCAACACAGTACCCACAGGCACAATTTTCTAAAATGAAATGTATACAATTTTCCAACAACTATACATAGGCTTCAACAAAAGCAGACCCAATACGAAATAAGTACCCATGTGAAATTAGTAGCTATATATACCAAAAGTGTTGGAAGGTCTTCAGTGCATTGCATTATAGGCCATGTTTATCATTCCAGTGTTGTAGTATCTTTAGCCGTGTAAAGGATGCACATTTCACCTTCCATTTGTTACTTTCCATTATATATGAATCAGGTATATAATGTAAAAGTACACATACATTAGTGAATATTAAATACTGTTTAGGTTCAAAAATTATCTAAATGATAACCTCCAAATTATCTAAATGATAACCTCCTCCAAAAAAGAAACAACTACTTGACATTGGCAATTTGTATGTTTAAAAGATGCATTAGCTGCATTGCACCACCAGCAAATAGATAAATGATAGACATTGTGGTATCTAACAGACATGAAACAAAAAAAAAAAATTGCTGAACAAGAAATGGCTTGAGATGTAGAAATGCAACAAGCAGATGACAAAGTGGCGATTCCCTGATTAGGGATTTTGTGGTTATATACCCAAATGTTCCTATGGATCCAAAAAGCTGGGGACTGCAAAACTAGATTATGCATTAACATTGCTTATTCTTGTCTGGATTTGACTTTAGCCTACTGAGCTTCAAAAAGGGCTCTATTATCGAGGAGTGGGTTGAGGACTGCTTATCTTAGATGACAAGAGTGAAGTAGTATCACAATTTCTATGGCCATCTCAGCTTCTCTCTCTTCATTGATGGCTAATCCTCCCCTTTTGGCCATAATTCAGCCAAAGTTTTAATGTTTCATTTATAGTCCACAGACATGATTCTGCAGTTTCACCTTCTTCAGTTTCATTTCTCAGATAAACACTGCAATCCTAAATGACTACTCAAAAGTAAGTCTCACTGATAAGGAACATTTGAAAAGAAAAAGCAGAAGAGGGTCTGAAGTGATGGAAAGATTTGTTGTTGCATAAGTTAATGTTTTTTTCTGTTAAAATCTCACAGAGCATTGAAAGATGGAAGATAGTTTTGGGGGATTGATGTATTGGTTGCATTTGTTTAAAATTCCTTTGGCAACTTTGCTTATTTTGTTCATTTTAGTTTGCTGTTTATTTTAGGCTGTTCTGTTTTATATTTTTATACATTTGTATATGTTAAGAAAATAAAAAGTCTCACTGAATTCAGCAGGATTTACTCCCAGATAAAGGAGTATAGGATTGCAGTCTAAATATTTTTAATTTCTATCATATATATATTTCTGAAAGCTTTCACAATGGATGTGCTCTGTCAGACATGTATACCCAGCCTGTGAAGAAAAAAATCCGGAATAAGTTCAAACGTTCATTCTAGGTTTGTACACATATTTACAGCAGTGGAGGTTAGACTTTGCAAAGGTGAGAACTGGCACAATGTGGAATTAAAATTCCTGCTTTAAATGTTTTTATCTGAAAAAGCTATGTTACAGTAATCCAAACATTGCAGGAAGAAATATACCTGCAAAGTTATACATATCACTTAGCACTCCCTCACTTAATTTTGGTTCTGATCACATTTATTTAATGTGGGAGTACATTCACCCCTTTGTATAGATTAGATGCTTGCTGCACATAGCATGTGAAGTATTATGCAAATTGTGACTTTGGTAAACTTCCATAGCTCTATAAATAGTTTATAGGCAGCTACCAAAGCAGCTTTGAGAACAATTCAGGTGCCAATTAGACATTAGACTAAAACAAGAACCCCTTAAACTCTGGGAGCAGATATGGCAAGCCAGGACCATTATTATCGTGCAGTTCTACAAAAAAGATACTAGATTGGGGCCAAAGGTTTGTTACGGGAAAGAGAGATTGATTGCACAATAGAAGTTAACCCTATAGAATACTAAGTGGGCTACCACAAAACACAAGCATGATCCATCACATAAAGTCTGATACTCTAACATCAGAAGGGCTTGTTAGAATACAATTGGCATTGCCTGGGCCCATAGGATAAATTGTCCTATTCAATGCACTCCATACCTGCCTTAGAACTCTATTGTATGTAAGTTATAGCCAAGAAGCATATTATTTCTTCCAAAGAGATAATTCAGTCTCTCTGATACATGTCAGTTTGAAGGAAGCTGGCCTCCTCATCTGCAGCTTAGCAAAGTATCAAAGTACTGTCATCATTACAACTCCAAGGCCTGCTGCTGCTTTTCCCGGCTGTTTCAGGCAGGTGGCCTCTACCCACATCACTTTCCTTCATGCTGCACAGCTGATGGAGATTTCTGGCTGAGGGAAAATAGTACTGCCCAAAATAGTTTTGAGCAGGGATAGAAGCATCTCATTCAAAATGAAAATGAAAGGTGTTTATTTGCCCTTTCCCACAACTTACCTGTAAGTCAAAGCAGCCACTTGGCAGTTGGTATTACAGTGGCCTCTGGTGGTAAGCATAATGCTCTGCTTAGCAGGAGCTAGCAGCCTTAAGGCTCCCACCAGCTTTTGTTTTTACAAGAACCCTTAGATCCATGGGTAGTAGTCTGGGCAAGAATATACACACTATTAAGAAATTTTGAGCCCAGATATTTAATGACTAAAACCAAAGGATGCTCAAAGTCCTATCATACAAAATCCACTCCTAGTTTTGGGCTGTCTTTTGATCTCAACAGTTTGGTTGAGTGGTGGTGAGGGTCTCTTTTTTCCTGTTATTGCTGCTTTTCTTCTAACAGTTTGGCACCACTAATCCATCCTGATCAATCAACTGCAAATCACCCAGAAATCTGACAGCAGATCCAGATATACCTTCTGCTCACCTGTTATGTGGCGTACATAGCACCAGATTTGGCTTGTGTTTCAGCCTCAGTAGAACTTTCCTCCCACAGATGTGCTCTGTAGTTGCATGACGAAAGAACCACATAGTAAACCCATGTTGCAACAGCACACAGTGTGGTCTGCAAAGAGACACTTTGTCTCTGTGTACTGATGGGCCTAACAAGTGTTGGAGGTTTTCAGGCAAGGGCAGCAATTAAAGCAACAGTTAATGCTGCATATGCTGTCCATGCTGACAGAAGACAGTGTAGAAAAGTATGACCTTCATTCCTCGAGTCTTTAAGACCACTGTCTGGTTTTAAAAATGAAAACCAAGTAACTGGAAGGGCTATATCTTTAACTCAGTCCTTCATTGGTGGAGTGAAGTGATGCGCAATTGGATAAAAGAACTTTCCCCTTTCTTACTATCACCCCAATGGTCAATTATCTTATCATTCTTCCTAAAATCATCCTTACAATAGTTTCATCTTTTGCAAAAATAGCTAAGAAACATTAGTGGTCACTGTGTAAACAAGCAATTGGTCATATCTATGATCCTAGTATCTTAATGCAAAATTGCAACTTTGACTTGCAGTGAAATGTTCTGTTCAATGAGGAACAGAGCAGATATCAAACTGTTAACTCCAATTCTTGATTCTGGTTTTCAGTGAAAATGCAGGATTTTTTTTTTCTAAGGTATTCTCAGGTGTTCATGAACAAGGTGTTTTTATTGTTGCTGTCTGTACAGCGGAATTAAAAGAATTCCCTGAATCCACAAAACGGTCAACTGGAAGGTTGTTCCACAGCAGAATCATCAAGTTTTAGATAATTTGGATGTATTTCAGCAAATTGTGGTGCAACAGCTCCTTCACCCCTATTCAAAATTCCTCAACTTGAGAAATCAAAAAAATTCTCCAAATTTTTTGATGGACAAGAGTTTTGCAATCATGTCCCCCACACTACTGAAACCTCAGATTTGGGCTTTGCTGTTCATACACTAGCAAGACCTACGGCCCAATCCTATACAAGTTTAGATGAAGAAAAGGCCTGCCTGCCTGGGAAATATTGGAACTTTCTGTCCTGCATATTTGAAAGCAAAGAAAGACACTGGATTAAGAATCAACTGAGTCAAGTAATTATTTATAGTAGAACATACACGAGCAATGCACCCCTATGTGTTTATTGCACTTCTGTATTAAATTTTCAATTTAAAAACCTGTTTACTCAGAAGCAAGCATTACTGCATCCAGTGAGGCTTCACAAATCCCTCACCTTTTCAATTGTGGCCTAAACTTCTTCCTCCCATCTATCATCATCTCTGTGCCAGACAAGCTTTGTATGTAAGTTTGAAAATACAAAATTCATGTATGAATTAATCTGTAGACCAAAACATGCTCAGAAAGTTAGAGCTGACCATCTTTCTCATCAAGTTTATGGTCTGAGTTCACAGTATTTTTTGTCTGCATTTTCCCTATATTGGAAAAATGTAGTCAGTTTCCTGTTCTGATCATAGGTAAGAACTGCAGGAAAAAATTCAATATAAATTTATTATACAAAAAGTGCTAGATTTTTTCAGCAGA
The DNA here is from genome assembly GCF_004798865.1 of Varanus komodoensis. Taxonomy (NCBI): domain Eukaryota; kingdom Metazoa; phylum Chordata; class Lepidosauria; order Squamata; family Varanidae; genus Varanus; species Varanus komodoensis. Next base: position 49,512,560 of record NW_025336087.1, read on the forward strand.
TTCATCTTTTTTCTAAAATCAAAACAAAATGTTAATTGAATATGCTAAAATTTAAACATGCCCATCTTATAAGAATGACATGTATAAAATTAGCAAACATTAATCAAGCAAGTTCTTTTAAGAATATAAAAAGGTATTGCATTTTTTATGTCTTTGGCAAGTGTCTGAAATTATTTTCTTCTAGATTACAATTAAAATTGTACTTTAGCAGCAGTTGGGGAGGATACTTTTCAATAATCCACAATCCCATATTAATTACATTTCAGATATTTAAACAGCATATAACCTTTTCAATTAACAACTATGGGGAATGACAACTGTTAAAACTTCTTTGCTGAACAGATATGGTGAAACTTGTACCAGTTCACCAAGAAAACAAAAAGCACATTGGAACTTTTGCAAAACATATAAAAAGTATTTTAAAATATCAAAGTGCCAAGGTTGTGAAACATTACAGTCACGCTCCCCCCCCCCCACCAGCCCAGTGACAACTGGTATGAGTAAGTTCTTCCAATCTCTTCCCCCAGAACTGGTGTTGCAGCCCTCCAAAGGAAAACAACTATTTAAAAAGTGATGTACATACTATAGTTACATAAAACAAAGGCTATCAATGGCCCCTTCAAGAGATGTGTCATTAAGTAGACAAAGAAAATTAGTTCTTTGGACTTCTGTAGTTTGCACTAGACATCAGGAAGTTAGTTACTGACTGAAGTCTGAAATCGTCGCCGTCTCCTATGAAAAGCCTTTAAGTCCCACTTGCTTGATTCTAGCATAGTAGATCCATTGTAGACCAGCAACACAGTCATTTTTTCCGTGTAAGTTAAGTTCTGCAGTAGCTGTTAACAAATAAAAGGTTTTATTAGAGGCGGCTCATGTGCTTATTAGTTAAGATTCATCAGTGCTTCTTACAGCAGCCATATTCTATTTTTCAGGAACATACTGGTATGACACTTTCTCCCTTTTGGTTCAGCAAGACTCAGCAATTTTGCCAGGTGGGCAAGACAACGCACACATGTAACATAAATTGTGAATAGAGACAAGCCTGGTTTCTGTTATTAAGCTCTATAGCACTCTTTCTATCACACTGACTACATAAAATTCACCACATCAAGAGATTTTTGCTGCTGGCATGTTTGTAGAATCCAGTATTGTACATGCATATGAAAAAAGGACATGCACAGGTAAGAAAAGTAAGACAAATAGACTTAGAAAGAAATATAGAGACAGATAGCATTAGCAGATTTTAAAAATAAGAAGGAAAAGAGAGAGTGCTAGTATTTATACTCAGAACAGCTGGTAACTCCATCAAAAAATGTAGACATTTAAAACAAATCAGTAATTAACAATTACATTTACTGGTACAACTACAACTCTGTGCAGAGTTATCTGGGAATAAGCACCACTGAACTCAGTGGTGTTTACTTCTTCAATTCAGTGCCTACCTTTGACTGCATAGGAATAATTTATGAAACACATAGAATTTTAACAAAGAATTTTCAGCAAGCTGAAATTCAACATTTAGCTTTTAAAAATGCAAACAAATTTCAAATAGGTGTCATCATTTAAACTGCCAATATGTCAAAAACAAGAGTAAACCTTGAAAGCCTCATTACTGCCACATCTCAAAGCAAGGAGGGTCTCAGAATAATCCCAGCACTCTGGCAAATACATGCCATTGCTCCTCCTCTTAAAAAGGGCCTTGGAACTGCGTTCAGCTGCATTCCTCCCCCCTCTACACTGCTGGTGTGACCACTTTAAGGCGGGTTTTATGTGCTATGGGCACCCTAACTATTTAGGACTCCGTAAGTATGAATTATTCTCTAAACAAACAAATCCAACTATAGTATGCACATAACGAGCTTTCAGTCACTCACCTTTGGTGTTATAAAGAAATACTGAGAAGTGCTCGCTTTGCAGGCAGTTTTTACCACTACATCAAATACTCTTCTTTCATTAACTGGGTCCATTCCCTTTAAAAGAAATAAATGTATTACTATTTCTCTCCTGTGACTGAATATAGTTAAGGAAGTTTTTCTTTCAAATGCTGCACACATACCTGATTTATTTCATCTACTACTCTGAAAGGGCATCTGTTGAGTTCCTGCAAAGACATTAGGTACAACATAGTTGAAACACTTCTCTCCCCTCCACTCTGATGGTGTGGAGTCAGTTCATGAAGTTCGGTGCTGCTGCGGAATTTGACTCTAATCCGAATCCCATACTTGTCATATTCTTCCTGTCAGAAAAACCAGCAATGTTAGCATTCTATAAGTAGACACATAGTAACTGACAATATATGAAACAGGAAACCCTCAATGATTCAATTCAGACATCACATCAGACCAAGGTTTGTGCTCATAGTTTAGAATGCAAACCATGTTTTGAACTTCCAAATGTAAAACAGCAAGCCATGATTTCCCATTATCTTGGCACTGAGCTCCATATATTTATTACTATTTCCATGGTACAACTATCTCTGGAGGCAAAGAAATGATTCACCATTTGGGCATCACACAACAGACTCACATACAAACCATGATTTGCAAACTAATTTCAAAACATGGTTTAATACAGACATCACAACTAAATTACAGGTAAACTTCAGTCAATGGAGTGGAGTAGCTAGAGACCTATGTTCAAATCTTTTCAGAGCCATGAAGTAAACTACTTCACAGTGTTGTTGTGAGCTACCAAAAGCTCAGGGATGAGAAATTCGTGGCCAGGTTCTTCATCCAGCCTACAAAGGTTTGGACCCTTTCTATGGGACTTTCCCCAATCTCCCACCAAGGGCTTGACGAATGAGCAGGAAAAGGAATCCACACTGTTACTAGAGTTAACAGAGGAATACCCCTTGATTAATGCACTGCCCTCTTAACTGGGAGCAGGAGTGGCAAGCCTAGTGCTTTCCCTGCCCCACATCCTCTTTCATGGAATAAGGCATGGGCCTGGTGAAGCTATCCTGAGCCAGGCAAAGGATGGAGAAGCACTCCTTCAACTGGTACTGCAGTTGGGAGAGGCTTCAGCATGTGTTGGCTTTCTCTGGTACACACCAAAGCTGAATGAAGCTAGGCAAACATGGTTCTGCATCCAGAGTTTTTAGCCTGCAGAGAGCTCTGGGGCAACCCAGCCACTGATCCCTCCAAAGTTTGCCTTCTCTGCTAAGCCCTTCAGAGAAGAAGCAAGCAACAAATGTAGCCAGTACACATGCAACAATTATGAAAGCCAATTAATGGGAAAAGGATCCCTAGATATTACTATACTCAATACCTCCTTCCTATAGATGCGAGGGCTGCAAACTCTATTGCTGGATCTCTCCTCACATGTTGGTGCTAATTCAGCAAGAAAAAAGGATGAATAGCCTGTCTTATCATCAAGGCCAGGCATGGGGCACATCCAAACAAAATATAAGACTGCTATTCTTTAGATTGCTTTTGGACTAAGTCCCACCAAAACCACTGAAAGTTATGTCTGAATAGAATTGCAAAAAGTATTTGTCCTTCAGAAAAAAGTATAAAATCCAGATTTATGCAAATATTATCAATTATAAGTTTAATTAATCATAAAAAGCTAGATACACATAAGCCAATGGTAAAGCTAAAGTGGTAAATTAAACAGAAGAGCCAGGTTTTTTTCTTCATTTGTTAATTAAAGGTGGTACACCTCATTCCAGAGGGTTGCATAAAAGATCACTAAATCCTAGGGATTTAGTATGCATTTCCCTATTGCCAGCAGCAAAATTATTTAAATTATATTTTAATATTTTTATATCACCCCTCCACTCAATGCGTGCTCAAGACAATGTACAATGAAGAAAATGTAAAAAGCTAAAACATTTTAAGATAAAATTTACATAAAATGTAAAAAGCTAAAACATTTTAAGATAAAATTTACATAAAATGTAAAAAGCTAAAACATTTTTAAAACCAGAGATTAATAAAAACCATGTTTAGTAAGCATTACTTACTAAATATTTGACAGAACAGCAGTATCTTCAACAGTCACCTAAAGGATTCTAACAAACAGGCTAGGCTAAATTTCCTGGGGAGGGAGTTTCACAACTGGGATGCTGCTGCACAAAGACCCTGTTATGACAATGAACCAATCTCGTATCTCATTTGAGCAGGATTTTCACCAGTCCAGAATTCAGAACTGAACTATTTTTATTCTGTTTTACCCTGCACAAGATCACAGCATATTAGCATAGAAAACCTTGGCAGCAAAGAGGTTTATAAATAAACCTTTATTAAATAAATTTCTGGATTGTAAAAAATACTCCAAAATGTACTTTGAAAGTGGGAACCTGTTTAACAACCCATGAAATCTGTTGGGTGAATGAAAAGCCAGCCAACAGATTTGACAAATATTTTGCTGTGATAAGTATTCTTGAGAGACCTTTATGAAGAAAAGAAACTTTTAAATGGCTAATTCTGGTTCTTGTGGAAAAACTTCATTGCATAAGGACTTTAACCTGAAATCTAACAACACAATCCCAATTGTTTTAACAAGCACAGTAATTTGTAGGATTGTGCCTGAGTAGCCTAAAGTTAGCATAAGAAAGCACAGGCACTGTTATACAAGTATCAAAAAGCAAGCTCAACACAGCTGCCCCCAGCATCTAAGCAGCTGCTTTGACATGCAAGAGGCTTTACAAAAGCTGTGAGGAGAGGCAGAAATATTTCCCAGGCCACCTGGTGCTCCTGAAGCTTTGACCGGCAGCACAATCCTACACTGCTCTACTGTAGTAATTCAGAGAATTTGCCAGGGCAAGTGGGTACCTTTGTCTTGCTGCCACACAATGGACAAGTGCCACCGTGCTGTAAAGGTTAAGAGGGTGGGACTGGGAAAGGCAATCTGGGTTCTAGTTCTCACATGGCCATGGAGCCAACTGAGAAGCTTTGGGTCAGACACAGACTCTCAGCCCAACTTAGCTCACAAGGTTGTTGTGGGGATAAGAATGAAAGCATCGGAGGAGCAGGATGTAAGGCACTTTTGAGTTTGTAAAAAAAGAAGTGGGATATAAATCTAATACATAAATAAATAAGTGAAAGGCCTGCTAACAGATGAAAAGCAGTGCATGCAGTGTTCAAATCTTTCTGCGATTCCTCTGTGTGCATACAAATGGAAGCACAATGTACTTCTATGTCTGTTGACAGATTCTCCCATGAGATTCCCATTAGTGGGGCCTTAGCCACTAAGGCTTGAGGGTGAAAGGTAGGCTTTATTTTTACCACCATGACATTCCAGAGTGCAGCACAATTTATCATCATTGCAGTGAATGGCAGTCATTCATGAATATTGAGAAATAGGTTACATTCATGGATAAGCCTACTGCTGCTGAGCTCTATTTTTGTATTCCTTCCTCTCAACTGTATCTTACACTGTGAATGCAATCCTATGTATGTTTATTCAGAAGTAAGCCAACTATAACTTCCGGCTCTTTGTCCTAGGTGAGCATGCATAGACTTGTAGACTGGATGTGTTGAGAACAGAATGGAAACTACTGAGCTACAGTATCTTTGCATAGCCCTTTTCCTTGCACCTGCATATACCAGCTCAGAGTGCCTTTTCTTAATCTGATAGTAGACAATGACAGAGTCTTAGGAACTGGTTTGTATGTCTACTGAGTTTTTAGGTAATGCAACTGATTCCAGTTCCTGTTGCATCCAGTAAAACCTATTTATAGGGTTGCCAATTTTCAATTAAGAACAATTATCACTCTGAAAAGTTTGCTCAAGAAAAAACGTGATTACTTGCTAACAACTGTTTCTCAAGATGCAATATGAGAAAGCATGTTATTCCTTATTCTTTAATTGAGCTGTTAAAATGCATATATATCGAGGAGAGAGATTTCCTGTCACTGTTAAACAATACATAATCCTGATAATCATACCTCCTTTTCTGTATAAAGATCCACTTCCCCTGCACACTGCATGGAACTAAAGAAGCTACTGAATTTCTCATTAATCTTGTCAACCAGCTGTTTCAAAGGGTTTAACCACCTTTCCTTAACCTAAAAATAAAAAGACTCATGTTAAGAGTGAATTTAAAGCAGAATATTGCATTGATGACTCTAGTTATCATTACTAGTTACTTGATATTTTAAACATGTTGGGCTGGATCCAAATTTAATTATGCTTAGAATAGATTACTGATATCAATGGGACAAACATTAATGAACATTAACTTGCCCCACTGATTTCAATCAGTGTCCCCCAAGCATGACTTGTTTGGCTCCAGCCTGTTAATGGTCTCCCTAATCACCAACCTGCCCTAAGGTACAGGGCTGGGAAAGTGCAGATGCATCACGCCCCTGCACCAGCTATGATCTGAGGTTCGAGTGAGGGGTATGAAGAAGCAAGCAGCCTGAACATACAGTTGCCATCAACACATGCTAAACAAGAGCACCAAGCTGCACTATATCGATGATATAGGTTTGCATTGGTTCCTGACAGTCTGAATGAGCATGGACTGATTTCAAGTTGTATTGATTTCTGGAAACTACTGAGCAGCTGAAGTACCCACAGTGTACGTTCTTGCCAACCCTGCCACCTTTTTCACTCACACTTGGTAATGTGCATGACTCCAATCTTGCTCAGGTTTCCTGCTAAGAAGGAGTGGATTTCCAGGGCCCTCCAGCACAACCATACCTTAATCCCCAGAATTTCAAGCATGCACGAGTGCTAGGGCTGTGTTAGTGGAGGAGCACAGGTCTTGCATGCTATCTGGTTCTACCTGGTGATGGCTGCATGCATATGTATGCTGTGTGCATATGTTCTTAATATTCCTATGGGTGCACATTTTTACTAAACTTTCCATTCACAAGCTATCTGCAAGAATGGGTCTGAGAACTGTAAGAATTATTTATGTATTATAAGGCTAACAGTAGTTGTTGTTAGATGCCATCAAGTCAGCTCTGGCTTATGGTGACCCTGCGAATAAATGCCCTCCAAAATGTCCTGTCCTTGATGGGACTATCTTCCACAATTTAAATGCCTTCATTGTTGACATTAAAGTTCATTCTTCTGTAGCCATGATTTTTATTCCTTAACGTTCAAGCTGCAGTCCTGCTTCTGCACTTTCTTCTTTCAATTTCATCTGGAGTCATTTCAATTTGTTGCTAATTTCTGCCAGTAATATAGTATCATCTATTGCATCTTCCACCAAGTTGCCAAGACAGGTCATGGGCTCTCCCATGGTAGTGATATTCAAGGTAAAACTAGACAGTCATTTGAGTGGGATGGTGAGACTTGGTATCTTGCACCAGCCGGAGGTTGGACCCAATGGCCTTCTTGGCCTTTTCCAATCCTACTATACTATTAATCTATGATACTAATCTAGTCTTCCTTATGATATGTTCTGCGTACAAACTGAACTAAAGCACACCTTTGACTGTTGCCTTTGCCTACAGGAAACTTTTCTGTTAATCCACATTCTGCTGTAACAGCTTCTTGTCCATGATACAGGTTATATCAGGACAATCAAATGCTGAGGCATGCCCATTTCTTCCCAAACCATTCATAGCTTCTTGTGATCCAAACAGTCAAAAGCATAGCCTGATCTTCTGAAATTTGGTGCACTCCAGTAGCCAATGAATATTTGCAATATGATCTCGAGTGCTTCTACCTTTTCAAAATCCAGCTTGAAAGTCAGGCATTTCTCACACCATATAAGGTAAAATTCTTTGAGCGTCACTTTGCTTTCAGATCAGCTTCAACTTAACTTTCTAATTCTTCCTCATAGAACTCCTCTTTGAAGGCTCTTCCATCCTTTCATCTTTTCTGCACACTCTTTCCACCTTCTCTTTATTTTATACTGATCAGATAGTATGCTTATCTGTTGGTTTTTCAGGATGCCTAATTTACATTCAAATTTCTGATTGATTTCTTGGAACATCTGGAAAAGGTCTCCTGTTTTCCCTCTTTTGTTGTTCTCTTCTATTTCTTTACAATAACCATCATAATACTTAATCTTTTTCTCTATGTGATAATTGCTGAAAAGTTGGATTTAGGTTACATTGATAGGTTTTCCACAATTTTTGATATTATTCAGCCAATCTTTGCATGACAGTCCCCTACTGCCTGTGCAACATCTAGTCTCAGTGTTAGAGCCACTCCATTTATCTGAGTTTGTCATTTCCAAAGTAAAACAACTGGTGTTTATCTGACTGAAAATGTCCCATGCCACTCCACTTTAGGTCACTCACACTAGGGACTGCAATGTTTAGATGTCACTTTTTACTTAATGGTTTCCCGTTGCCTTGATCTGTATTTTTCACATTCCATGTTCCAATTGTGTGTGTTGTACAGCATCAGACTTTCCTTTTGCCTCTGGTGGTTCTAGTGGTTCCTTGGGTCAACCACTAGACTTCTTTCCGCATTGATTTAGTTGCATCAGTAACAAAAGTGTTATTTGCACTTGTCCTCTACTTTTCTTTGGAATGTGTGAGGAGTCTACGTACATGACTTGTGGGCTTTGTGTTGCATGTGCTACAGGGAAAGGTTGCCAGGTTGTGCATATGTTTTCAAACTTCTTCTCTGTCTGGCTCACTTCCTAAGCCAGGACTGAGCACAAGAAATTCAATGTACAGAAGAAGGACACATTCCACAAGATCGTCACAACCTAGCTCTTATCCAGTATTTTTTGACCTGGGAGTCTCATCTTCTGGCATTATCTCTTCTTTCATTTTGAACTGCTTCATCACAGTATTTACAAGGTAAGATCATTCAGAAGTGGTTTACGTCTGTGCAGTACTAACTTGAACTGCTTGTGTTTAATGCTGTTGTCTGTGAAAAGTTCTCTGCCAGTATTGCTTTTAACTATCACTGCTGCTTAGTAGCTGCCCTTCAAGAGTTTCTCTGCCCCTATCACCATTAGAGATATACATTCTTTCTGCTGAGATGACTGCTACTCCTGAAGAGGGAGGTACACTGTCGTCTGGTGTCTCAGCTCTCACCATTCCACTGTGGGTGACCCTGCTAGGAGACCAGGCTAGTGTGTCTAGCCTCCTGACAGCACTGCTCGTTTTCTCTGACACCCTCAAATCTCCTCACCAAGTGAAGGTGTGCATCCAAGAGAGGATCTTCTACAATACACTGCATTAATGGATACATATTTCAGAAAAAACATTACAGGTGAATGTAACAGCAGTAATGACTGAAACACGTATTACCTCTGAAATGTTTTGCTTATAATTGTCCAACTCTTTTTTCTTTTCCTCCAGCTCCAATGTCTTCTGTGCTATTTCTTGTGTCCTTTTATCACATTCTTCTACAACCTGGAAGAAAGAAGTTGCATCTTTTTAAAAGACATGCTCTTCTGAATAGAAAAGACAGAAATTCTGCCATCCAGTAGCTCAATATCTGTTGCTTGTTCACATACAAAAGTATATGAAATGTGGTTGTGTATATATCCGATATTCTTAACACAATATGTATTCCTAACTCAAGTGCAGAGAATCCAAGGTACTACTGCAGACAGAAATTCAAGCTATAAGTAATAATAACTGACTTGTTTGCTTCAAGCAGGATTTCTTCTGATCAAACATTAAATGGGTCTGATTTTAAGAACAAAAAAGACATACAAGTAGAAGACTGAATACTTTTCCCTTATTTCTCCACGGTACATTACCATGGACTTATTTTTCTCCTCCATCCTGGAAAGGAGTCTGGCACAGAGAAAATGACTTGGGGCGGGGGGACTAGAAAGAGGTTGCCCAAACCTAAGCTATACTAAACATTAGATTGCATGCAGTTTCCTCCCTCTCACTCTTTACTTACAAGTAAGCTCACCAGAGGACCTATTTTGAATCAGGAATACCACATGCGTTCATGGAAGGTTTAAGCACCTTCTTCCCAGCTCCTTGTTGTCCTAAACTCTCCCCAAGAGAAAAAGCCTCCAATGACACTGATGGAGACTCTTTTACCCCTGAACAGAGGGTGGCAGGGGGATTTAGTCAAGAAAAAGCTGGGAGAAGGTCTAAATATGCTCTGGCCACATGTGGCAGTCCTGATCCAGCTCTGGGCCCCATAGTCTTCTTTTAAATAAAATAAAACAAATAAAATAAAATAAAGATATTTAATGTACCATACAATTTATCCCCCACTTTATGCAAGATTAAGCTAAAAACGGTTATTACACAAGCAAATCCGCCACTATTAATTATATTTATATACAACTTCTTTCTGCAAGGAATGCAAGGTAGCTTATTTTCCTAACCATTTTCCTGAGTCACACACCAGTACTCTAACTACTATGCCACACTAGCTGTCCTGTATTTCACCATGTACTGTATACCATGTATTAGCCAGAGATATTTTTTTGCCATGCTTTTCTTTCTTTTGTTTATTGAGAGCAGAAGTAGCATGGAACATACTGATCCTTGAGGGAAAAATTATTCAGAATTTTAAGAGAATCAGAAACTGGCATTCACAACACGTCCCTGCTGCTCTGATTATCACCACCACCACCAAGCAACCTAGAACAGTGTGGGAGTCATATATTGGGAGTACATACTGAAGCACTGAGACCTGTGAAGCAGGAAGCTCTTAATTTCTCCTCATTCAGTAAAGCATCAATTTCATCCAGTGTTTGTGGAAGATCCCGGAATGCCTATAAGAAAATGATCTTTGTATTAATAAATTGGTCTAATATAACATATTTCAAACTGGCCTCAAATTCACTTTCCTACTCAGATTGTCAGGAATCCAAATATATGCTTTGCAATTCACCTCCAGAAGTGTATTATTAATACTGCTGCTACGGTTATGACAATGGCAAGAGACCCTGCCCTTCTCTGGAGCCTCCCACACCTTGAACTGAGCCTTGGAAGTAGTGAGATGAGTTGCTGCTAAGTCACTCTATTAATGTTATCTGGATTATTATTATTCATTAAAATTATTTATTTCTATACTGCACAATAGTTGAAGTTCTCTAAACAGTTCACAACCATTTCTCAAAAATACAAAAGAGACACAGTAAAAACACGGACAGAACAAGACACAGTATTAAATTTTAGTATACAAGTTTAAAGTAGTTTACATTTGCAATATATATAAATATAAAAGTTACCTACTGTTTCAATAAAATTAGTCCTAATTAAAACAGCTGACTTAACGTATCATATGTCATTAGATGCCATTAAATGTCTGAGAACAGAGTGTAGTTTTAATCTGACACTGAAAAGATGACAATGCTGATGCCAGGTGGTCCTCAGTGGAGAGATGATTCCACAATTGGGGGGGCTACCACTGCCAAGGACTTCCTCTTTGTCACCTCTTCTTGGGCCTCCTTTGAAGATATATTACTCAAGCATCACTCTACACAGCCATCCATCCAAATAGCAGTAGAATTACTACAGTGCCTTACAACCCACTCAGACAGTCACCCTAGAAAGATACCAGGGTTGGTGATATCAAAAGTGACTGAGAGATCCAGGAATATCAATAGGGTTGCATTCCCCAACCAAGGTAGTTTCCATGCCAAAACCAAGCCTAAATCCCAACTTAAATGGATCCAGCTAATCAGTCTTATCAAAGACTGCCTAGAGCTTGGTGGCTCGCATCTACTCAAAAACTTTAGCCATTTGTTCTATGCTGGAACATTTGCCACCAGCATAGGACCTTTCAGACCCAGGGATGGTTTCTCAAGGAGTGGACTCACTACTGCCTCTTTCAGGTGGCATGGGCCCACTCCTCCTTGTAAGGAAGCATCAGTCATCTTTTTGGGCCAGCCTGCTGTTCTTCTCTACTGGATTTTATTAGCGAAGAGGGGCAAGGATCCAAAATAGATGGGTTGCACAAACCTGTTCAAGAACCGTGTCAACATCTTCAAGTTGTACCAGCTGAAATTCATCCAATTAAAGTAGACCAGGCTGTGCTCTTATCAGGTTCAAGTACTGTAACACTGGATGCTAAGTTCTGGTGCATATAAAATATGTTTTTTTCTTGCAAATGCCAAGCAAGTATGTTGCAGTAGGCCTCAAATGGATCTACAATGTTCTGTATGTAATATGCTCCAGGTAACCCTAAAAAGCTTCTCTGGGCAGTAAGTAGAAGATTGAATTAGAGGCAGTAAGATGTGGTTTCTTTGCCACTCTCAGGGCCCCTAAGTCTACCTCAACTGCCTCCACTTGAAATTTTCCTCCATTTATTTATTTTATTTAACACTTTTTAAGACAGTCTCTTACCATAGTCTCGGGAAGGTTTAACAATAAGACAAAATAAAATACAACACAGCATACTAATCAAATTCTTAACCAGTCAACAATAAAGCCCATATTAAAAACAGTCAAACTTTAAAACACTGGAAAAATAAAAAAGGTTTAGCCCAGGGCCAAAAAAAGACAAAGTGATGGTGTAAAGGGGAACCTCTCTGGGGAGTATATTCCACAATCAGGGCCCCACTGAAGAAAAGGCCCTTCTCTGGATAGTAACCCTCCTAATCTCCTTCAAGGAGGGCTCCTGGAGAAGTGCCTCTGCCCCAGATCTTAAGGGGCGGGCAGGCACATATGGAAAGAGATGCTCCTTCAGGTAACATTTGTACTCAAGATCTTTCCTATTTCATCACTTTCAGGTCCAGGTTATACCATGAAGCCATACAAGACATGGAGGAGGCAGTGATGCATCCACTTCTGAAAAAAATCCTATCTTCTTCCACAGTTGTATATTATTTTCCAATCACAAATATCCCATTATTCTGGCAAGGTGCTCAAAAGAGTGATGGTGCTCCTGCAGGCACTCCTGGATGCAACTGATTACTGTGACCCATTCAGCCTGAATTCAGATCTGGGTTTTGGACAGAACTGGCCCTGCTGGATGAACTTCTTTGGGAAAAGAGTGGGGAGAATGTGACCCTCTTATTCCCTGATCAATCAGCAGTTTTTAGTACTGCTGACTACAGTATCTTAGATTTCCTCCAAGAGATGGAAGCATTATTTTACAATAGTTTGTCTCTCTCTTACAGGGCTGTTTCCAAAGAATAACATTTCGTGACTCTGCTTCAGCCTAATCAATTGAACTGTAGGGAGCCAAAGGACACTATCTTGTCTGCAATACTGTTTAATATGGAAATGAAACCATTCAAAGTGGTTGTTATGAGATTTGAGGCAAGGTGGCATCAGTATGCTCATGATACCCAACTCTATTTCTCTGCAACATCTGAGTCAGGAAGGGCCATTCATATTCTGAATCAGTTCCTAGATGCTTTAGGGACTGGACGAGAGCCAGTAACAAATCCCAGGTCCAAGACCTAGTTGGTACACACGTTCTAAATGGGATTGCACTCTTCTGAAGTAAAAGATCCATTATTTGGAGGTCCCTTTAGATTTATCTTTGTCATTGGAGACCCAGGTGAACTCAGTGGCTCAGAGAATCCATAAGCAACTTCAACCGATTCAAGAACTATCTATGTCCCCTTTCAGAATAGGAATAGACTAACCACTGTGGTTCATACCCTAGTAACCTACAAATAGATAATTATACTGCACTCTATTGTGGGGCTGCCTTTGTGCTTAGTTCAGAAGCTGTAGCAAGTGCAGAACACAGCATCTAAAGTGCATTGTGGGGCTCCTAGCCATGTACATATTACTATTTTAAAAGAAATGTAAAGGCTGTTGTAGCTAGCATGCAATTTTCTAGCTCATGTTGCTGACATAAAAGGTAAAGGTTTCCCCTTGACGTTAAGTCCAGTCATGCCTGACTCTAGGGGGTGGTGCTCATCTCTGTTTCCTAGCCAAGGGAGCCAGCGTTTGTCCACAGATAGTCTCCGTGGTCATGTGGCCAGCATGACTAAACACCGAAGTGCACAGAACGCTGTTACCTTCCCTCCGAAGTGGTACCTTTTTATCTACTTGCATTTGCATGCTTTCGAACTGCAAGGTTGGCAGGAGCTGGGACGGAGCAACGGGAACTCACCCCGTTGTGCAGATTCGAACTGGCGACCTTTCTATCAACCAGCCCAGCAGCACAGCAGTTTAAACCGCTGCACCACCTAAAAAGTCCTTAAAAACTCAGGATCAGGATACCTACTGAACCTAGGTAAGGTGAACCTAGGTGAAGTCAAGGATTTCCACCTTCTGAAACACCCCTTCTCCATTCAGCTGAGAAAGCAGGAAATGTGGTGTGCTTCAGACACTTCTAGACATGTAGTTATTCACACAAGCTTTCCCTAGTTCGTAACTGATCATCATGATTCTACTTCATTTTCTTGTCTTTTTATCTTAGTTTTCTTGCTGTAATTGAATTTGGTTATATTGTATTGGGTATGTATTTTAACTGTGATTTTACTATATCTGTTCAGAAACTGTACTACATGAAGTGGTATACAAATGTTACTAGTAATAATAGTTTTGATTATATTTCATTGTTTCTGTAGATCATCCTGGACATATGGTGAAAAGGATGGTGGCAGTGTATGATGTTTGTGCGTGCTCATGATTCCTCCACTGTGATACTTACCTGGTAGAAGTCCTCTGGAATGTCTTGATTTGGCTCAAGGTTACAAGCTTGTCTAGCTTTCCTCATTAAATCCTTACATTTCTCCAGAAGATGATGTCTCTTTTTTTCCAGCTCCAAAAACTGTTGCTAGATTAAACAGAAGCCATGAAAATAAAAGGCCATAGCTATTTTAATGAAAACATTACTGGCTTTTAAGTCAACACTCAGAAAGGTTAGTGAGTCTTCAGATCTTGTGATATGTCAACTGAAACTTATCCAGTGGTCAACATTTTTTTTAAAAAAACTAGAGTTTCTCTTTTTTTGTCTTATTGGTTTTGTATTGATCTGGCCATACAAGAGCATTCACATCCCATTTTGTTTCTTCTTTTTTCTTGAAATTACTTACGTGTGTTGAGGACTTTCCTGAACCTGCACGTACATTGATCACATAGTAAACTGCAATGAACTTTGCATAATTTAAATGAATTGCACCTCACAAGGTCTGGGGGAAATATGTTTTCTGTAAGCATGCAGAACCTAATCAAGAGGGCTTTACACTAAATCCTGTAGGGGATCAAAACAAAAGCCCAAAGATGAGCACTAAAGACAGGGATCAAGGTGCTACAAGAGAAGCTGGTGGGATTCTGGGAGTGCCTAGCAAGCCCAAACATTAAAATAGCAGATGTACCCATGGCTTTGGATGTCTATATAATAGTACACAGAGAGCAGGAAATAAACAAAGATGAACTGTTCTCCAAGTATGGAAAGGTAAGTATGACTCGGCAGGTATAATTGAGCCTCAGTGACACAACTCACATGACTGAAATGTAGCAACTAAAGGATATAACTTGTTCAAAAAACATTTTATGTACAAAATGTGTGCACTGCACAGACGTTTAAGAATGAGAACATGGTAGCCCTGTGCAAAGCGTTTGGGTAAAAATTGATTTATCCTAAAATATTATTTTAAAATTCATTAATTATTTTAAAAACTGAAAATGGAAATAGGGAGGAACCAAACTTAACAAATGACAGGTTTCTATGAATCAGATACCACCCATGTATTATCTTCAGAGAGGTTTCTCTGGTATTAGCAGATAGATTAATATTGCGGGGGGTGATGTCCCCCAGATACTCTTCCAAGTTGCATCATCAATAAAACTAGGTAAGTTTAACTCCCACTATTGCTTCAGACTACTTCTTTGGCTCTCATCTGAGTTCAAAAGTATCTTATATATAGTTGAACCCATCCTTTTAACAAAAGCCCTATCATTATTAATTTCTCAAAATTAGTTATGCTTCAAACTGCTTAGTCTTTTCCGCCATTGCTAAAAAGGAAAAAATGCAGTCAATATCCTATGAGCCATGTGATATCAGAATTTACTACTTGTTGCTTGGAAACTGAAAATGAGAATGGAGTCTTATTCTGATAAAAAAATCTTTAAAAATCTGTATGATGCCCTCTCTTTCCATCCTTTTAAGTCACATATATTTTTCAGGAAAACTGGATAAAAGTAAAGGGGAAGCAAAGGTGCATTTGCTGGGGCAAGAACTGCAGACTTCCTGACCCAAATTTCAAACACAGGGTGTGGGAACCTGTTCACAGTCCAATATCACAATTTAAATTTGTGCCTCATAAAAGGAGCACCTGTCAGAGGGATCCCGCCCATTTTAACATTCTCTAGAGACACCAATTG
Organism: Varanus komodoensis; assembly: GCF_004798865.1. Lineage (NCBI taxonomy): Eukaryota > Metazoa > Chordata > Lepidosauria > Squamata > Varanidae > Varanus > Varanus komodoensis. The sequence continues at coordinate 49,528,689 of NW_025336087.1, forward strand.
TCTGCAATTGGCAGACCCCATAATGAAGTAAGAGATTAGGGATATCCCTCCTTGGTAATCAACTCTTTGGCATCCTTATATACACAGTTTATTATGTTCTTCTCGCTTCAAATGTTAGCTAGCTTATATTTTTTTAAAAATTCTGAAATCAATCTTATTAGAAACTTTTCATACTGGACTGTTGAGATCCCAAAGAATTTAGGATTTGTAACTGCTAAACTAAGTTACACTGTTTTCAGTAAAATTATTTTTAAAACTGCCACTGGAGGGCTCCCTCACTGTTCTGTTCAGTGAAGGTCTGAAAGAATATTGCACTTAAAATACTAAAGCAGTGCTGGAGAGGGTTAATTCACTGTGTGATCCAAGTGGTCAGGAGACAGAGCAGCTCAAAGACCAACCTTCTATGTAGTTGGTTTCATTTTTGAACTGCTTATTAGGAGTTTCTTCTAATGATCAACTAAGCTGTGACACGCCCCAGGCAATGCTCCCTTCCCATCTTTTCCATGTGCCAACCAAGGAGAGTAAAAGTTTCTATTTCCAGTTTCAACTAACCACTGTCCCCTAAGGTATCTGATCTGGTGACTGCTTATTTTATTTATCAGATTTCTATCCTACCTGTAAGCAGCTTACATCATTATTCTCCTCCTGCTCTCAATCTCATCCCCATAAAAAGCATCCTGTGAGGTAGTTTGGGCTGAAAGTCTGTGACCAGCCCAAAGTCACCCAGTTTACTCCATGGACTAGAACCAAGACTACCTGAATCCCAGACCCATATGCTTAACCACTACACCACACATGCTCTGTTCTCACTAAACAGCATTTAGACAAATTCCTCTGAGTCAGGATAGCACATGGAACCTTCATTTATTTAAAACTAGAAACAAAAACTTTTGATCACCTCCTCATGGATTCAAAAAGAAGAAAAGAGGAAGCAGCAGTGAACAGGTGCAAGGCTCACCTTGGCTCTATGGTATAGCAGGAAACCATAGTTGGAATTGGGTCATATTCTTTGCAAATTATGGCAACATAAAAAATAGAAAATGTAAACATACTGCCAAGCCATCATATTTTCTGTGTCTAACATCTATTTACAGAAGTTTGAGGTAATTTTATACATTGTTAATAAAGCTAATAATGCTACTAATAGAGCTGCTGTACTTTCCATTATACTAGTTGGACCCATAGCTATTGTAATAGGGAGTTAATTTTCATAAAGCATGTCCCAAATAAAGCATTAGCACTCATTTCTGGATCAAGACAAGTCACCAAATCTCCCTTCTGTGAGCTCCACTAATCTGCCCACAATGCTTTCACTTGTTACCAGTTCCTCTAATAAATGTTAATTCCCCTTTGGACTAGCTGCAGACAGGTAAGACAGCATACTGCCCTTACTGCTATGGATATCACCCAATACAAAGGCAGCCTTATAATTTGCATGCATAATTTTTTCAATATTTGAAAATATTACTCAATCCCTAACATACCATCTCACTATCTAAAAATAGCTGTCTGAATCAGATCATGAAGTTAGTTCTGACATTAAAACTTTCCTCTAAGGAGATTTTTTGCAATTCTTTTAATAGAGCTTTATAAATGAATAATAAAATAATAATTATGCATTTAGATTCATCCACAGCAGTCATTTTAGAAAGCCCATATAAGGAAAATATCAAAAAGCTTTAAAGGTTAGAAATCAGCTGATAACACTGAATGGAATCTACAAGACATGACTACTCCATTCATTTCAGAAAGGAAATCAGGTGCTGAACAGAGAAAATTTATCTCTTATCAGTCAAAAAGGTAATGCACAGGAGCAAAAGCTTCTTTGGACTTCTCAAGAACAGTAATGAACTCTGTTGTTCTGCACACCAGAATTAGTATGCCTTCTTACTTCATGAGGAGATAGTTATTCACTAAAGAACTAGAATTCTCCACATTATTTTGTCCACTTATTCCTCCAGCATTAAGAGAATTTGAGGGCGCATAAACAATATTTTCCAATAAAAATGAGCTAAAGAGGTGTGTATGGAAAGTACTTGTAAATTATTACAGATCAGCAATGAAAACAGAAGATTTTAGTGTTCTTAAACAGGTTTTAAAATATGTACTGTAATCCATGTTCACAATAGTACTTGGAGGACTTTTCTCCCCAAATGTGCACTGGTACATGTACCAAAGTACTGAAAATCAACAAAAGCCAGACAATTAACAAGACTCTCTCAAAACAGTTGTCAAACACAAAGGTGGCTGTGCCAATTATCTGATGAGCAGATGGGGCTAACAATCCTCCCTACTGTTCCATATGGGTCATAAACACACATTTGTCACTCACATTCATTAAGAAACTAAACAGCCAAAATTGCTTAAGATAATATTAGAGTTCTTGACCTAAGGTGCCATGCTGAACACTGAAATGCACAAAATTTGCTAATGCTCATGCGGCATTTTTAAATGTGCATGCATATCAACAAGAAAAACATATTCTATGCCAATGTTTTAATTTTTGTACTGAATGCCTGTGCTGACAAGCTTACAGAAAGCACATAAGCAGCATTTGTCTCCCACACACATGCATGCACGCATACACATAAAACTGAGTTGGATTTTGCCTGTCTGACACAACTTGTACAAAACGTTTTTATATAGACTATCGGCACAGTTCATTAATATTGGCACATGAGAGGCAGTGGAATTTTATTTGATTATTCAGCCTACTCATTAAAGCTAATGTCTTTAACTGCTACTGTTCTGATTGTCTGAATCCACCATTAAGTACAAACACTTTTTTTTAAAGGAGACAAGAGAAACCATCACAATGGTTTCTGGCCCTCATCTTCTTGTCCAGTAATGTGTGTAAAAAACAAGTTAAGTGCTGACTTACTCCTACAGAGGCAATGTAATCTATGTAACCACTATGCCTCTTCACGTTATTTTGCTGATGTTGTTGGAAAATATGTATGTTCATAGGAAGCTACCTTATACTGAATCAAATTATTGATCCATTAGGCTGATTTTTGTTGCACCTGGCAGTTCTCTGAAAATTCAGCTAGGGAACTTTTGTAGCCCTACCTGGAGAGGCCAACGACTGGATCTGGGATCTTTGGTAGCAAGCAAAGCACACAGCTATAGCGCTTGCTCTAAACAGCTTCACATATATCTGTTTACAAGTCCATTCAACAAGTTTAAAAGACTTACCTTTACAGCTTGTAATTGTACAGTTGCAGTCTTATATTCAGTCTCAAGTTTGCTCTTGTGAAAAACTGCTGTTGTATGTTGGAGAACCAATTTTGTCTTGTGTATGTTCAGGGTCTTGCAGTTCTACAGAAAATAAACATTATTCAGAAGAGGTTGAGGAAGAGAAGAGTATGAGTATTTGTCATTCTTCAAAGCGCTACAAATCCAGAAGCTATGACTTTTATGACTGAGCAAATATTCTATGTCTGGGAATTATCGGAATGAATTGGTTCACATTACCTGAAACCCCATCATGGCTTCTAAGGCACAGTGGGTTAGTATACTGTGCCACAATGAACAGCCATGGTCTGGTTCTAAGGCTTCTTTCACCCACAACCTGTGTGACTGACCCCATCATGGGTGAAAATAGGAAAAAGGTTAGCAAACAGCTTAGCAAAATCCCCTTGCCAAGCTTGCCCACATCTCAAACCAACTTGCAACACCACAGGTCTGAACAGGCAATATTGTTCATAAACTAGTACATTTTGGAGAGCAATTGTATGCTAATGATGTGGATACTCCACTGATTTGAGTTCATATACTGCTCAGCACATTATAACTAACACCAAGTGCTAACTTGCATGTCACTGGTCAACAACATTCATATCATCTAGCACCATACTTCTAAAATGGAGCAGGTAACTGAATGGGAAGTAATTAAAAACTGAAATTAATAACTAATGCACATACTGATCAATACTTTAATCAATGCCTTTTACAAGAGGGAAAGGAAGGAATGCAAAACAGTAACTCATTATAATTTGAATGCGTAAGAAATTTGTGTTTACCTTTATTAATTCCATAAATTCTGTTACAAGTTTTACTTTCTCAGTGTTGATTCTTTTTATTTTAACATTTACTTGTTCAGTCTCTTCTTCTAGGTTGATGGCATCTTGTTCCATTTGTCTTAAACTGTGCAAAAAATGAGCAATGCTTTGTGACTATTACAAAATTTCTATTTCAACATTACAGAGGCAGGATTAATGAGTATTTCTGAGAACTGGAAGGCAAAATAGCTTCTTTTCAAATATAGAAAACCAGAATATGCTGTGCAACCATCTTAGAGGCCACAGAAGACTCTACCGAGCTTGTTACCATTAGCAAAACTCTAATTTTCAGTAATGCATATAGAGGTCCTATCACCATTGCATTAGCAACTTGCATTTTGTTTGAAACAACTAAGCATAGGCTATCCCTCTAGATAATACAATAATATTTTCATCATCTCAAGTCTCCAAACTGAATTCAATTGACTCAATTAACAGTCCACTGTTAGACTATGTAATCACATACACAACCTTTTTAAAAAGGAAAATTAATGTCAAGAGTTGGTCCCTTCCTTCTGGTTTCAGAAAATCAGACAATCCTCTGAAAATGCAGTTCTTTCATTTAGACTGCACAAATTACAGAACACTTTGAACTTTAAATAGCCTTCTATCAAAACTGATAAGAGAAGCCCCTGCTTATGTAAAGATTTGAATCCAACTTTCCCTTGATCCCTCCCTTTCAGTAAAGTTTCCGGCTCCTCCCTCAGGGTGGCTCTCACAGATTGAGGGCAAGATGCCACAAAAAGCAAGGCCCCTCCAATTGATCAACTCATTTCTCCCAACACCTCCCTACTGGGTCAAGAACTGGGTCTCTCAGCCCAACCTTTCCCACCTGAAAACCCTTCTTCCCTTTCAAAACAGGCGGATTTTCACAAATGGCTTCAGAAACTCCACTAGGCACAACTGAAGAAGCTTCGAAGACTTTGCCCTCTACCCTGCTCCTCCCTCACCTTGTCCTCGTCAGAATTCTCCAGCAACTCCCACTGAATGATCCACAGTGTGTGAGACTGGCCCACACTCTCCAATAAGCATGTTCTATTAACATCAAAGACGTTAATTATGTAGCCTAAGTTAAGCTCTTTAGTCTCAAAATCCTGGAAACAAATACATGCAAGTAGAATTTTGTCTGTACAATGGAGCTTCCTCTACACCACACCAAAAGAGACCCTAGAAAGCTCCTCCTGAAGGTCATGAAAACTTCTGAAAAAGCATGGGATGCCATGAATGATAAACTGGTGAAAATTTGCATGAACAAAAATACCTTCACCCTACACTGGAATACCTTTGGAATAATACAAATTATTTCAATGGGGAAGATTTGAGCAAGTGTTATCTCAAATCAATGAGACTTTGAACGTGTTTAACCCTGATTGGATATTGCCCACATGTAGCATCCTATTGTGTCCATGTATTTGCAGGGCCACCAATTGTGTAACAGGGTTTTTGTACTCCTGAAAATAATCAGAGAGAAGCATAAACACTCATTTCTAGATTGGGGAAGGCCTGCTCATTTCCAAGGTCATTTTTAGAAATGCAAAGGAGTTGGATTCTCTGACTGTAACAGAACCAAAAAGGTGGAACAGCCAAATTGGATAGTGTGCTAAGTATTTTTCTTCCAGGTATTTAAATACCAACACATATGCAATATGGCAACCACAAGGGTGGCTTTCTACAAGTTAAAGCATTTTAAGATATACAAATTGGTCTTAGGTTTCTACACATACCATTCCTGTTGTTTTGCATAATTTATAAGCTTTTGTAAGCACTGTAATTTAATTAAATTGCCCACACTGCTTGTTTCTTTTTGATTTATAATGTACCATGTAATGGACGTGAAAATATCATTCTCTGGTTATTCCCAGGTGGCAATTTTTTTTCTCTATGCCTTAAAAATGTGTGTGAGAATATACATTTCAGTCATATTTCCAAGCCATGCTTCTTCTCCCCATCACCCCTCCTGCCCTAATGAAGGGGCTGATATTTGTAAAATTCTAAAGTGACTTTAGACTTTATAGCTTGCCAATGAAGCTGAAGTCAAGCTGAAGTTGGGGATGAAAGGAAATGCTGTTGCAAAGGGGCTGAAGTTAAAGGCAATGGGATGCAAAACAGCTCAAACCACTTGAGCCTACTGAAGATGAAGAACCTAAGGAGTTAAAAATGAAAGGAGCTGCCAAATTAAAGGGCGAACATGTCTGACTATGATCTAAATCTAATGATGTTTGTATTCACTTTTAAAGTCTTCTTGTAAAGATGAGACTTCCACTCTAGGGAGGGGTTTGAATGAATATATTACTGCTGTTATCACAAGAGTGCTGACCAAATGTGGTAGTCAAGTATCACAGTGCACACATTATTAGCACAACTACAAAGTATCTGCTTAACTGAAATCCTAGATTAAAGGGAAGAAAAGTCAGTGGTTAAAACCAAACAAGTTGATCCTTAATCCTCAGTTTCAAACTAGATCTTGTGTCAGCTTTAACACAATCAAAAGTTCACATTTCTCCTCAGAATAACCACTTTGAAATGGTCCCAACTCAATAAAACAAAACTTCTGAGTCACTCCTGTTTCTTAAAATTAAATTATATTTAATTTTATATATTTACAATTAAAATAATTAAATAGGTATACCTTTCATATTTCAAGCTAATTTTTGATTCCAACTGCTTCCTTTTGTTATTTCGGTCCAGAAGGTCCTTTTTCTGTTTTCTCAATTCATTGTCTTTGCGTTCCAACCACTTCTGTCTCTCGTATAGTGTAGCCATATGAGAATTCAGAGATTGCAGCTGCCTGTTAATTTCCTGAAGTAACGAGCAAAGAATAAAATACTGTTTTACAATGTTCTCAGTACAATTTTGCTAAGGCTGGGTGAGAACTTACTGTATTAAACCAATCCATCACCTCATGCTACTCCCATGTAAAGCAGCAATTTTGAGAAATTTGTTTACTGTATTCTTTGCTACTAACATTTTGCTGGATGCTTCTCTATTCTCTGTATATTTGCTTAGAAATAAAGTCCAATGAGTTCAATAGGACTTAATCCTATTTATTTGGTGTTGAATTGCAAGGGGCATGCTTAGAATTACAGCATTACAAAATGGTAAATACAGTGAAAAATGAATATAAAATGCCATTCAAATTGCTGAGGCCAAAGACATTACAGCATTAATAACTTCCAACATTGTTCTGAAATAAAATTTGTTAACTGCTTGTTTTAATAGTATGTTGAAAGCTGCATTTTAAAACCATCCTTTTCCATATCTGAGTTGTTTTGATATCTATCTCTCTTTTTAAAATTATATTATTCTTGCTACTTTTGCATTATTTTAGACTGTAGTCCTAAAGAATTGCTGCAAGACTGTAGAGCCCTCCCAGTAAGGGCTTTCTGGGGCAGGAAGAACAACAGAGGCATTTGAAACCTCATCATCCTCTTTTTACAGTATTTTAGCTAAATGGGCCCCAAGTCTACCTAGCTTGCTTACCCTGCTGGGGACAGAATTTGGAATGGGGAGGGGAAATGAAAGAGAAAGGAAGAAGATCTATATCTATAGGCATGAAAGAGGCCCTGTGAAGCCCTAGATATTGTTCAGGGCATCATAGGATTATCCTGCTTAAGCATTTTTACCACTGGTTTAATTATCCATGTTTTCCCAAGATCTCCAGACATATGACAACTCACAAATAAAAACATCAACAACTCAACATACTTCATTTTGATTTTCCAAATGCCTTCTTTCTTCTGCATCCACTGTGACAGTAAGGAACTGTGCTGGCCTCAGTGCTGAGTTACTAGAAACACTTTGATTTGTGTATGGGGATACTTTTATCATATATCTTTCTTCTGCTGTATAGATTTGTTGAAGTTTGGTTTCCTTTATAACCTGGACATGAAAGAAAATCAACAATACAATTACATCAAGTGATTCTGTGAGTAGAAAATTAGGCAATAGGTCATATTTTTAGTAGCTGTAACACAGATTCCCACCACCACCTTACACCACGCAGTAAGCTAAGGAAGGGGAAATAGAAATTGCCCATGCAATGTCTAACACTGTAAGAAAGGAACAATACTCCTTTCATTCTTTCCTCCATTCAAATCCCTCCCCTCAAAAAAGGATTTCCAGGCCTGCCTTTTAAAGCCTTAAGGCCAGGGGTGGTGAACCTCTTTGAGCTCAAGGATCAAATCAATTTCAGAGAGACTCTTGAAGGCCACATTCAGGTGGTGGGAGGGACATGAGGCAAAAGTAGTGAAGCCAAAATACCAGCTATACTAGCATAGTATAATAGCTTGACACAATTACTGCCAGTAAATAGCCTCAGGAGATACATCTCAAACTTTCTAAATGGTAAGAAAATGTGCACAAGCTGGAAACTACCAAGCCGTTAAGTGACTGGAAAAGAGGCAACATGACCATCCACAGAACCCTGGCCTGAGGTGCAAGGTTCTGTACTCCTTTAGATCTCATGCATGTTTAGACAGAAGAGGGTCATATAACTTTCAGCATTCACCAGCCAGCATTGATACCTGGGGATTGCTAGGAGTTGTGGTAATTTTTACTGTCTAAACTTACACAGAGTTGCAACCTCACTGATAAGGAAAAGCTCTGCTAACCTTCTCAGTTACAGTGAATTGAATATCGTGAAAGTTGTAAATGAAGTAGAGGTTTCACTGCTGCTGTTTTAAGTTTGCCTTTTGTTTTCTCTCTGTGTGTAGACATTTTTATATGGCTTTATAAATAAATAAAGTGCTTTTTAGGCAGCTTTGTCTTTTTTTGACATTTTGTTGTAAATCATTCTGAAAGCCCCCAAGGTATAAGTTATATATTTAAATATAGCAAATAACAAGCAGAAGTTATGAATATCCAGGCATCAAACATCAATTATTTTCAGAATTACATCAGCAGACTTCCTAGACACTACAGTTCTTTTCGTAAGTTTGACATGTCTCACCCTTTCAATCATAGTTTTGGTTTTCTCTGTTCCCACAGGGACCTCATGAATATGATACTGACAGCACAGGTAACTCATCACAGGGAGGGGAGCATCAAATAATTCTCGCAAGTAAGAAAAAAATCCATATCGGCTGGAGGAAGAAAGAGACAGTTAGATACTTTCCCTCTCATCATGAAAATAATCCATCAGTTCTCAAAACAAAGTGTCAAGGAAGAAAAATACATAAATATAGAATCAAAGATCTCACTTTAACTGAGGTTCAAAGTTAAATTCATGCAACACCAAAAGCCCAATGTCACAAGCTTGCCACACACAGAATTATGCAAATAGTAAATGATTATTTAATCAGCTAAGGACAAAATTCTATGCATATTTAGACAGAAAAAAAGTCTTATGGGTCCCAGCCTGCTCCAGCCAGCCTTTTTGCTGTCTAAACATGCATAGGACTGCACCTTAAATTTGATGTACTGCCTAGTAGCTCTGTTCATCAAACAGAAGAACAGACATTTGCTGTTCTTCCCTAACTTCAGCACAACGCAACAGCAAAAGGAAGGAGGAATAGAATTCTTGAAACATTACCAGGCAGTGAGGAAATGAACTGTTAGCTGATATACCTCTCTTCCCTCCTTGAACGATGTCTAGTCTTAAAATCTTTAGTAAACACCACTTTCACCTGTTTACTGGTATAACTTACTAGGAAATTCAGAATCTAGAGATAAAAATCTAGGCTTTTTAAGTATCTGGTTGTCAACCAGGCAAAAGCAGCCAGGTGATCCACTGTACAATCACTTTCATACAGGCACTTTTGCCCATTAAAATTATGTGATGTTTTAAGAACAGTAGTTTATCTTACTATAGCTTACTTACTATAGCTCTTCAATTGGTTTTGAAGGTCGGTTTTCAGCCCATGGCTCATTAGGTGCACACACAGCATTCACTTTTAGTTTTTGTTTATCACGCATCTGAACAAGATTACACAAATTTTAGAAAGATAATGCTTTTGGTTACATTAAAATGATATTGCCATTATTACACTGCATGGTAGAAGTGGTTTTTGATTGTTCATAAATCACTAAAGAGACTGGTTGTAAACAAAGGCAATGCTTACATAAAAACAGAAATCTAGACGCTGTGATTCCTTTCACAGCTTTCTCAAATAGTAACAGGAGTAACAAAAGAGGGCATTTTTAGAACTATCACTGTCTCTGCACCTGTGTTTATGTACAGACATGGTCAAAGATATGTCCCACTTACCCTTACCCTTTTTGAGTTATCTACACCCTGTTTATCTTAAAACAAAATAAATTTTCTGACATGGAAATAGGAGACTAGCAACTCTTAATTTAATATCAGAAGAATAAGGAAACTGACATTACAATCCTGTTTTGTCTTCAGAAGCAAGCTCCCTTGAATTTTGTGAGACTGACACCCAGACCGATGTGAATAGATCACAGTTTGAATAACCATATATTCACATTTTCCCCTTCTCTCTTCTCCAACAAGGTAATTTCTAAAAGATATAATATTTCAGGCACTTCTCTTATATTTGGGGCTGATGGGTGGTAATGCCATTTAGTTATGCATCTAAGAAAAATGAATAGTTCTCCACCACTGTTTCATTCTATGATAATGATAAACAGAGTAGGTGCGCATGATATAACAACCCAGACTGTTTTTTGCAGGATGGATTATGTTTTGGCTACAAGCCACCCTAATAACAAATGACTTGTTCTAAGTGTTGAACCCACAACAGCAAATTCATTGTAGGTTACAGGAACCAGGTACTGAGCCACTAAACAAGAAAAGCAACAAGAACAGCAAAACACCCACTCAGCCTTACCACTATGCATGACAGCCTCACCACTGATGCTCAAGTGGCATATTGGAATGGTTTGCCACCATTTTAGCCTCAGAAAATTATGCAACCGTGTTCGGAAAGATTTTATTGTGGTTACTTTTGTTGGTCTTTTGCTGCTACAGTAAATATTCCAAAAAAGAGGAAAGAAAAGGAGGGAAGCTGTTATCTTCTCTTACTGCATGAGCTAAAGACACAGGGAACTGTTGAAATGGTGGAAGACACTGAAACGTGTTAGTTCAATACTTCAAATCAAGAGGATTACATTGTTAAGTGGGAAATATCATCTCCCCTCCTCTGAGTACATCCTGTTTTGCTACTTTTTATCCCCTTTACTGGGGCTTCTCAATTGACAATAGGTCTGTAGAAACTGTACAAATTAATCTATACGCAGTAATGTTAGCACGCATGTTACCTATTCTACTTTCTGCTCCCTCTGGCAGCTGAAACAGGCACAGGAAGTGGCCAAGCAAGAGTGCATATATCAGATAGGTCTAAGACAATTTTAAAAATTGCCTGACAATTTAAAAAATTACATACATAATTGCTCATAATTGTCCTTTTTACTGTGATTTATTAAACAAAAACAGGAAGGTCTGAAGCATTTTAACTAAGATACTATCACAGAGTAATTCCCAAATTACTTTACAAGATAATTCACTTTTGTGTCTCTGCTATCAACTGTAGGAAGTTGATGACAAATTAGAGACAGGAGATTTTAGCAAAAGTTATATGATTACTGATTCATGCTTATAGCATTAAGTGTTTTAGATATATGACCTTATATATATTGGGATTGAGGTTTTATAAATCTTTGTTATTCACCTTCCTGTTTTTAATTCATTTTAATTGTGATGACAGAATAGTATTTTTAACTTTAACTTTTAATTATGCTGGCTTATGGTGGTCTATGACAGTAATAAAACTGAACTAAAAAAACAGCAATTTTCTGAGACAAAAAAAACCCAATTACATATTTCTGAGGCACAAAAAATGGAATATAAAAAGCAGCAAATGAAAAGGGGAAGCAATTGGAGTAGGGTGCTGGAGACAAGACCAGCTCCACTGCAAATGACAATGGGATACTGGCTGGTGGTCTGAGTGGGAAGGAGGGTGAGAACACGTGACAGAGAGCCAAATTGTCTTTTGGGTGCACTGTGGGTTGTTCCATGAACAACTCACACTGTGTAGCTTATTCACAGAGTGGCTTAACACAGTGTGTAATCACAGCCAATGTTGACAGAAAAGACTGTTTATTAGAAGACCCCTGTACCAACTATTTTTAATCTTAGAAGTGCTTGCCTCTCTGAGAAAGGTTTCCATGTCCTCTCTGATTTCAAAAACAAATGACCTCATGTCATTGGACGAAATGTGATTTTCTACGTATTTAGCATGCTTGTGATCTTTCATATTGATCTGTACAGAAAGAACATAAAAAGAAGCTGACATTTATAGAAAAGTAACAATAAAATTTAGCTAACAGTTAAGGAATTGTGTTCACATATTGTTAGAAAACACTAGGCTTTTAAAAGAAAAGTGAGGACTATTTTCATGGACATTAAACTGACTGAAAGCATTCAGACTTAACATGTCAGCATATCAAGTTAATGTTTGAATCCAATTTCATTTTGGCAAGATATAATGCAATGTAATTTTATTAATACAAATAAAACTTAAAAATCTAGATTATGTTGCATATTTATAAAGAAACAAAACTTAATTTCACCCATTGTTTAAAATGGTATTAGGCTTACTAGTGTCAAGGCACCTTGATTCATAGTTTGGGAGCTGCACTGCAGCCCTGTTATGTACACCTTTGTGTCATGGGACGGATTATTTTAGTGTCAGTGCAACTTCTTTCTCGAACACTCAGCTTACGTGAAAAGTCCCAGATAATGTGGAAGGGAGTCAGAACAAAGAGTTTTCCCCAGAGCACTGTCAACCCAGATTCTGAAAGTGGCATATGAGCCACAGTGTGGAGCTTCTCACATCACCAGAGCAATACACGAACAAGACACATTAGGAACAGTTCCCATGATGCAAAAGTCATATCAGAATGGGGTCTGAGTTTATGAATATACAAACATATCAAACAAATACTATAGTCATCTTGTTAAATTTACATAATAATAATCCAACCATGAATTGCCATGAATTAACAGAAGGGGTCACCTACAGTTCCCTTGGGCAGGATAAGTTTATGATTAAGTTGGTCTAATTATCATTGTGTAATCTCAAAAAGAATTGGCCTCAAAAAGATAAATACATCTAAAATTTTAATTTCATTGTAACATCATTTTTTATAATCTCAAAAATAGGATAAAACAACCTACTGAAAAAATTACATTTGGGAAGTGCCAGATGACTAGAGAAGGGCTAATGTTGTCACTATCTTCAAGAAAGGGAAAAAAGAAAAACCCGGGAACTATAGACCAGTCAGTCTGATATCAATCCCTGAGAAAATTCTGGAGGAGATTATAAAGCAGTCAATCTGCAAACACCTTAAAAACAATGCAGTGATTATTAGAAGCCAACGTGGATTTTTCAAGAACAAATCCTGCTAGACTAATCTGATTTTGTTTTTTGATTGCATAACCTCCCTGGTAGACTGTGGGAATGCTGTGGCCATAACATATCTTGACTTCAGGAAAACTTTTGACTAAGTACCCCATGATGGTTTAACTTGAATTCCGCACTGAGCAGGGGGGTTGGAACTGATGGCTCTCTGTTCCCTTCCAATTCTACTACACTATGATTTTATGAATACATTATTATCTGAATTATCAACTGAAATGAACACAGCTTCACATTTTATGATTTTAATGCTATATGGCAGGCTTCATTTAATCTCAGGAGGGAACACCTTTTTGGAAGGCTCCTAAACCTCAATAATGTCCAGGATATAGGATGGTAGGAAAACAAACCTCCTACTAGAATAGCCTACTAAGAAGAGGGTTAGCAAACATATCTTTGATACTTCACAGTATCTATGTAATCTATCATTTTCAAAACAAAGGCTTCAGATTCTCTATTCTGTACTATTTGTACTTAAATTTACAGGAAGCAACTTTAAGTACAAATCAAGATACATGCATGCCAAGTTTGACTGCACATGATAAAACAATGGATTATGCAGGAAAGCTTTTAAAAAGGGTTATAACATAAGTGTCATTTAAATCTTAGTTATGATTAAGTAATACAATATTGAAGCAAATCAGCTTACTGAAAGCATCACAGGGTCACAGACACTTCTTTTAAACCGGTCTCTGTTCTGTCTGAGCCACAGAAGAGCATTATATGTGTCTTGGAATCTCCCTTTGAGCTTCTCTTCTTTCATATTCATCATATTTTCAATTTGCACAATGCGATCAGCCACTCCTATAATTTTTTTAAAAAATCTTTAAAAGTCATGTTTACTGTATTTCATTATTACAGCTACAGGCACCGTTTAGTTTCTCGAATGCTGAGATATCTCACAGGAATGCCTATGAAAGAACCATACACTTTTCACTCTCTTCAACCAGTAGCTGATCTTAGCAAGTAGCTGACTGACAGATTTACATATACTTTTTCTAAAAGGGTCCAGTATTAGTTTGGGCCCTGTATCACCCAATATGACTACCACTACTAATAAATTACATTAATACCTCACATTTTTTCCTTTCATGGGGATCCCAAGATAGCTTACATAGCTTCACTGTTATCCTCACAACAATCCTGTGAAAAAGTTAGGCTCACCATGGCTGGCCCGAAGTTACCCAGTGACTTTCATGGTTGAGTGAAGATGAGAAGTTGAATCTCCTCAGACCCACTCCACCATACTATACTGGCTCTCTGGGAGAAAGTCTAGCTCTAAGACAAGTTCGGGTTTTTTTTTAACCATTGTTATTCTTTGTAGCTAGATCTTATAGCAATAGCCATCCTGTTCTTCCACACCAACCTCTGTGCTAGCTGGAATTTTAACGAGAAACTTAGGCCAGAATTCAAAGGGTTTTTACATAAAGATTCACTGACTTAGAGGGACTTACATGATTCTCCAAACCCATCTTCCCATGACCATTCCCCAAATATGGAAGAACTTCAAGATCAACTATAGTGAGACTATAGCATGAGCAGCTATGACCTGAAAAAATATTAGGCAAATTCTGATAAGTGATTTGCCACACCAGCTACAAAGAACAAAATAGCCCAATATGAGCTAAACTGCTCACATCACCTTCTTTGCCATGTATAATACATAAGCTGAAATGGACTCTATACCTTCTAGTTGGTTGTCAATTATCAAGCCAATGTTTTACTGTGTAATTGAAAACAGCATTAACAGACATTAAACAATTAAAGCTATTTGCCTTTTCCATCATTCAGCAACTTCTCCTTCTCCCTGTGCAGCTCATTTAATTCACTATCTATATTTGCCTTCTCTTCCACCAACTGTCTGAGCTCAGCATTAATAGAATTAATCTGAGGCTGAAAATTTTCAGGACTGTCTGTATTTTTTAGCTCATTAGTCCAATCTTCTATCATTTTACGGGTGTTCTGTATTCGTGTCTGCCGATCTTTTTCTGAGTTTATCTTCGTTCTCAATGCTAGTTCAAGGTCCTCAATCTAAGAATAAACATAGAAATATTTCCACTACAAAGCAGCAAGGACAAACAACAACAGAAACTTGTTGATATACTAGCTAAGATATAAACATAAATAAAAGATTATGCTTATCAAAATACAATCGTCATAATTCCCTCTATTATCAAACTTGGATGATTCAGTGTCCAATTTTAAAAGGCTTGCATCATCAATTCTGTGAACTGGTATAACCAAACTGTCAAAGGAAATGCTAGCTGTACTGAGGTTCTTGCAGGTTTGCCTATACAGTTTTCAGGCATGTAAGTCTTTGTAGAAGCAAATTATCCTACTAATTATAAATAACTACCTGAAATATATACAGTAAAACCTTGGATTGCGAGAATAATTTGTTCCGGAAACATGCTTGTAATTCAAAGCACTTGTATATCAAAGCAAATTTCCCCATAAGGTTCAATGTAAATAAGGTTAATCCGTTCTGTAACTTTTTTTTTTAATCACAAAAATTTGAAGCGGGCGCGCTTGGGGAGGGAGATGGGCACGATTGCGGGTGCACTCGGTGGGGAGGCAGGTGTGATCATGGGCGCGCTCATGGGGCTGTACTCACACCCGCAGCCAGAGAGAGAAGAACCGGTGCTCAGTTGTGACGTGACGCTCGGCGGGCAAAGTGCGCGTACTGCTTGTACTGCAAGACATCACTTGTTCATCAAGTTAAAATTTAGAAAAACTTTTTGCTCATCTTGCAAAACACTCACAGACCAAGTTACTCGCAATCCAAGGTTTTACTGTACCAAGAACAAGGGATTTTGAAACCCTCAATGTTTGCATTTACAAAATTTGTGACTAAACCAAATATGATTCCTAGAAAATTAATACATAAGCCCACTAAATCAACACTAGGGGGACAAAGTAATAGATTGGCATTGCCGAGATTTAAGGTTAAGGTTGTTATGGCAAAAAGTCTTACTTGTTTGTTTTTTCTTTCCAAAGCATCCTGTTGCTGTTTACATTTCTGAGATACTTCTTTGATAGCAGCAGTCTATATTCAAGAGAATTTGTTAAAAAGAAATTAGCTCTAATTATATATTTTCCCAGCAAAATGTTTTAAAGACCCAGAGGATGCAAAGAAATGCTACTTTTTTACTACTTCTCCAACTTTTTAGCAATTCTACCTGTCGAACAACATGACAATCCCCGGTCAGAAGCATACTCATAATGGAATGCAGCATATACTGCAGCTTGAGGATGAATGAGCTCTTAATGGGCTGTTGCATTATTTGAACCATGTCAAGATGTTGAAAGTGGGCCAATAAAACAAAAACACTTTCAAGAAAGAATGGGTCAATGAAGTTTACTCATATGTGGAGGAGTTCTGGGGGTTGAACCAAGAACATAAACTGGAGAACTCATTCTCTGACCTATATTCCTGCCAAGATTTGAATTTAGCTCCTACAAATTGTCTTCATGTGACATTAGTCAGGGCTTCCTTCCATAGTGCTCTACACTATGATTTTGACTGTGTGGAATGAAATTGAGCTTTTCAGGCTGATGGCCAAGATGTTAAGACAAATGTTTCCCTCTAGAATTCTATTAGCCGATGCCTTTTTTAGTCTTTGTTTATTAAAGCAGCTTACATTTTAGTTTTTCTATATCTCAGGCTATGGTTCAAAACCTCTTGTCTGTATATTTATTATATTGACTTCTATGAGAGCAAAGTGGCAACATGAACCTAAAATACATACTTTATCTTTGATTTTGGCATCCAAATTCACACACTGGTTCTCAGCCTCTTGGATCCGTTCTGCCATGGGAGACTGTTTTTCTTTTAATGCTCTTAATTCCACTTTCTGATGATCTCGACTTTGTTTCACTGTTTCATATTGCTTACGAACTTCTTCATATACCTAACAAACAACACAAAGGTATGACTGGCATTATGTCACTTTGTTCAACAGGCCTAAGTGGTTGTTTGCTGTTACAATTCTAAAGTCTCAACAGCATAGCAAGCGACAGATAGGGCCCTGGAATCCAACCCCCTGTTCAGAGAAGGAATCCAATTTAAACCATCTCTGACAGCTGCCCCATCTCTACCTGAATTATTTATTTATACACATATTTATAGGCCACCTATAACTGCCAAGGCGTTCCTAGGCAGCTTATCCTTGAATACCTAAACAACAGAGAACCCACCACTTCCCTAGGCGGTTGATTCTATTGTCTGACCACTCTGACCATCAGGATGTTTTTCTTGATGTTAACAATGATCCACCTTGCTGTAAATTAAGTCCATTACAGTGTCCTACATGCCCCATAAAAACCATTTAGATACTTGAAAAATGCTGATATATTGCTCCCACAACTCAGTTCTCTTCTCAAGGCTAAATATAACAAGTGCCTTCAATATTTCCCGATATTAGTGTTTCTAGCCCCGGATCACCTTTGCAGCCTTTCTCTGGCATTCTAATTTATCTGAATCCTTTCTGAAGTGTGGTGCCCAGAACTGGGCAAAGTATTTGAGAAGTGCAGAAACAGAGTCAAAATATAATAGTTCCAAAATCATTTTTTTCTATGATGTAACCGAAAATTGCATTTGTCTCTTTTGCAGCCACATCACACTGTTCATTTATATTAAATCTGAATAGAAAAGGTCATTTTTAGATGAAAGGCAATAGATGTGATGTCAGACATATAAAGTTTGAGAAGGGATGCCCTAACTAGATATTATTCAACAAAAAAACCCAAGACAACATTAAAGGTAGATTTATTTGACCTTCTATTCTGGTTTTTACTAGAACTTAAAGAAGATTGCAAGATTTATAAAAACACATGACCAAAATAAAATGCTCTGGTCTTGTTTTTGGCTTAAGTCTATACTGCTTCATTCAGAATCACGAGGTATGCATTTCACACTATAGTAATGGGACATAGGAAACATTCCAGCACATGAAGGATATGAAAAGAAATCTATGATGAGATTGTTTGGTTATTTTATTTAGGACTTTTTTATTACCAACCACAACCAAGGTCTCGGTCTTGCTTATATGGTTATATGCTTTTCTTCTGAATGATCTAGTTAGTGTATTAGTTGTGTGTGACTGTGAAACCAAAAATACAAAACAGATAACAAACCGTTGTCAACTTTATTTCTTTATCTCTATGATAAGTATGGTAACTAATTATACCAAATTAAGTAAAAAGTCCAGAAAGTAGACCCCCACCACTATTCTCCCTGCCTTTGTGAAGGGGCCTATTGCCATCCATCACCATCATCACCAGTTAATGTTAGGCTTAATGTTACCTCAAGAATCTTCTAAACTGTTTTAAGAACTGTCTCTTTTATTTGTGTATACATTACTGTATACCTACACACATACACACAGTTTCTCTCTCTCTTCAGTACCTGTAGTTACTTATTAGTATATTAATATTACAATGCTATATTGTGTTTAAGATGTTTTAGCAAATATGGAAGTGCTTCTTAACTGTTTTATATGAATAGAAAAGTAAAAATATATACATAGACTAAGACAAACATTTGGCTTCCTCATGCGATGTGACTTACATACAAATTCAACTTAAGGATGTTCTCAAGAACGAAACTCATTCTTAACCTGGGCCTGTATAAATTTCTCCTTTTTCTTAAAGTATATTTTATTCCAAAATAATACAAAATATATAAAAAATATATTATTCTGGGTTTGAAGTCATGAGGACAAGCAAAAAGTCCTGCCACTTAAGGTATTATTCAACCATCTGTTCAGCTACTGAAACTTTAGAATATATTGTTCACAAATCTTCAACAGTATCTTTACTCTACTAAGATCTGTAGGGGATTAGGCAGTAAGGGGCCCACCAAAGTGTTCCCATGAACAGGACAGTTGCTAGCTTGAACCACATTGCCACTGCTGTGCCATCTTCTTTCTTAGCGGAATCCCAGTGTGTTTGGCAAACAGTCTAGAGCACAATTCTACTGCAGAAAAGAGCATGCTCCACATGCAACTGGTTTCCAAGCTGAATTTCTGTTTATCCAGAGAAGCAGGGCACAGGGAAACTATATAACCTGTTTACCTGCATAATGAGATTCCGTACAGGCGGCCAGAGAAGTCATTTGGTAAGCTGTGTGGAGCCCCATTGTGCTGGCAAACAAAGGATACATGGCCCACACAACTTATTCCCAACAGTTTCACTGGAATTCAAGGAGAGCAGGCCCTTGCAGAGGCATCGGTGTACGGTTGCCCCTCCTTCTAAAGTTATTTACCTCATTTTACAGAGTTGCTTTTTAAAAAGTTGAAATTCTGCACAGTATCAATTCTGAACCCAGTACCACATTCTGTACTTTTTCTTCATTCAATGCAAACATTGAAACAAAATATATAGGCAAGACTAAATACATGTTAAGTAATTGCAAAATCACACACTTTGTATGGCCTGGCAAATAATATTTCCTTTTTAATATTTACTTTCATTATTATATCATTTTACGGGTTTTTAAAGTGTCTATATTTCACCAAGCATACTTGTTGTATTTTGTTTTTAAAGGCACATTTCCAAAAGTCTTTAAAAAAAATTAACCACTTACCAGCCAGGGTCTTTTTCTCTCAAGCATTGCAATTAAATCTAGATGGCGCTTGTGTTCATGATACCGCTCTACATCTTGCTTGTATCGTTCATTCTTTTGCTTCATTTTCTCTAGGCTGTTATTTTCCTCTATCCATGAATTCTGTTAGAATGCATATTTTAAGATATTACTTGACAGAATAAACAGAATTAAGAATTATTAATTAAGCATAAGTTTTATTTTATAATTGCTCCATGCCCTATTTTCAATTCAAATGAGCACATGAAAAGTAGTAGAATCTCCTCAAACTTCTAATGGATGTTATTCTATAGAGTGCAAGTAGAAAAAAGGAACTGAAGGTTTGGTATCATTATACAATTTCACTTAGCCAAGAAACTTCCTCACGATGAGAAATTCTGCACTTTTGCTTCAAATCCTCCCAAAACTTGCAAATGAAATAACAAACAAATATTATATAGAAACATTTAACCAATAATAGTCTGTATTAGGGAAGTCCTCTCATTATTGTTGAATTTTTAAATCACACATTTCCTTTTCCCTATACATAATATAGTGGAAGTGGACATCATACAGCCATCAATTTAATTTCAAAAACCCCATATATGAGATCATTGGAAACCTCTGGCAAGAGCCAGCTGTCCCATTTTCTGGTAACCCACTGAGCAGAAAAGAAATGAGAGAGGGAGAGAAAAAAGGGAGTATATGTGAACACAGCCCTTGACAGAAAGAAGGTTCCACACTGCTGCTATATAGTATGCAAATAGATAAAGAGGCAGCACAAATGTAAGAAATGTTTAAGAACAGTTAAGAAATGATTCACAAGACCATGTGTTTCCTTTCCCTTTGGTTCAAATCCCCCCACCATCTTAAGTAAAGTAACAATAGAGAGAGCCAGTGTGGTGTAGTGGTTAAGAGCATGGGACTGGGACTCAGACAATCTGGGCTCTAGTCACTGCTTAGCCATGGAACCAACTGGGTGACCTTGGGCCAGTCACAGACTCTCAGCCCAACCTACCTCACAGGGTTGTTGTTGTGGGGATAAGATGGAGGAGGAGAATGATGTAAGCTGCCTTGAGCCCTTTGTAGGAAAAAGGCAGGCTATAAATCAAAAAATAAGTAAAATAAATATATGAATACTTACACAAACATACTTAAGGGTCCACTCGACCATGATTTGAAACTAAAAGAATCTGGCCAATGATTAACAATGTAACCAAAGTTAATCCTAACATGTAATATTATTACATGAAATGTGGTGAACCTACTTTTCCTTATGAGAGGAAGCCCAGAGCAGGTAAGGATAAGCATAACAAATTGTTTTATACACAATGAAATAAATATGTGAACAGTACCACAATTCAATACCATTACCAAATTCAGGATGACAAATCTAATATAAAACAGTATTTCAGAAACATAATTAACAAATATTATGTCTAAGTAATTCAGCAAGTAATACACCTCTGCCACCAGCCAGGAGAACTGGGGTCACCAGGAAGCTGCACCCCCTGCCTCCCAGAACACCATGGCAAAGTGGAAAATAACTCGGACCCATTCATCTGCCAGGGAAGTTGAAGCTGCTGCAATGGTTATTTCTGTCCTTCTACTTCCCAATTTTTTCCGCTTGTTTTATGTCTGTTAGATTGCTACCCTGCTGTTAGGACCTATACAATGATTAGAAAATGTTAGGTGCTTTGTAAATGATAGGTGAAAAAGTTCAAATTCAGAGCAGCAACAAAATAATGCATTAAAGGCAAAAGTAGTTCTCTCAGTGAAGCATCAGTAAGAGGGAAAGATGACTGTGTGTTAAAATCCAAAATGCATTTTTCTTTTCCCAGCTGTTCTGAGCTTAAAACTGTCTTTTCCGAGTCACTTGGATTTGTAGCCATATTGAGGATATAAAACCAAAATAGAAACCCCAAAACATGCCTGCTAAAAATGTTAAAACTTCATTTACAAGGAAGTTACAAAGCCCCATTTTTGGTGTCCTACTGCTGGTGGGTAAACAACTTTTAATTCAAGCAGGCTTTTGTTGTGCTTTTAAATTTGTTTTAATGTATATGATTTATTGCTGTCTTAATTGAAGGGTTTGGAGGTTTATTGGTGGTTATATGCACTTGAGTGCACTTTTTCTTGGGAGAAAGAAAAATGCTTACATGTCAGGAAGGAGTGTAGATATGTGAAAACCAAAGAGAGAAAATGGGGAGATACAAGAGCCATGGTACACACAGAATAGATGAGGGAAACAAGAAATGAAATTCAGAAAGGTCATATTTTTTAGCCTTAGACTGGGCTGATGATTCAAAAAGAAAACTTATAAATACTTATGTATTTATTTTAAAAATAAAGGACTGAGAAAATCTTTCTCATGCACATCACCTACTTACCTCAAGCTCTCTCTCTCTGTGCCTTAGGTTTTTTAGGTCACAATGAAATTTGTACATTTCTGGAGGGCCAATTGATTTCTCTGTGGCTTCAAGTAACTCAATCTTAGATAATTTTGCAAATTCTCCAACTTTGTCCTGCAAAGTAAGACAAAATACAACCAGTATTCTGTGCACCAAAAAATCAAGCTATATTCTTTATAGGAATTATCTAGACTTTAAACTAATAAAAAGATCCAGCAGACTATTTCTAAAGCTTTCTATTTTACATGGAGCACAGCTTGTGAAGCAGCTTCCAGAGGCTAAGATAACCTTCTCCTCTTTCACCAGATGCGTCCATGTGTGAGCAGTGACTCTGGCAGGGCCTTTCAACGGTAGACAAATACCTTCCGCATCTTACCAGCAGCAAGCATCCTGCTGCCAACCTTCTTCCACTGAGAATAATTGTTATACTAGAACCTAGAGAAAAGCTGTCACCAAGATGCAGCCAGTACAGAAGCAGCCTTAATTGCCATTTTCTTGTTAGGGCGATGTCCAGAAAAACACATCTGCACCACCACCAATGCCAAAATGGCACTTTGGAAGGACCCCAACTCCTTTTTCCAGGGCTCTGGAAGTACACAAATGGCACCATAATCTTTTTAAACAACGTTTTCCTCCAGTTTTTCAGTATAAGAGTGCAGAAATTCCTGTCCACTATGTGTAATCTCACCAGGTTAATTTCCTTGTAGGTTACAGCCATCAAAGAAAACATAGACGTGGCAATGTACTAGGAAATCAACAAGGAGATACTGCATACACATTCAACTCAAAAGGAACAGGAAAAAATAATACTATGAACCCATTTGGGCAGTTCAGAAGCACTAAAAATGGAAACAAAAGGAGCACCAAGAATGGTGAGGGATTAATTCCCACTTGACAATATCCCTGTCTCACTGCTAAGCCTTGAACTCATACTTGTCAGTGTTCTTCTCACTTTCAACACATTTTCAAGTCTTGAAGTCCAAAAATGGGAGTTATCCCTTCTCCTTCTATCCCATTGAAACTGAGCAGTATGCTGGGATGAGAATAAGCTTAAAACCTTCCCAGACCAGTCTTACCAATTATGCTCAAGATTGCTGGAATGAAAAGGCTCTATCCCTGCTCTTATCACAGTTCTCCAGGGAGGCCGGGCACACAAGGATGACTCCATGCACATCTCTTTCCCTGGAGAACTGCTGAAATGAGAGAGAAATTAAACCTGCCTCCACACCACAGTACCACTAGAGTAGGGTAGAATGCTAGACTGATGCAGTAGGGAGGAGGCTTTAACGTTTGCCCTCACCAGGGTGATAATGGCAAGGTGAAACATGCTGGGGCCAGGAAAACAGTCCTGGGGGGCCTTAAGTTGCTGGAAAGCTGCATTTTATCCACTGTTGCTTTAGAACTTAACATGCACTGCTGGGATTTACAATGTCTTAAAAATAATTCCTTCATACCTGTGGAAGAAACTGGCACAGGTTGCCTACTTGAATATTTAAGGTTGAAATTTGGTCCTCTACCATTTTCAGAGTAGAAGATTTTCTATTAAGAAACCAAGATGACTGGTTGTTTGCCACAGACATTTCTCGTGTGATAATAAGATTGGCTGGATTCTTAAACCTAATAAACAGAAAATAATTGTCATTTTTTACCCATAACTATGAAAAATAATAAATAAAATGATCAGTAATAAAATGATGTTGCATGCTCATCTAATACCTCAATGCTACACTTTCTCAATATTTTTACAGATAAAATTTATTATACACATTTACACAGAACAGAAACAAGAACAAGTCTGATTACTCACAGCTCGATTTCAATTACTCCTTTAGCACAACCCCGCTTCACATAGTGACCAATCTGGGGGGAAAAATTAGCATGTAAACCTCAACACAAGCCTAATTTGCCATCATCATCATCTTACTATTATTATAATGTGTTTCTCATTTGCTTATCACTCTAAGAAAATTGAAGTACAATTATTTCTCTTGGTTCTGGACATAATATAATCAAATAGAAATGCATACAAAAGGAAAAAGAAATGGGAGGGAAAGAAAAAAATATTTGGTACAAATACTCGATGTTACAGGACATCAACACTCAAGCCAGAAGCCCTTGCCCCCCCCAGCCAAGGGCAAAGGCCAGAATGAACATTCTTTCAGCCAGTTTCAGGGACACTGGCAGTTACAGAGGTATCTTATTTTAAGGGAGTCGAGAGAAGTAAGCAATTTAAAAGTAAAAGCAATGGCATAGGTAGTGCAAACTGCTTTAAAGCCAGGAATGATCTTTTTAGCTGCAATACTGTCATAAACAGAGAAAGCAGGTGAAGTGAATAATTTCACTGCTACGGTAAGTCAAATAGAAGGGCAATACATCACTGAGCAACATTTGCATAATCATAATCCTGAATTCTTTGAATGTCTTAGACCTAATTCAAAGGGAAAGCATGTTGCTTTGTCCTCATGGAACTATAACCTCAGAATACAGCACAAGTTAGTTGTTTCCTGCTGAGCTACCAAAGCAGGTCAATACAAATTGCAACATAAAATGTATGATCTCAACATACTTGCCAAGTAATACATGACCTTATTAGTAATAATATTACATGACCTTCTTAAACATCTGAACATGCTTTTGTTTAAAGAAAATGTGAGCTCTAATGCAGTCTATGTTCTAAAATTAGACCATATCGCCTAGCTCAGTGGTTATTCCTATTTAGTTGCACTATTGTGAGTACAGTGAAAGCAACTGAGAGCTCAAAGAAAATCATGAGCAGTCTTTCTTCTGAGCTCTGTCCAGACAGATAGTGCACCCTGTGTGTTGTACATAAGATTAACATGCAAATTTATACCCATGCCCAAGAGCACTACAGTACATAAAAGATAGCCAAGCATATCAATCTTGCGTAGGTGGTCATTTGGTAAAGAACTGAAAGCATGAAAAAGGTATGAAAGTCAGAACACTGAAAAACAGAACACTCTGTATTATTATTATTAATAATAATAATTAATAATAATAACAACATTATCCTATTTTGGCATCTATTTTCCATCCATCATATAGAAACAATCTTGGGAGATTTAATTACTATAATCCAATATTAGACTGCAAATAATTATTCTCACCTTGTCTGCACGACCTATGAAGCAAGGTTTTCCTGCAAGTCCCAGGCATATAGCACAAACAATGCTTGATTTACCTGTTCCATTAGCTCCCACTATCATATTTAAATGAGGTCCTGGATATATCTCACAGTTATCATAAGTTCTGTAAGGCGATATTATTAAAACATTGTTTATAAAGTAAGAAGCATATGAAGATGAAAATAAATCAAAATTTAAACTAATTGCTAAAATTCATGATATTTAAGTCATGCACTACTTTACAGAACTACTTACTTTGCCTACTACAACACCAATTCTGTACCTACCTACCGGGGAGTAGGTTCCACCAAATTCATAGGACTTATTTCCATGCTGACATGTAATGAGGATTGCCCTACAATTCCCATATGCTACATGCCAATAGATTGTATATATTAAAAGCTGCATAAGAGCTCTGAGTTGACACTGGAGCAATTGGGATTTTGCATCAACTGTAACATAGCCTGTGCCTAGGGAATAGAATGGCCACCTAGCCAATTTCTTAAGAGCAAAGACTGCATTTAATGTTAATTCTAAGCTAAGTCCTATTCATCTCCTACTCTACTTTAAGTAGCACTAAAATGAGATTCAAGCGAAAGTCTTTATCAACCCAATATAGAATTCTACACTTTCTGGAAAGCAATCAATCACTGTTCATATAAATGTTTGAAAAGGTAGCTGTGACCATGACATAGCCATAAAGACAGCAAATGTGCAGCCACATCTCTTCACAAACCTACTCCATTAAACCTCTATTCAGCAGAATTTACTCCCATAGAAAGGTTCACTGTATTCAGGCCCTGCACCTAAACGACATACATGTTTACTCAGAAGCGAGTGCCACTGTCCACAGTCAAGTAAGCCTACACAAAGAGCTTTGGATGTGGGGCTGTATATAGATGAAACAAATAATAAAAATATAACCTAAGGCTGTAACATATATCCACTTACCGAAAAGTAAGCCACACTAAATTCAACGCAACTTACTTTTAAGTTGGCAAGAGTAAATTTGGATGCAAAGATAAGTTAATGGAAGGAAGTTCACAGATGTTTCTTCTACTCTTTTCATCTCCATATACCCAAAAGCCTCCCCAGAGGATCTGAATTCCCTGCAGAGTAACAGATCTTGGGTAAGCTCACAAAGAGGGGGGGGGGGGGAATCACCAGAGGCCGACCAGCCTCGGCAGGCACCTCTCCTATTCGTGGTGATTCTTCCCTACATTCTAAACCTCTATGTTAGCTTCCATAGGTTTCCTTCAGCTTATTTATATTACTATCCACGTGTGCGCAAGTTTTTCTACTACAGTAAACCACCTTGTGAGGGCAGTAAAGCCAGGAAGGCAGATGGAAAACATCTTCAAAAGGGTACAATCCTATACATGTTCGGACAGGAAAAACAAAAGCCCTATAACTCCCATGCTGGGCCTTTTTCTGTCTAAACCTGCATAGATTATGCCTTTATTAAACAACATGATTCTGACGTGGAGAACAGTTAGTGGTAGAGATTGACCGTTAAGTTCCAGAAATGCCTGCGGCCTGCTTAGTCTTTGGGCTCCTCACGCCAGCGTCTAGCCCGAAGGCATTCAGGGCAGGCACTTCATGGAAACGATCCAAGAGCACAGCAGGCTGCCACTCGGCCACACCACGTTCCTGACGGAAAGCGCCCTCGCTGGGGAGACGGAAGAATCCGCCCCACGCCCGGAGGGCCACCCTCTTCAGTCGCGCTTCTCCTCACGCCCCGCCTCACTACTGACGGTCGCGGGGCGGCCCTTTATGCATCCCGCGCACTCACAGGAAGTTCTCCATATAAATCCTCACGATAGCACCCTCCACGAACAACGTTTCAGCTGGCCGCTGGCCGGCCTCTTCTGGCGTACAGATTCCAGCACTTCGCTTGCTGCGAGCCTTCCTACCACCGCTTTCTTCCGCCTCGGTGCCCGCAAGTTTGCGCTTGGAGGAAGACGCCATCTTACCAACTCCCACGGCGACTAGTACGCTAAGGTGTGTTTAGAAAGCCTATTATGCGCGCCCGTCTCCCATTGGTTGTCGGAGCGGGACGTAAGGCTGCGCGTGTATCTCATTGGTTAGGGCAGCCGTGGGGCTCGAGAGTATTTCCGTTGGAGAAAAGTAGGAGACCATTTCGTCTTACTGTTACGCAATCCGTTAGGGAAGCGAGTTCAACAAAACCCTTCCTATTGGCTAAGGCGAGAAGCGGCATTTTCGCTGGGTGGGAGCTGGAAAGAAGCGTTCCTTCGAGGGGCAGGCTTTGGTAGAAGTCGTTGTAGACAGTAGGGGTGGCCAATAGGAGGGGGCTCCTGGCGCACGTGATGCAGTTGTTAATGTGCCACTGGTTGTTGGAAAAGGAAAGGGTGCTCCAATAAGGACAGTGAGTGCCCATGAGGAAAGAAAACGGATATTTATACCTGAGCAACAACGCTGAACACCTGCCAGTGACAATTTCTGGTGCGAGCTCCATCTTGAATTGAAGCGAAGACTCTCATGGCCACAAGATCTGGCCTGAGACTTGTGCTTTTCTGTCTCTTTCCCCATCTGCTTTTCCAGAACGGCGAGGAACCACAATTCCCAGTGTGCAATATTGCAGAATCGGAGGTGGGACGGGTTTTGGTTTGGCCTGAGCTAGCGGGAAAATCCCTGTGATCCTGGAGACAATAGGAGGGTAACGCTTCCAACCGCAGAGGTCTGTCCAGTGGTTGGCTTGTTTAGTGAGAACTTGTCACGTGAGCAGAAATATTCTCTTTTGATGAAACTTTCTACGTACATAGAATGTCTAAATCTCTATGCTTACTCCAGTCCAGAGAAGGTTAGTGCAATCTAATGATGCAGTCCTATGCAGATTGATTTTATAAAGGAAGCCAGAGCCTTCAGTTTGCAAAGGGCTGAGCAGGGCTGTCAAGGGCAGGACGTTGTGGAGGGCGCTCAGTCATAAGGTCAGTCATGAGCTGGAGATGACTTGAGAGCAGGTAGCAAGAACACACTTACCTAGAAGTAAATGCCATTAAATTCAAAGGGATTATATATTTAATCAAATTGTTATTTCACTTTCGAGGGAGGTCAGAGCCATTCATAATTGTGCCTCCCTACATATCCTCACAGCAACCATGTGACATAGACCTGGGAGACCTGGGAGATAGTAGTTGACTCATAGTCACCTAATGATCTTCACAGGTGAATGGAAATTCGAATCTGTTGCACCACAGGCCTTGAGTATTTCCAAATAGGACTGCTAGCACTTCAAGTCAGAAGGAATTGTGCAGATATTCAGTTGTTGCTTAATAGGTTTTCTGCAGTAAGAAAAAAGATGGAAGAAATGATGGGGAAAATAGGATATTTATGAGTGCAAGATGTCATCTGGGCATACACACCCATAAAATGAGTGAATGAGGCATGATCATGGCATAAGTGTCATTTAGAAACACCCCTAATTATACCATGGTATGCCTCAGACTAGGCTGTTAAGTTCCATTGACATCAATGGAACAAATTAGTCAGACAGCACAAGTCCCAGAAGTTTCTTTCCGTGGACACTGACAGAATCATACAGTTGGAATGGGCCTAGCAGGCCATCAGGTCCAACTGTCTGCTCAATGCAGGATTCAAGGCATGCATCCAGATCTCAACCAGGCCTGACACTGCTTTGCTTCCAAGATTAGGCAGGATCAAGCACTTCAGGCTTTACAGAAGCAACTAGCGTCAGCTGGATTTAGTGCCATTATTTTGCCAATCCTTCCTGTAAACTTGGAGAGGATGTGCACAATATTAGGCCCACACGTAGATGGTGAATATGGTTACTTGTCTTTTATTGCTCCACTTATGCCAGTAATGAACAGCAACAGTTTAAATTTAGTGGTGAACTGTTGCTCAAATTAAGCCTTCTAAAGGGAAGCATTATCATCCATCTTTTAGTTCATGATACAAAAGGGAACATAAGAGCAAGTATACATTATGCACTAAAACAAATATTGACCTTCCTGTATCAGTAGTAAAAGTGGATTATACATTTACTAGAGTAAAACATACTTTGCTTGTACTCAGATCTGTTTTTAGATCACCACTTCTCTCCTTTTTCCCAGGGTTGTTTCATTCACAGGTAATATGTGTGTTGGTGTCCGTTACTTGTGAAGGCTGGTATTGCAATAAACCAATTTTCTACAGAATATCCAACTACTATTTTGAGAGCTAATGCCATTAAGACTGGCAGAAATAGATAGCCTTCTCTTCCATTAATTTGTCTAATCCCCTTTTACATTAATAGACATCTTTACTTTCTAGGAAAGAGAATTCCATAACTTAACTATGCATTGTATGAAGATGTACTTCCTTTTATCCATCTTGAATTGCCCACCAATCAGTTTCTTGGAATGACCTTGAATTGTATTATTATGGGAGGGGCAAAAAAGCATACCCATCTTTTTCTGCACCAGGTATAATTCTTAACACCTTTATCATGCCCTACCTTACTTGCCTTTTTTTCTAAGCTAAACAATCCCAGTTGTTACAGCTGTTCCTCATAGAGGAGTTGCTCCAATCTCTTGACCATTTTAGTTGCCCTTCTCTGCCCTTTTCTGGCTCAATAATGTCCTTTTTCAGATGCAGCAACCACAACTGTATGCAGTATTCTAAGTACAGTCACATCAAAGTTTAGTACAAGGGAAGTACCAACTTGGCAGTTTCATTGTCAATTCCTTTGGTGTGAGATTTTGTCAAGAGTCTTTTAGAAATCCAAGTAAGTAATATCCCTTGGATCCTCATGTCAACATATTGACATTCTCAAAGAATTCTAGCTGATTAGACAGAATTACTTTGCAGGAGCCTTGTTTTTTGTTTTGTTTTTTCCAGCAGGGCTTGCCCTCCATGTACTTACCAATTTCATCTTTAATAATACTTTCTGCCAATTTACCTGGAACAGACATTATGTTAACCAGCCTATAATTTCCCAAATCTCCCAATCCCTTTTAAAAAATTGATATTACATTGGTCATTCTCCATTTCTTTGCTGCAGAGGCTGATCTAAGGAACATATTACACAATTTTATAAGAAGGTCAGCAATTTCATATTTGGGCTTTTTAGGAACTTCAGGATGGATACTATTTGAGCCTAGTGATTTATTAACTGAGAATTGAATACTTTTTACTGCCCAGAGAGTCCCATGTGGAATTATTGGGAACAAGTTTATAAATGTAATAAATATTTTGTCACTACTACCTGTCTTATTCCCTTCTTGAATATGTAACTTTAGGAATGGGTATTTTTCTCATATCCTCTGCTGCAAGCACGGATGAAAATAGTTCAGCTATTATATTCACAGTATTCAATTACAGATGAGAGGCAGACTGGCAATATTTACACAACTGGGTGCTTAGGTGGTATTTAAAGATATGAATAGCTTTAAATAGTTAATACAACCAATTAATTAAAAATACAAAACCAACCCTAAATTACTACTATGTAACATCTGTGTCAATTATCCATCACTAACATGATAGTAAAGTCTCTCCTAGGAAAATCCTATCAGTTCTGTTTTCTAGTGTGTCTCTTTATTGTTGTTTTTTTTTGTATTCATTAGGTGTCTTGCCATCAACCAGCATTTTGTTTTTAATTGTTGTTTCCTTACAATTTGTACTCCATCTCTTTACTACCCCTGCATCCTTACCTGACGGCAGGCAGTAGGCACTTCTTACGATGTTTCAAAATGGAGAAAAAAAAAAAGGCTTACTGGAGTTACACACTTGTTGTCTGGGTGGATAATAGTTTTCAAGTCTCCACCAGATGGCATTCAAATGTTATAGAAGTGACAAAATTTTACAAGTATATTTATGAGACATTTAGTGAAAAAAACATTTTGAAGAAGGTACAGAGGAATGTATTGTTCTTCCACGATGATTTCTTATAGTGGGGTATGTAAATCAATTTAAATATATTTTGTTAAGAAAGAATTATTTGGCAATATTATAGTTTACGATGGTAGCAAAACTGGTTGAAAAATGTTACAAGGAATTAAAGGCCAATTGATTAATTTTGTTGTTGTTACATGCTGCCAAATCATCCCTGACTTAGAGTGATGCTATGAATTAATGCTCTTCAAAATTCCTGTTCCCAACAGCCCTGCTCAGATCTTACAAATTCAAGTCTGTGGATTCCTTAATGGATCCTTTCCACAGTTGTTCTTCATCTTCTTCTGCCTTTCACCTTCTCTAGCATTATTCTCTTTTCAGTGATTCTTGGCTTCTCATGAGGTGCCCAAAGAATGACAGCTTGTTTCATCCTGTTTACTTCTGAACTGATGACTGTAGTGCATAAATGGAACAAGAGGGCAACCCTATAAAACTTTATTCCAACAATGATTCAAGTGTCAATTCCTGGACCCCGTTCTCCAGCTAAGCATTGCTGCTCTCAAGTAATTGAGTACAGCTGTACAAAATGTTCTTAGTTCCCTGCATTTGCCCACTCGTTCTTCCCCTAGGCCCAATCCCTTTAACTGCCCAGAAAGATAGGGCAGACAAGTGAGGTGGCTCTTCCTTCTACACATTTCAATTGTTGTCTTCGGCCTGAAGGAAAACAACTAGACAAGCAAGTGGCAGCAGGAGTTGAAGCAGCAACAATGCCATGAGGCTTTAGTGGTCAGCCCTAAACCCATCACATCACTGCCCTCTTGAGTTTTGGTCTTCAAAGGTGGACACGAATATTGATACCCTCGGTCAAGCATTAAGAGAAAATTAGTATAAGAAGTATTTGTGGTGGTATATTGTCCTGAAAGATATACAGAAAATGAATAAGAATTAGAATGGAAAATGTTGGAAATTCAAAGAAATGGATGGGATTTTTTTTTTTTACCATATGTGGTGGACATGTGATAAAAGTGTTTGGAATCAGATACATGTGGAAATGCAGATAGTTCTCAAATCAATTTTCCTATGAATGCAAAGAATACCTTACTGAGTATTATACCAGAAACTCTTCCAAAGAATATTCTAGTGTTATTTAGATATACGATAGCAGCAGCAAGAGATACAATTGCATCCAAGCGGAAAGCAGAAAACTATCCAACTACCAAAGATTGGAAAAATAAGCTAGCTGAATATGCAACAATGGCAAAATTAACCAATTATATAAATAGAAGACCTGCCAAAGAATTTAATAAAAATGGGAAGCTTATTATGAGCAATTTAATATTTAAGAAAACAAAATTTGTAAAAATATCAACAGAGGTTTTTACTTCATGCTAAAGCTATGACATCATTTCATTGCTTCGATAGATTAATCTGTTGTTGAACTTTAATTGAGAATAGAGGGGGAGACAGAAATTTTTGCTTTCAGATGAACAGGTTAGATGTTGAAATTATATGCTATATTTCCATAATATCCCTTGGTAGCCTTTTGCTTTCTCATATTCATATATATATATATATATATATATATATGAAATGCATGTATCATTTATTTGTATCTTATTTCTTTTTTGTGAAAATAAAGATATATTTTAAAAAATCTCAATGGGCTGGGTTGGGGAAGGCTGATTTATTGCATTGTGATTTAAGTTTTTGGATTTCCATTAAAGCATTTTTGCAAGCAAGCCAGAAAGAAAGAAAAGAATATTGATGCTGCCACATTCTGGATCATCTTTTTTCCCCCTAATTTTTTTCAAAACACAGCAAACCAATTCAGATTTCCAAGTCACCACTGCATACATAATGATGACACGATCAACTGCTCCTGAGGAAGAAAGTAAACATACTTCAACACGGATGAAAGCCATTTCTGGTATCATGTAATTGGAAGTTACGTAGAATCACATTTTATTGTGTTTCAGAATGATAGAAACAATATATACATGTGCACACATACACATACAAAATAGACATCCATACTTTTTATAAAATTATTCAATCAAATGTGTGGCATCTACCTCTAACAAGGATGCAAACTGTGGCTAAATATATATATATATATATATATATATATATATATATAAAAAAGACTATTTTGTGCAAGACCGATTCCCAACCCCCCCACCCCCGCAAACTGGGTTTATTGTAGGCTATGCTGATCAGCCTTGATATATTTACATCTCTATCAGGACATTTATACACATTTATTGCTTAATTGCAGAGATGATAAATTTATTCATTTCAATAATTGTGGCCAAGGAATAAGAAACTTCGATAGGATTACACCCTTAATGTGTTACAACATGTTCTGAAAAGATTGATTTTCCTAAACAGCGGTGGAAACAGCTCCAGTCAGTTATCAGAACATTACTAGTGCTCAAGAATAGTTCCTTCATTATTTCATAATCAAACTAAAGCACAATCTTATGAAAGTTTAGATATGTTGGGAATGGTAAGCCCTTTTTCTGTCTAAAGGGTTGTGCCTTAAATCTTTTATTTGCCCAAGAAAAAACATTCACTGAATGCAGAATTAGTTACACAATAACAGATTGTGTCCATTTTACTTTCTGTAATTATGTGCATAAAAATACTTATCTTAGCAATATATATCTATTGCTGCACAATGTGCAAAATGAATAGCCCCTTAGATTAACTGATGTCACATGCAAAATACAGCACAAAGTGAGGGAAGCCCTGAGTCAGTAACTCTATTTGCCAGACCAAAGTTCAGTCCTTGTTGAATTCTTCCCATGCCATAATAAAATAGTCCAATACTTATTACTTTACAAATTAAAGGCATGGACGAGGCTGTGCAGTTTCCCTGGTAGATAAGCAATGTGATGCTTCTGCAGAGCTCAGTATTCAATTTCATTAAAATCAGCAGAATATCCAGATGACTGTAGTGTGGTTTCTTCTATTTCTAGAAGGGGGAGAGAAAAAATATTTGAAGCATCTGTTTCTGTATGGGTAAATTTATTTCTAGCCTTGCAGGTCTTTTTCAGGCATTGCAGACAAATAATTAAGAGTACAATCCTTTGCATGTTTAGACAGAAGAAAGCCCTACAACTCTCAGCTTGCCATAGCCAATATAGCTGACTGCAGCATGTTGGAAATTGTAGGACTTCCTTCTATCTAAACTGCTTTTGTTCCAGAAGTGATCTGGTGGAATTTAAGCAATGTATTACATTTGGTAAGAAAATTTAATAGTTTATTATGAATAAGAACTACTACAGTCAAAACTATTTAGATCTACAGGCTACAAATTTACAGTTGTCACTAATGAATGTCTCATTTTATTGTTTTTATATCTGTGGTTTGGATACTATTCATTGTCTGACATTCTGAACTCATGTTTAGAAATGAAGCAGAAAAAATAGAACTTTAAACAAATTTACCTTTACAAGGTCCCGGCTGAAACAAAATGTCATCTATAGCAATATCACTTCTCACTGATATTCCACGAACTGCTTCGAATATAATCTGTATTTTAAAGAACAATGTTATAAATGGTTTTGAGACCGAAGTTAAATAACTATTTTTAAAATGCTCTGCTGTGCCTCCTAAAAGATTCCTTAACTGTTATGGTTTGGATCATAACTAATGGGAATGGAATCTAGGTCTTGCAAATGGGTTTTCTCATCCCTTCCAGGCTTCTAGACCCCAAAACCCCCTCTGGGGTATTGAAGGACCCTTCTGAATGGTCCTTCAGTGGTGGGGGCTGAGGAGCAAGGGGGAGCTATGGGAGGGAGGAATCACCCAACATTGAGTAGAGGCAGCTCAACTCACAGTGGGTGCCCATCCCTCCACCAGCAGTCCCCTATTGCTGCACATCCTTACTGACACAGGCATGGAACTACAGTTTATGAATTCATGGCTATAAATAAATTTATGAATTCATGACTGACCCTATGTCAGTCCATTATCTGAACCTAAATCTACAAAGAGCATATAGTTGTGAGGCTGTGGGATAAAAGCA
This sequence comes from Varanus komodoensis, assembly GCF_004798865.1. Taxonomy (NCBI): domain Eukaryota; kingdom Metazoa; phylum Chordata; class Lepidosauria; order Squamata; family Varanidae; genus Varanus; species Varanus komodoensis. The sequence continues at coordinate 49,564,150 of NW_025336087.1, forward strand.
CGCAGTGTGGATTTCTAGCACAACAATGGGTTAAGGGGGCTTTGCATCGCTATCTTCAAATAAGTAATAACCTTGTTGATTATAATTTATGAGGGTGAATCAATTCTACCAGAGGTTCTTTTCCTTGCCTAGATCTCACTTCAGACTCTGCGATATCTATAAACACACAGAGTTTGAAGTGAACTAATGGATTACACATCACAAATATTCCCTCTGATGGGATTAATCACTGGTAGCTTACCTGATGAGATTTATCACAAGTATATTGTATTAGACCTCTTAACCATGTGATGCTTTGTTCGCCTCGCCTCTTCCAGATGAGGATCTCATCCTTAGCATCGTGCTTCTTCACATAAATATTTAATAGCCCAGTCCCAGCACCATACATGTGATAAAAAAATTTAAGACACTGATGGCCAAAGGTCCGCCGAAGTAACCTCGAAATAAGCCGTGCTTTCTGTCCATAGATCATGTGAGATGCTTCTATATACATATAATACCCTATGAAAAAGTGAAGGCATTAATCTGGATAAGGTTTTGTTATTGGTAGCCTAGGTTGTCCTAGGAACTACATTGTTCACAGTTCAGTTCAAAGACAAGGCACTAGTTGCTTCCACAGAAAAACAATGTAATGCTGTCAAGGCATTGCTTTTCTGCAGTAGGCTGGAAGTAGAACTGAATTGGGTTTACACAGGACTCAGTGTAATGCCATATAATCCAGCAATGCGCAGATGCATCTATAAATCCAGTGTTTACTCATATGTGCCATTCAGCAGAGGTTCCCTTTGAATCCTACTGAGCACTGCTGAAGGATTATTGATAAATTTCCCCGACTTAGTCATTTGCTGTCGCATTTGCTGGAAGTCGCATAAATGCGGCTTCCTTTATAAAGAAACAGCACTATTTTTTCTATAGAATGAAGGGGGACAGGGAAGGGGGTGCTGATAAGAGTTTAGAAAATCCTGAATGAAAAGTGACATCAATGGGCAATTCATTCTTAATCCTTCAACTATGATGTACAGGAACAAATAATTTAGGTTAAACTACAAACAGGATTAAAGATCAAGGAGTTCTTAAAAGTCTCAACAGCACTCGGTCTGTCCTTACAGGTCCGGATTGCACTGTATCATCCTCTCCACCACCCAGTGCAAATCACAAAAGGACTGCATGGAAATCCCTGATAGGCAACAGTTTGTCAGTGGTGATGTCTAGATTCTTTAAGAAATAGAGTAAACAAAGAATGGACATTTCAGAGAAAAGGACTAGGGTTGGGGGCTAGGGTGGAAGCAACTACAGAGGTGGTGATAATACTTATACTTCAAAGAGATTGCCAACAGCAGTGACATTATCTTAAAAAAATAAATGTAATCCTTAAACAAATTCGAGGGATAGGCTGCAGGGGAAAGAGGCTATCAGCAAAATCCCCTTTTCCTAGATCATAAGCTGGTCCAGAAATGGAGTAGTACCATTGGATTCCACCCCCTGCATATAATACACAACTCTGAGGAAAAATTCATTCATTCATTTATACACACACACATTTTTATAGGCTGCCTATAACTGCCAAGGCCTTCCTAGGCAGCTTACATCCATCCATGAATATGTATAGAATGATTTACTTTTGTCTATGCTTTCTGAACAGCTCAGAGATCCTTATAGCCTCAGCCAAAAAATAAAAAAAATATTCTGTTCCAAAAAAGCCTGCATTATTTACCTGGTATTAATTATGAAAACGAATAGCAATTGTGACAACATGCTTTGTTTCCATACAGTTGCTCATCCGGCCTTTCCCTCTATAAATAGAACACTTTCCCCCTATTCCCCCCTTTCTAAAGAACAAGTGGTAAAATTATGGGAGAAGGATGATATGTAAGAGGTAGAAAAGCACATATATAACTTACACACAATGAGTAAAGGTATACTGACAAAAGCAGAATAAACACGGAAATGAATCTACAAGGAGTAGGACATTGCAAGAGGCCATAAGGAGAGAGAAAGAGTGAGATCACTGCAGGATGCAGACTTCCCTTGCTGGTACACTGAAACATTTATTCCATACAAGTTTTCAAAGTTTAAAAGCCAGAAACTAACTTTAAAAAAACAAACCCAATTGTATTTTTAATTCTAATCAGATTAAATTAGGCATCTGTCAAATACCAAATTTTCTGTAAAATGTTAAATATGGGAAATTGCTAAAGTATAGTATTATTGTATACAGTAATCTTCTGTTATCTTATGCTCTCATTATATATCTTATAGTCACCCATCATGCCTCTCACCCCATTACTTTTAGAAAATGACAGCTTTTGTCCCTCCCTGTTGCCAGACACCCTGCTTTTCTCTGAGCAAATTCCCCATCTTCTTTTATTTCATGTCCTAATGTGAATAGTTCTGCTATAGCTTTTTCCTCATGTGAGTCACAAACATTTAATAATCCGAATAAAGCCATTTAGTCTTCATCTTCTCTTACCACTTCAGGTGTCGAGGGAAATACAAAGTTCTGGATCTTGCACTTATGGCAGGCATATCCAAAGTCCGGCCCGGGGGCCAATTGCGGCCCGTTTTCAAATTTCGAGCAGCTCGCAGCCTCTTCTCCCCGCCAGCTCAGCCTGTTACTCATCCCCGCCGGCCGGCGTTTTTCCCTTCACCGCACAGTGGTTCCCGCAGCTGTCCCCTGCTGCCTCCTGCTCCTTCAAGGCTGGTGGTTATATTTCACCAGAAGATGGCAGTAGACCTGAGTCAGCACTCTCGCCTTGTGACCCTTGTGACACAAGGCTTGTGTGCCCATTTCTAAAATGGCGACTGTAACTAAAAAAAAGGAAAGTTGACAGCGAGGGCCGCCACTTCCAGGACAAGTGGAAATTGGAGTATTTTTTCACTGAAATACAAAACAACTGTGTCTGCCTAATTTGCCAAGAGACTGTGGCTGTTTTCAAGGAATTCAATATCAAGAGGCACTACCAGACAAAACATGCTTACTACAACAAGCTAACTGGGAATGAACGCGGCGAAAAATTGAAGGAACTGGAAGCTGCTTTAATGGCACAGCAGCGCTTTTTCACAATAGCCCGTGAATCAAATGAAAATGCCACAAAGGCGAGCTACGAGGTGGCAACGCTGATTGCCAAGCACTGCAAACCTTTTACTGAGGGTGAATTTATTAAAGACTGCGTGATGAAAATGGTGGAGAAAATTTGTCCTGAGCAGAAGCAAGAGTTTGCCAATGTTTGCCTGGCTCGTAACACTGTGGTACGGAGAATTGAAGACGTTTTATCTGATATTAAGGGACCGTTAGAGGCAAAAGGAGTGGAGTTTGACTTTTTTTCGTTATCCTGCAACGAAAGCACGGATGCATCTGACACCGCTCAGTTATTGATTTTTTTGAGAGGAGTGGACAATGACATGAACGTGAGTCAAGAGCTACTTGACCTCCAGAGCCTTAAGGACCAAACAAGAGGAACAGATTTGTTTCTGTTTGTTCCGCCATAGATGACATGACACTACCGTGGAATAAAGTCACTGGGATTATTACGGATGGCGCACCTGCCATGGCTGGCGAGCGAAGTGGATTATCAACCCTAGTCTGTAACAAAGCGAAGAAGGAGGCAAAGCTATAAAACTCCACTGTATTATTCACCACAAGTTCTCTGTGCCAACATCTGAAATATGATCATGTTATGAAACCGGTGATGAAGGCTATTAATTATATTCGCTCCAAAGCCCTGTGCCACCGCCAGTTTCAACAGTTTCTACTCGACATCCAGGCTGAATACGGAGATGTTGTGTATCACAACAAGGTAAGATGGCTCAGTTGGGGGTCTGCACTGCAGCGCTTCTACTCTCTTAGGGAGGAAATCGGACAATTCTTGGCAAAAAAGGGACAACCGATGCCAGATCTATCTGATCCTGTTTGGCTGGCTGATTTTGGATTTTTAGTTGACATAACATGACATCTGAACATGCTGAACATGAGCCTTCAGGGGCAAAATGCAGTGGTAAGCCAACTGTATTCACATATCAAAGCCTTTGGGACCAAGCTGCTACTTTTCTAAAGGCACCTGTCACAAATGCAGCCCAAAACCACACATTTCCCATCGCTGCAGGAAATAATGACCAGTTTTCCACAGAACAATATGAGTGCGCAAATAAGGAGGTATGAAGTAGACATCTCATCTCTGGCTGAGGAGTTTCAACAGCGCTTTCGGGATTTTGCAGCTATTGAAAAGGAGATCACGCTTTTTTCATCTCCTTTCTGCGTGGACCCTGATGATGCTCCAGACCACCTGCAGCTGGAGCTCATTGAGCTGCAGTGTGACGCCGAGTGTCGCAGTTGGCACGAACAGCTCCCTCTTGTCAACTTTTACCGCCAGCTGGATAAAGACAGGTTCCAAGAGATTCGAACATTTGCTAAGAAAATGCTGAGCTTGTTTGGTTCGACATACTTGTGCGAGAAGACATTCTCGGTTATGAACGTTAACAAGAACTGCGTGAGGATGAGACTAAGTGACTTTCACCTGCGTGACATCTTGCGCATCAAAACCACTGTTTTTGAGCCAGTCCTGGCCTATATAATGCAGTCGAGATCTCAGTATCACCCTTCACATTAGTGCAGTTAAGTTATTTGTTTAGTCTTTCATAAAATAGTTCATTTGCATTTAATGTTAATGGCTCAAAGAATGTCAGGCTGAATGGTCGGCCCCCACACATTTTCACTTCACCAAATCTGGCCCTCCTTGCAAAAAGTTTGGACACCCCTGACTTATGGCAACATCAACCATTGTAGTATGTCTTTGATGTTGTCTCCCCATCTTCCTCTGGGTCTGCCTAGCACTCTTTGGCCTTCTCTTTTTGGGCATGCCTTGAATGGTATGGACTCCCAAGACATTCTCTCCAGACGAGCAAACCACTTTATTTGCTGTTTTTGTATATAGTTAAGATTAGTTCTATTCCAGTTCTTTCCTTTATAATCTCATTCCTGATTTTATCCCTTATGGTCACACCAGCAGCTTTCCTCAAATATCTAGTTTCTGTGGTGACTTTCATTTATGTTTTGTTGTAAGTGTCCATGTTTGACACTGGTAGCATAGGGTGGTGGTGAATATGCTTTGTATGAGGTGCTTCTTTGTGTGGAGTAAGTGGGGTAAGCTGTCCCAATAGTTGGTTTGCCTCACTGCATCATATGTTCATCTCTTCATCCATTTTTCCATCTTCTATGAATGTTGTTCCTAGATATTTGAAATCAGACACTTGTTTTATGTTTGTTCCCATTATTTCTTTATTTATGGTATGCTTTTTCCTTCCAATTGCCATTACTTCAGTCTTCTCTTTGCCGATTCTCATATTGTTTCCCTTGCATTCCTGGTTCATGGACATAAGATATTGCTGCAGCTCCTTATCTATACTTGCTATCAATGCCTGATCATCCGCAAAGAGTAATTTGTTGATGTTATTCCATTCTTGGGCTTGGCTTTTTTGCTTATGCTATCTATGTAGGTGATAAATAAAAATGGTGATAGTACATATCCTTGTTTTACTTCGGATGTTATTGTGAAGGGTTCCAATATTCCTTGGTTTGTTCTAACTTCTGCAATTGCTATAAAAGCTTTTGTATACTCTAATAAGATGTTCACTTACTCTGTATTGGGTCATTGTTTGCCATAGCAATATCCTATCAAATCTATTGAATGTTTTCTCTTGGTCTTCAAATGCTACAAAGAGATTCTTATTGTAGTCCATATTCTTTTCTATTAGTTCTTAAACAGATGAACTAATAGTGCATCTGTGCAGCTTCTATTTCTTCTAAAACCCATCGGTTCTTCTGCAAGTTGTGGTTCGTGACAGGTCTCAACCTCTTTTCAACTATCTTGGAGTACATTTTCCCTGAATGGCTCAGGAGTGAGATGCCTTGATATTGTGTGTATTCTCATTTGCTCCCTTGGTTTTTCCACAGTGCTATTATTATTGCTTGTTGCCAATAAGTAGGTGCAATTAGTTGTGTCCATGCTGCTTTAAAGAGTCTATGCAGCCCTTTTATTATTTATTTATTATTAAAACATTTTTTATGCCGCCCCATTCGCCGAAGCCTCGGGGCGGCTTACAACATAGATAAAACAATAAGTTAAAATCCATATAAAATAATCTTAATTAAAACACACATTATAAAATAAGCCGCCCTGGCCAGATAAAATTCAATTGTATTTAGCATTTAAAATGTTGCTTAAATAAAAAGGTCTTAGCCTGGCGCCGAAAAACAAATAACGACGGCGCCAGTCGGACCTCTCTGGGGAGCGCATTCCATAACTTAGGCGCCACCGCTGAGAAAGCCCTTCTCCGAGTAGCCACCCTCCTAATTTCTCTCACGGAGGGCTCCCGGAGAAGGGCCTCTCCCGCCGATCTCAGGGGGCGACTGGGCAAATATGGATGTAAGCGCTCCTTCAGGTAACCAGGACCCAAGCCGTTTAGGGCTTTATAGGTCATTACCAACACCTTGAATTGGGCCCGGACTTCAATGGGGAGCCAGTGAAGCTGACGGAGAACTGGAATCATGTGAACATAACGTCCAGTCCCCGTCAGCAGCCTGGCAGCTCTATTCTGAACCAATTGAAGTATCCGGACCGTCTTCAAGGGTAGCCCCACGTAGAGTGCGTTACAGAAGTCAAGACGGGAAGTCACCAGCGCATGAGTCACTGTTGCAAGGCAGTTGTACTCCAGGTAGGGACGCAGCTGATGAATCAGCCGAAGCTGGAGGAAAGCGCTCCTCGCCGCTGTTGTCACCTGAGCTTCGAGTGAAAGCTCCGGGTCGAGGAGCACTCCCAAGTTGCGGACCTTGTCCCTAGGAGGGAGTGCAACCCCATTCAGGACAAGGTTCAGGTCACCTTCTCCGAAGCCCAAACCGCCAACCAACAGGACCTCCGTCTTGTCTGGATTGAGCTTCAGTTTATTGGCCCTCATCCAGCCCATTACCTCGGCCAGGCACCGGTTCAGTACAGCCACTGCCTCACCTGGATTGGTGGAAAACGAGAGGTAGAGCTGGGTATCATCAGCATACTGATGGGTCCGCAGCCCACACCTCCTGATGACCTCTCCCAGCGGTTTCATGTAGATATTGAACAGTAAAGGGGACAAAATGGAACCCTGCGGTACCCCATGGCAAAGCTGCCATGGCGCAGAGCCATAGTCCCCCAACACCACCTTCTGGAATCGGTCGTTGAGATAGGAGCGGAACCACCGCAAAGCGGTGCCTCCGACCCCCAATCCCGCCAGCCTATCCAGAAGGATACCATGGTCGATGGTATCGAAAGCCGCTGAGAGGTCCAGGAGAACCAACAGGGACGCACTCCCCCTGTCCTTCTCCCTGCACAGGTCATCGTACAGGGCGACCAAGGCAGATTCAGTACCGTACCCGGGTCTGAAGCCGGACTGAAATGGGTCCAGATAATCAGTTTCATCCAAGAGTGCTTGGAGTTGTCCCGCCACCACTTGCTCTAACACCTTGCCCAAAAACGGGATGTTGGCCACTGGTCTATAGTTAGCGGCCATCCCTGGATCCAGTGACGCCTTCTTCAGGACCGGTCGGACTACCGCCTCCTTTAAAGGGGCAGGCACCCGACCCTCCCTCAGAGAAGCGTTAACCACTTCCAAGATCCAGGTTCCAATCCCGTGCTTGGAATCCTTTATTAACCAAGACGGGCAAGGGTCCAAAAGGCAAGTGGTAGGACGTACTCGTCCAAGCACCTTGTCCACATCATCGGGCCGCAATAACTGGAATTCATCCAATAATTCTGGACCAGACGGCAGCGTTGGTGTCTCCCTTAAAACCTCTGAATCAATAGTGGAATCCAGCTCGTGACGAATCTGAGCGATTTTCTCCCTAAAATGCTCGGCAAAGTCGTCACAGCGGGCCTTTGAGGATGGAATCAGCTCTTCCTTTGGCCCTGGGTGAACCAGGCCTTGCACCACTCAAAAGAGCACCGCCGGACGGCATTGTGAGGAGGCAATGGAAGCGGAGAAGTGTCTCTTTTTCGCCGCCCTCACCGCCACAGCATAGGCCCGATAGTGGGCTCTTAAGTGTGTTCGGTCAGATTCATCCCGTGATTTCCTCCACCTACGCTCTAGCCGTCTCCCAACCTGCTTCATTGCCCTCAATTCTGGAGTGTACCAAGGGGAAGAGCGGGCTCTGCCTGGTGGGAGAGGACGCTTAGGAGCGATCGTGTCTACAGCCCTGGTCATCTCCCCATTCCACAGTTCAACCAGAGCCTCGACAGGAGCACCCGTCTTGTCAGCCGGAAACTCCCCCAGAGCCTTCAGGAATCCTTCCGGATCCATCTGGCTCCGGGGGCGGACCCACACAATCGGGTCTGCACCCTTACAGAGGGAGATGTCACTCTCGAGCACAAACCTCACTAGGAAGTGATCTGACCATGACAGGGGAGTCAAGCATAAATTCCTCACCCTCAGACCACCCTCTTCCTGCCCCGTCGAGAAAACCAGGTCCAGAGTGTGTCCACGTTCATGGGTCGGGCCGGTGACATGTTGAGACAGCCCCATGGCCGTCATGGAAGCCATGAAGTCCTGAGCCGCCCCGGTCAGACTAGCCTCGGCATGGATATTTAAGTCTCCCAGGACCAGCATCCTGGGGGTCCTCAACACCAGGTCCGAGACAGTTTCCGTCAGCTCAGGCAGGGAGACTGTTGGGCAGAAGGGTGCACGGTACACCAACAGAATCCCCAATCTGTCTCGGTCGCCCAACACCAAGTAGAGACACTCCAGCCCTGGTCTCGAAGGGACAGGAAGTCCCGTGAGAGTGATGGAGGCTTGGTAAACCAAAGCGACCCCCCCTCCCCTCCCCTCCGGCCGTGAACAGTGCTGGACCATATACCCGGGCGGGCACAATTGGGAGAGGGCAACATCCCCCCCCCCCTCGCCCAGGTCTCCGTTATACAGGCCAGGTCGGCCCCCTCATCCACAATCAAGTCATGGATGAGGGCAGATTTGTTATTGGCCGACCTGGCATTAAACAACAGCACCGTCAGGCCCGAGGGGCGACTGACGAGACTCCCTGGCACCTTCTGGCTGGGAGCGAAACCAGAAGTAGGGACAGGTGTCAGCCATCTGTCCCTCCTTCTTCTATGCGGACACGTTAAGCCCCCACCGCTATTACGTCCATTGCCCATCACCACACCAATGGCGGCGCCAGTGCGCTCCCCAGGAAACTCAGGCGGCAACATGGCCAGGGACGACTCCATAAAAACAAGTTAAAACACTTTAAAATTATAAAACATTTAAAATTGGCCGTTCAATTTTGATACTGCTTTCCCCTGCTACTTGAATTATTTCTGTTGGTAACCTAGCTATTCCTGATGTTTTGCATTTAGGTGACTGTTTAACATCCCTTGCTACTTCTTCAATCAATATTTTGGGTTCTAGCACTATTGTTTTGTAGTCTTATGTTTCCTCCTTGTGATATTCCCCTAGGGGGTTGAGGAGTTCTTTGAAGTATTCTCTCTACCTATTACTTCTGATGGTTCTATTAGTGGTCTTTCATTCTTGTCATTTATTATAATCAGTGGAATTATAATTCTCCTCTCTCTTCTGTATACATTTGATTACTTTGAAAAACTTTCTGCTGGCTGTACTCTCATAATCTACTAATGGTTTTCCAAGGCACTCCCAGGATTCTTGTTTTGCTTTCTTGATTATCCTGTTGGTATCTCTGTGTTATAATCTATAGTTTAAATAATCATCTTTCCGTGATTTTATCCAACATTTATAAAATTCTTTTTTCAGCTTTACTGCTTCTTTAACTTCTTCACACCACCATGCAGTATTTTTGGTACCATTCCATCCTTTTCCACTTTTCTTTTTTCCACATAATTCTTCTGCAATGTTAAACAGGCTAATTTTGTATTCCTTCCATTCATCTTCCACGTTCCCCACCTCTGGTGACAGATGGTTAAATGCTGTCTTCACTTTTGTTGTAGTTTGATCTACTATTTGTTCTTGTTTAAGTTTTGCTGGCTTCACTAATTCATTGTTTTCTTTGGTCTTCTGTTAATATTTATCTTTTCTTGCTGTTAACTCTACAATCTTATGATCGATGTCACAGAGTCCATTGGGGATTGCACTGGTATCAGGTTTTCTGGATCTTCTTTTAACACTTGTTAATATGTAATCAATCTGACTTTTAATGGTGATGTTATTCCATTTATACCATGTATAACATTGTGAGCCCTTGTTCAAAAGTAGTGTTAGTGATAAAAAGATGGTGTTGGCTGCATTTAGTTTTAGTACTGTATTTAATTCAGCAATGGGAACTTTCTTCCCTTCTAAGTAGGAACTCCTCAAACTATCAGCTCCTCCCAAACTTGGGAAATCTTCCTGATTGCCTAACATTTTTAGCATTTTGCACATAATGAAAAAATATACATAACAGAAAAGAACATCAACTCAAAGGAGTCAGGTTGCTTCTGACTTACCTCTAGCATCCTGCCTCTTGTTAGACCCTTCTATGGCCTTTCATATAAAAGCAAATGCCATCTAGCTGAAAAGTCAGCATTTAAACTGTAACTCACCTACCCCAGTAGTGTGGTCTCCTTTTGGTCCAGTGTAAGATGTAGGAGTCTGACCTCTTCTCCTATGCCAACCACTCCTGTTTCGCTTTTGCTGAGTAAATGCACATTCATTTTGTTCAAAAGTACATTCTCCAGGAAAAGCAGGCAATATATCTGCAATGGTATTTGCAGTGTTAAGTGTGTTTAAACTGATCTTTTATAATTGAACCTGCATGTATGTGTGTATGATTTTATAGATGTAGATACAAATACAGATCATATAAATATGATGATGGACAGAACATATCATCAGCTTTACCTATTACATACATAGATCTGATGGACGGCCTGAACTTTCTCCTATCTGGATTTGTCAATATGATATCTTGGGGAGGGGGGGTCTGGTCAGTTAAAAGCTACACATTAATGTCATATTATATTTTCCATACTCTGAAATACCAAGCCAAACAGTTTAGGATTCCTAAATATAAGATAGATTAGACCACAGTAAACAAAATAGACCTGATTCTAGGCTTAGAGGCTAAATCTGTACTTGATCAGGTACAGACTCTATTACCTTGGTAGAACAGAAATGCGAATTAGACCCTAATGACCCAGATACTACTGTCAACATTTGAAGCTTTCCTCAAGTGCCACAATCCAAGCAAAGCTTGTAGGGTGTCAGTGAGAGAAGGGGCATTCTCACTTCCACCCCCTGCCACTTATGGAGTGGTCTTCTCACTGGGCCCCACCTGGCACTAGCTCTGCCATCTTTTTGATACCAGGTTAAGCTCTCATGGCATGGTATTTGATGGCATGATGGAGTATTTATGCTTGCTGTTTTTAACAGGTCCAGTTTGTACTAAAATTGTTTTAGCTGCTAAATTGTTTCTAAATGTTGTATATTTTGAAACAATTATTCCATCTTTTATTATATTTGTTATATTTGAACATTTTCCACATTCAAACCACTGAGCAGGAGAAAGGTGTGGTCGCCTGGCTTTGATTTTGAGCCTTACAACTAACTACAGAAGAATAAATATGGTACTGAATGTGATATCAAGAGGAAAACAAGGACAGCAATCATATTTCTGTGCCTCACAAAAATCTGCTGTGAAGATTTCATTAACTCTCCAGAACAGATTTATAGCTGAAGGGGAATCATCCCTTTCCCAGTTCCCCTGACAGAAGCAGTGTCATAACGGTAACTACTTCACTCAGTTTTCTCATAAGTTCCATACACCAAAATATTCTTGCTGGAGAAAACACTTTGGTGGGTTTAATAAAAACATAAGCACATTTAGCTTACCAGTAGCATGACAACTTCCTAAACTCATTGATACATCATCTAGTGCCACAAGTCCACAGTCCCAAAAGCTTCTGCACCAGCTCACAAACACCACCTGAAATTTGATTTGGGGAGGGGGGAGACACACACAAATGTCTTAGTGACCATTTTAAGCATCTGAGTCATCCACTTAATTATAACAATTAGAGCCCAAATTTTCTTCCCTTCCTTTCCCCTCCACACTCCTTTTTCCTTGTGTGTCATGTTATTTTAGATTATAAGCCTGATGGCAGAAACTATCCTGTCTTCATTGATCTGCAAGCCATTCCAGCTGAAAAATACTTTTATTGGTAAGGGGACTCCTCTGCAATTTTTTCCAGGTTTCTCTAATGAAGCTTTTAAGCTAGAAGTTTCTAATTCTCTGTATTTCCAGGATACTCCCATCTTAGCACAAAATAGCACATCTATATATCTGAATTTCTAATTAACAAATCTGATAAATTTCCATCAAGGACTAATACAAGAGATAGTAATACACATGAATGGGTAAGTGGATCAGTCTTCATCATTAGAGCATCTGAAAAGAAATAAATGGGACACATAAATCAATAGGCAGGTTCATATCTGGGAGAGTTATTTAAGAACTGTTTCCCATGCTTAAACCAACGAACACTTGAAGCAGAAATATTTTTCATAAGGTGTGGGCTTGCTTGGAAAGATTAAATACTTTAACCTTCACTTTTTCACTACTACAGGGCATAGCCTTACAGTACAGACTGCAGCATTGTTGCTAATGAGGAAGCCTAGCATGAATATATCAAAAATTAAGATTCTACCCATACGCAGTCCTTAAATGAGGGCTATCATATCTAACACCATTCAGTGACTGAAGTCACACCACAAGGTTGAATGTGGATTGTTAAACTATAGGTTGTGTGGACCCATCCATGTTAACAAACTGGTTGGTAAGCCATTAACCCATAGTTCACAGCCCAGCAAGTGTGGATTGTTTTCTTCATGGGTTGCTAATGGTTAACAAACCCTGGTTTTTTTTACTATGTCTGGGTTTATGCCAAACAACGACTCTCAGTTTTTACTACAATCCATAGTCCAATGATAACTCATACTGAACCCTGAATGTGGGCTGTGTTGTGCAAACCCCAGCCAGCATTTGTTACACAGTTGCCAGTTTTTGTTGCTCTTCATAGTGGCTTATTTATGCAGAAGACCATCAGTACACAGCAACAGTAATAAGGGACTCCATCCCTCTGTAAATCAAGTCCTGAAACTGTGGTAAGCCACTGCATATAAGTGGCCTGCTGCACATGGTCAGCACTGGGAATAATTGAAAGCAAGCATAAGAACAAGCACAATCATGTAATACTTGGTTGCCATAGTTTCCAAGACTGGGTTAATATATTTATATGAAAACAAAATGCTTCCATGTAGAATTATTATTCAGATGTAGTGAGCAGGTGAATAATGTACATTGCATGTCTGACTTTAAGGAAAAGGTCATTTGTTGGCTTTTGTTTTATACCTAAAGATGATTTTTTTCTTTTCGATTTTAGTATAATTAATAGAAGAATCAATGTATAAAGGCCAAAATCTGCTAAGTGTCTTGCAGCAGACTCAGATTTCACTGTGAGCTATAATTTTTCCAACGCTATTTGTCTGGATTATGTTCAAAGTAAAAAGCCCTTTTGCAAGAGGCAGCAAACGCAATTATAAACATGTTGAGTTCTGGACAGTTTCTGGAAAGTATTTTCAGTCACTCTACCAATTAAGCTGTAAAAAGATAGAAATGAAATCCCCATATACTTTGTCAGCACTCCAGATCCACACGAGGCCATTCAGATATGTTAATTAATCCACACAGTCCTATTTGCAGTTTAAACTGGTTAAATAATTTGCAGATAACCTGTCAAATATGAGATGGGTAAGTAAGCCCTCTTGGTGGATTTTTATATGTCATGTCTTTTGAGTGACATCCAGTGGCTTCCTGGAAAGTGCACAAAATGATGACTAGTTGTGATTTAATAGAAACTAGGAATAGATTGACACCACCACCCCACCATCCCCCTTCTAATAATTATTGGTGATGGAATCTAATTAGATAACAAATTCCTCTGCAGTCTGAATCGTTATAGTCTTCTGTTAATATGACAGCTGAAATACATATTACATTTTATCAGACCATGTAAAATAAGCAATCTAACTTTCTGTCATGACTTCAGCATTCAGCCAGAAACAATTACTACAAGCAGTCATAGCTATCATTATGGATGGTAAATAGTGCTTTGATTTTCCACTACTTGCTGCTTCAGAACTGACACTGACCATTAAAAATTTTGCCTCAATATCTGAAAGCATGTGATTTATATCTCTGCTCAGCTGATTTTTTTAAAAAAAATCTGCAGTGAACACAAAATAAAGTTAGTTTCTAATTGATTATGTTCTGTACTATTGAACTCACTGGGCATGACATAGAGCACCACAATTTGAAGCATAAAACACACTTTTTTTTTTTTACAAGTAAACCAATTCAAACCCAAACTTGGACTACAAACTACAGGCTTTCCTTATCTGCTATTTCCCTCATGCATATTTCCCTCAAACACTAATGTGCATGGAGTTTATATTATGATATATAGATAGCATTTGTAAATGAACTTAGTACATACATTTGTAGCTTCCTGTGGCTGCAGAATGGTGAATCAAAAATTTTAACAGAATCTACTCTGAGCCTCTCTACCAAAGAGGGTGCTAGGAAAGTGCAGTGCTTTTGAGAAAAAAAGAGTGGGGATTTGAAGATGAGTTTTGAAACTGAGGAGTTAGGCACAGAACTATATGGGTGTTCTGCTTCAAATAAAGAAGTATCGATGCTATGCTAGATCCTGGTGTGTTTGTGTGTCCAGAAAGATGTACTGCCTTTCCTTAAAAAGAGAAAAACAACAACAAAACCAAAGATAGCTGTGCTGGTTCATGAGAAGGGGAGAAAAAAACCAAAACCACAATTGGGCAATACTTTTATTAAAACCAAGCAAAATGCCCCAAAATTTGCAAGCTTTCAAGTTCTCCAGAACTTTTCATCAGGCTCAGTGATACAAAAAGCAGAGGATAAGAACAGAAAAGTCCAAAACTTTGACTGACTGTTCTAGTAATGTGGTCTCGAGTTTAGATAGATTCAATCTCAAAATGAAGATTTGCAACCTGAATTAATTAGTCCATGGTAAGTGTAGAAACATCAGATTACACTGAGTAAAGCATTTTTCAATAGAGAAGCACTGGCTTGTCTCCCCTTCTGAAAAGACAAAAGCCAGCTGTAACTCTGATGTGGCTTTTGCCTTAGCTGAATCATGCAGGTTCCTGAGAATATTATTTGATCTTATCTGGCCAGGGCGGCTTATTTTATATTGTATTTTTTGTATTTTTAATGTTTTTAATGTTTATATTTCTTGTAATTTATTGTTGTAAGCCGCCCCGAGGCTTCGGCGAATGGGGCGGCATAAAAATGTTTTAATAAATAAATAAATAAATAAATAAATAACAGAACGTACAGAAACACAGTAGTCTTTTTTAACTAAGCTGGACATTAATTTTAGGTGGTACACTTGGTTAAGTCAGTTGTAGGAGTTTTCTGTTTGAATATGCATAGGATTGCACATTTGATGGCCTTTTCTCATAAATGTTGCATAGCAATTGCACATGATGATTAGTTTTCTTTGTTTATTGCTGTTATTTGGAACACTAACATCTCACTCCAGTATGAAGAAGAATTGTAAATTATTTGTTTTTTGGGTTAAATTAAGCAGCTGCATCTTTCTTGATTTATTGCTTATTTGGATAAATAACACCCACCGAGTTTTCTAAGATGATGTTTTTCAAAATATCATACTAGTATCAGCCTAGTTGTTAGTTTGCTGTATATTGCTCCAGCCAGCAATTGCTTCAGAGGGCTAATTCAAACAGATCCTACAAAAAAATGCACATCCTTAAACACAGAGTTCTTTCATTCGTCTGCTATGCAACTTTCCCAAAGCAAAGAATAAATGTGTTCATGAAATGCATAATCAAAAACTAAAGTATAGATTCAATTCAAAATTTGTATTATGTATAATTCCATACATTGAGGACAAATGTAGAGTAAAATATGTTGTTAAAAAGTGTTAATGTTTCTTCCAAGTTTTGTAACTAGGAAGGCTCAATAGGAAGAAACAACAGAAAGATCTAATGCTCTCATTCTATTTGACATTCAGGGATAGCCAAGAGTCAAATTTGGCTGCCAAAGACTGTTTACTATTTCCATAGACAGCCAAAAAACCAAAGTTGCATAAATTAACTACAGGCCAGATCAAACAAGTGCTAGCCATGTACCACCAGGATATTTTCCTGCATGAGATTTATGAACAGAGCTGACATTGGAACATGGGATAATACCACTTTAACAGTCTGCACACAGGAGGTTATTATCACTTTGCCATCATCTACTATAAACCCTGAATCCTTCCAACAAATGCTTCTGTCTTGCAAGTTATCATCTAATGCATATATGTTTCTTTCTTTTTTCTTGCACATAATATTTTGCCATTTTTCCAAAAGAAAATGTTTCGAAGGACACAATCTTATGCATGTTTACATAGTTGCTGGCAGCTGTAGGACTGCTTACTGCCTAAACGTGCATAAGATTGTTCCCTAAGAAAGCAGCCTTTTTCATAGTATGGCATGCCGTTGTGCTACTTGCTCATTTTCACAGCTTTTTGTAATATAAACTGAAGGAATCAATATGATGGCTCTACAGAAATATTTCTTAGGAGACTAGAACTTGAACAAATCCAAGTAGGTACGAAATTAAAAAATGAGCACAAGCAGAATGCAGGGACATGATGGCCCTGCACTGAATCATATCTTGGACATTCTACCAGTTTTTGACATGCAAGTCATGACCTTTGCGGAATTTCATGAATAAATGTCAATACACACACAAAAGCACAGGCAAAGTTACACAGAGGGAGTATCTCCCTCACATCTGTCCTGCAATATGCCTGAGCACTGGAGGTAACATAGCCCTCACTCCTCTGATCATTGGCAGTAATTACTATCATATGTCTAAAAGATTAATGTTTCAGCTACTGTGAGCTTTTCTACACAGGCTGTTAATATACTGTATCTACTTTCCATTTCATCATAAAACTGAGATCCCAAAACTACACAAGGAGTAATTCCTTTCCTGTTTTTCCACCTCATAACCTCAAGGTGACACTGTGTTGTAATGGAATAGCTGAAATACACCAGAGGAAATAGTACTTTCCTTAGCTTTTGCAATTTAATACTGCAAAATAAAATAAATAAAAATGCCCACTGAACATGCTGGTGCAAAACTGGAGGTCAAAGCATCATCTAAAGAACCTGTAAACAATGGTGAGTAGGGAATGACAAATACATGCTTTGCATAAAAAGCCACACACACACACACACATATACTCTGAGTTGACCTTGAACTAAAAATGCTGAAGGAACCTAATAATGAGGACTTTACAAGTGTGCACACTGGTATAGGTATCCCTTGTCTTTCTTTCATGTAAAAGGCAAATGATTTACAACTATTGCCTACATTACTAACAACCACCCAGAAAGGCTTGTTTGATGGAGATTCTACAAAGACAAATATTTCTATAATGCTGAATTGTGACCTTATTTTCTCAGTATTTTCAGAAATCAATTATAGTATGATTGCTACACAACTGACCTGGTCCATTGTTGGGGTCTTTCCTTACTAGACCCAGCTACAGGGTTGACAGCAATGAGTGATTTCAAATCCAAATACACACATTTAAGCAAAAAGACAATGGCTGGAGCGTCTCTTTCCAGGAAGAGTTGGGCATATTCCATTCTGTTCAAATAAAAGTCTCCATTTTGGTTTGATTGATTAGGAATTTGCCTCTTTTAGAAGCACCAGCAAGCAGTTCAAACCAGTTAAGTAGCTGTACCATCAAATAGTATCCTTGCTCACATTCACACTCCAATCAGTGTGGAAAATTTCACTGGAAAGTATGGAAGAAAAATGTCGCCCTCTTGCTTTATAGTCAGATCACCACAACTCATTTAGGACAAACAAAACAACCATCACCCAAGCAGAAAACACTGGCAGTTACCTTGCAAGGCATGGGCTTTTTGAAGGTGATTTCAGTTTGAGTCCAGACACCTCTGGGAGTATCCAAGACAGACCAGATTTTTTCTTGAACCACATGGTTCTCCTCAAAGATGTAAACAGCCAGGGTATCACGCATTTTGAAAAAGCCATATAAGGCATAATAAAAACGCAGACAATACTGTAAATTTCCTGGCAGAGTAATGCTGTATAAACGGCCAATGTACCCAGGCTGTGATGTAAACTTTGTGTTTGCCAGCAAGTAGTAACCTGCAAAACAATACAGTGTTTAAAACATTTCTAACAGTCCTTGGATTTACTTATTTTAGAACACTTCTAGGCGTTTCATCAGGTTTTGGTGTTACAAAAAATTTCCACTGGCAAATTTGCAAGTTACGACTGTCACATGAAGATAATAAAATATCACAATTTCTTAAGATTTGTTTAAACAAAGGCTCCTAAATAAGCTTTCTGTCATTAGTATGTTTTCAGTTGCACCTAGTCAGTTCCAGTTGTCACTGGGGATTAACTAATTTCTATTTTACAATTAAAATACTTATTTTCCTGCAGCCTGGCTTCAACAGCTCAGCTGGCAGGCTGGCTCAGTTCAAAAGCCACCACTCCCTGATTATGGGATTGATGCTAGGGTCACATAGTACATGGTTTTCCAGTCACCACCATATCATCAGTGGATAACACACATTAGGAAGCTTGTCTGGAACACATTGTTGGATCTTGAAGCGCAGAAAGCAGTACAGCATAATGAATTATTATATACAAATGAACCAGAAACAGAGAGATTTGGGTCTGACTTATCTTATTGCAACATCATTGACTAAAGGTTAATGTAGCTATGCCTGGATCTTAGCCCTAATTTGTTTTTCCAGAAAAGCTGTTCTGAGGCTGTCCATGTTCAGGCTCTGAAGCCAGGGCAGCAGTCATATTCCTATTGTGATTTCATCACCTTTGGGCCTTTCTCAATATTTTGTCAACATATGATCACTGCTAAAGTGGAAAGGAAATTGAGAAAGAGAGATTCATAATAAAAGACAGAATCAGCCAGTGTAGTTACCTAACTAGTGAAGCAAGTCTCCGTCAAACCTCGGTTGTGCAAATGCTCCCTAGACCAAGATCTTTCTGTTTCTGTTCTGACAGATCTGAAACAGCTGTTCATTTACTATGTCAGTGATAAGTTAGCCTGGCTGGCAACAGGTGATTTTGATCTGGTTGCCGTTTCTGCTTAAGAGTAATGTCACTTGATAGTCTCACTTTGGTTAGTATCAAATAAGCATTGCTTTTTATTACCCTCAGGAAAGTGCTGAAGCCTGAAAGCAGAACGATCACATATATCATACCTAGAAGAGAATCATTCCATGTGCTTCAACTGCCCCTATTTACTGGGAACAGTCCGTTTTCTAGTGTCTGTCCCTAGTAAATCACTGTTCTTATTTTTTGCCTTTTGGCAATGCCTGATCAAAACAATCATAAAAATAGAAGGTAGGTGTATTGGTCTGTAAGGAGAGGGAAAAATCCAAAGCCACAGTATCATGATACCTTTATTAGGACCAATCAAACTGTCACAGCATCATAAGCGATTTATGCATTTTGCCAGCTTTGTCATTCTTTGGGTTTAAACTTCCCAAAATCTCTGAGAGGGCCAAAGCAGAATTTACTCTAAATCTGTATTTAGCAGCTATACCTTTTGTTCCACTGGTACCTTACAGCAGACACAATCGCCCAGTTTCTATCCTTGGATGACCACCAGGTACTTACTGTACAGTAAAAATAGGGTGGCGGGAAGACATTGCTTATAGACTGAGATTTAAAGTCAAGAGCCAGTATGGCTTACTGATTAAAATACTGGACTGGGAGTTGAGAGACCTGGGTCAAGTCCCTGTTCAGTCATGAAGCTCACAGGTTGACTTTAGGCCAGTCACTGACTCTCAGCCTAACCTATTCCCAATCTAGGCCTTGCGCAGGCACAGAAGCCCATATGTGTGATGTGCAGAGACCACAGAGAAGATTGCCTGTTTTGGTGAAATTTGAATCTTATTTCTCATGGACATGTAAGGCAACTGCATAAACACTGATGGTAACTATCAGGGTTCCTTTATGGGCCACTGGAATCTGATCAATCATTATGTTAGTCTTGAGAGTTCCAGATTTTCAACAAAGCTTGTGTGATAAACTGGTATTTGATTCAAAATTTCAGGAATTTCATTAGCATGCTCTTCCAGAAGATTTCGCACTTTACCCATGCCAGTAGTATGGTCTCCCGGCCTGTATGCATTAGGCTTTACTTTCACCCTACTCCATCCAGGGCCATCCTTGTGATCTTGATAAAAAGTGCAAAAACCCTCCTCAAAATTGCAACTTGCCTTCGTGGGATCAAAGGAAATTTCTGAAAGGTAATTAAAAAAACCAGAGCAAGAGAAGAAAAACATATGAGATTTATATATGAGATATTAAACAGAGAATTCCAAGAAAACTGTTTGCCCTGCCTCAAGTTTTTCTATGATAAATGACATCTGCTATTTTGCTTCCTTAACATTAAAATCACATCTTATTTCATAATCATATCCTATCATTTCTCAAAGAGCAAACCTTTTCAGCAGCTTTAAAGATTTTTAAATAAAGATTTTAAGGGCTGTATCAACTGATCAAAGTACTGTTAGTTTATTCATTACTTAAAACACAGATAATTATAATTAAGTATAATAATATGATATAATTATACTTAATTATAAGTATCTGTTAATTAAGACTTCATTATGAGTCTTTTGGAAATATTAAAGGAATGCTAAGTTTATTAAATTTAAAAAAACTAACCTATGATAACAAAACTTGGAGAAAGCACTACTAAAAATAGTGACTCTTTCTTTAGACTAAACTTACTTTATATAAGCAGCCTCACACAAGCCAGCAATCCATCCGTGGGTGGTTGTAATGTTGTATCAACCTAGACCATTTCCTCCAGGGTGGCTTGTTCTGGGCAACAAGCTACCTGGCCAAACCACGCTTCTTGGATTTGTCTGGCCCACATTGGATTGTTGGGTCCCCCCAACAACCCCCTTTTGTGCATCCAGGGATGCCGGAGACAAGCCACTTTGCCATTTTTGCAAGATTCACCCAAGCCACTGCCTGCACAGGTGCTCCACCAAGTGCCCAAGCAGCACTTTGGAGGGCCCATCTCTGGCTCACTCTCCCCTACCACAATTACAGCTCCTTTGGCACTCAGCACAGCTTCCCTTTTGCAGGGGAAGGGACAGGGGAGAATGTGTTTTGTGATCTCTGAATGGACAACCACTAACAGCCCCCCCCCACCCCGAGTACCCAAGCTGCACACTGGAGGACCATCAATAATTTGCCACATTTATTGATATCTTTTTATTGGCATAACTGAATGTGTGCAAATATTTTTGGTTTTTAATTCATTTCTGTGCCTCCCAGTATCTGCAGTTCCCTGAGCAGTTTAAAACAGTTTATAAAAATGCAACAAAGTATCGTAAAATCTTTTCAAAATACCAACATTTTTTTAAAAACAGAAAACAGCCCACAGAAGG
The DNA here is from genome assembly GCF_004798865.1 of Varanus komodoensis. Lineage (NCBI taxonomy): Eukaryota > Metazoa > Chordata > Lepidosauria > Squamata > Varanidae > Varanus > Varanus komodoensis. The sequence continues at coordinate 49,585,702 of NW_025336087.1, forward strand.
GAAGGAGTCCTGTGCTGCCAAGGTACAATGTACCCAGGTGGTGAATCATTCTCATTTTCTTCCCCCTCTGAAGCACCAGTTAGACCACTCAAACTGGCCATTTCAGCCACTTCACAGGACAGTCAAAACAGTTCCACCCTTGTGCTCCTCCCACTCTACAAGTTCAAAAGGTTTGGGACATCACAATAGGTTATGCCCTTAACACTGAAGACTTTTTAAATTTTTACTTTTCCAAACATAAAGTATAATTTATGCATGCATTGTCATTTTTTATTAGTACAGTGTATATTGGGTCCTCAGTTCATGTGTCTGAAGGCCATCACACTAATACTTCATGTTACAAAACGCAGATATTTTTGCTGACTTGTAGAGAAATCAAGTTACCTCCTGGACCTAGCTGAACATTATTTTATAATGGGACTCTGGAATGGCATGCTCTGGAGGTGAGACAGATAAAGAAATTAAACATCAGGTGACAGCATACCGGTTACTGGAGATGCAGATTTCAGAAAACCGGATGTTTGCATGGTTATGTCCTAAAGTAAATTGACTAAGGTGACTGATATCAATCAGTATCATAGAAGGAATTGCTTTACTTTTGGACCCAACTGCTACATTACTAGACTATTTGAAATGCTAGGTCAAAGGCTCACAACAGACGTATGTTTTAGTTCTTAGCTTGGTTTTTAGCCTGTTTTAAAAGGTGGGCTCTTTCCTACCATACATGGATTATTAACTAAAAAAATGGTTCTGGTAATGTTGAAATGGTTATTCAATTTAGAAAAGGAAGACTAGCCTATGAGGAATCTTGGCAAAAAATAGTACATTATGCCATGTTTCAGGTTTGGTCTAAAAGTAACACTGTAGTAATAAAAATGAGCAGAGTTCTTTTTACTCAGTAGTCATTGGTATTTTATTACTAATCTACAATATGTGATATATTACCAGTGTTTGTTGCTGCTGATGCATTGAGAGCCTTGATTTACATGAATCATTTTTAAAGTATCAAAAGTTTTTGAACAAGGTACATGTTTGTACTGCACATGATTGCACTGCCCATGATGAACACAGCTTTTAAATAATCCTACACTTCTAAATAATCCTACACTACAATTCATTTACATTTACATTTTTAAACTAAGAAAAGAAATCAGAAAAAAATAAAGGAAGATGAAAATCCATACCTGTCTGATTGCTGCAGAAAACTGGAGAGAAAAAAATGTCATCAAGAGCAATATATCCCCCTTTGGCACTGTTGAAAGCAACTTCAAAAATAACCTGCAAACAAAGTCCAAGTCTAGTTACTTTATTGCTACACCTGTGGTTTATTTCATTGCAACATGCATAACACACCTTCATGCAGGAAACCATTGCCTGATGCTTTGTTTTCAAGTTATTAAGCACAGTGCAAGTTTAAATCTTAACGTTTTCCGAAATCTTCAAGAAGGAACAGTGTTCCTCTCACAGCTGACCACAAAGTGATACCATGCATGAGAGGAAAGACTTGAAACCACACTGAAATACCTAGCTGTATGGTCAAGGAAAACACAACATCTGGCAAAAACTGAAGCATCACTGAAGAGAGAAAATTCAGGAGTGGTACAGAGGAGGTCAAGGCAAACTGCAGATTCAGATGTCTCTGTAAGCTTACTTCCATTGGGTATGGGGCACTGAATTCAGCTTCTCCTAAAACCCAGTCATTACTCGTTAGGCTTCCTGCTTTCCAAAGCTCTTCATAAAAGCCATTTGCATCTCTCATGTAGATGGTGAAAGCAATGCCATTTCCCTGCTGAACTTGGTAATAGAAGGACAAACAGCCTGACATAGGGGTCGTTGTCCTAGGTGAGACCAGCTGAGCCACTTCCTGGAAATGTTTCACATAGAGGGAGTCCACATACATGTAGTGACCTAAAAAGAAGAACAGTCTGTGAATAATGAACATGGTTTCTACAGGATAAGGACAGTATCGAACAGTCATTCTGCTAGTGCAAATGTTGCCCTAGTGGAAACTAGGTTCTGAACTATGTTGAAGAAGAGAATCCAGTTGTGCAAGCAGTTCTGTAATATGCTTGCTCAATCTGTTGAACTTGCACAAGTATAATGCTCATCTGCTCATATTACGGAAGGTTCCAGCAAAGCTCTGCTAATGTAATTTGAATTTTCACAATTACACAATTGGATACTATCCAAAAACAGCAAGGCATATACTGGATGCCTAACTTTTATAAGCAATAAATAATGAACATACAGCACTGAGCACATCAGAAATACCAGGGCTAGTAAAACTGGCATTCTTAGGCTTCCCCCTTTCAGTTTATCTCTCAAGGATAGCTTTGGGTATGGTTTTGTATCATTCACATCTGTTCAATATTTAGAAAGGCAACACACTCAGGGATGCTTTAACTGGAGTCCTGTGCTGAGCTGAGGGCCTTTTAGCCCCCATCTAACTCTTCTATGATTCAGTCATCTTCCATTCCCTCCTTCCCTGTGGTTAATTTATCATAATAATTGTTGAAGCTTACAAGAAATACACACAGATTGAAAAGAAATGTACTAAAGTGGAAAATGGCCATGTTTGCGCATAATGCTAACCCATGGCTTATTTAACCTATGGTTAGCTCCTGGTTTGTTGTCTTACCCAAGATTTGTCTGAGAGACAATCAATCAAACTGTGTTTTGCTTACTCAGTGCCTGGGTTGTTTATTCCTTTCTCCTTCACTTGGTCTCTCTCAGTATCCAAATGCTTTTGTAGGACTGTACAGCAGCTAGGTGAGGAGTGGTTTATTTCTCTTGCCTACATGTGACATTCCCACCAACACAGGACATGGCCCTTGGGATTAGAAAGGTTGCACTTCGGGTACTCAACACAAAAGACTGAGTACATAGTAGACAGAGCACCATGAGTTAAAGACGACATACCCAGTTTAAATTTCCTTGTTTCCCGGATAACTACTGAGTCAACTTTATGTATTTATTTAATCTATTTATTCTCCACCTTGCAAAAATGTTCCCAATATGCATTCTTCATATTTCTCCTTTATTGTGCTGTTTCTTATACATTATTTTATATTCAAGTATCAATACCTTCTGCACACCAAATACAATCACACCTGGTATTTAAGAAGGGGAAAACATTACTGTTTAAAGAAACATGCATCCTTTATCACTGATGTACTACATGGATATTTTCTATTAAGTTATTTGAAATGGAGCATAAAATCTTTTCAAACTAAAGCTCTCAGAAATCCCTCAGCTCTTGAGTTTTTTACAGTCAAAAGATATTCTTTTAGGTGCAAATGGCAGAAAACAACTCCCAATACACTAATGTTCTATGTGGGCACAGTGTCTGGAAATGCTGTCTGTTCTTATGATCTCATTCAGTAAATCATCCCCCTCAGCTTCCAATGTCATCAGAATGTTAATTTCTTTATTTCCTGCTATTGTTGTGCAATATCAAGCAAAGCCTTTGCAGTTTGGAAGGTTGAGAAGTGTAGAATTAGTTAAAAGCTGTGTTCAGTTTGTGATACTTCATTAAATCTATAATTTTAAAATGTATTGTTTCATTGTAAAATGGCTGCATTGCATGAGATACAACAATAGCTGTTACTACAAGACATGATATCTATAACAATTTTTCCTCTTTGCATACCTATGTCTGCTATATAGAATATTATCCATCTAGTTCTGTGCCTACAGCAGAACATTTGAGCTGGTTTTCTAAATTTGTTTCCAGTATTACATGCAGTCCGACAGCATCTTGTTAAAAACTCAGGCCTGTTGCACACATCAGAATTTTAATAATTTCATGACTTCAGCATTAAGTCAGGGGTGTGGGTAACATCTTGCCTGATTGAGGAGGAGAGTTGCTGGGAGTTGTAGGATTTATTTCTGTTTAAGCATGCATAGGATTGTATCCTAAGAGATCATAATCAGTGTCCTACTGTAGAACAGATATTATTACTTTTATTACTTCACCTGATCTTCTGTTTATCTTGGAACATTTCAGTTACTTACATAGGGAGAATAACACCCCACCCCCCCACACACACACTTCGTATTTTACAACTTAAGTATCTTGTAAATGAGGAACAGTGTCTAGTTACAGCAACTAGAAGCAGCCATTTTAGCACGAACAAGCCATCTTAGGAAGCAAAAACCATTCCCTGTCTCAAAGATGGAGCAGCATGGAACTGCCTGAGATCTGTGGGATAACTGATAAATCTCGGTGACATAACAAAATGGCTCCAATAAGGTTCCAAAAACATAACTTGAGGAGGTGGTAGCATAGCAAATCTCATGATGTTTCATAGTGTCCCAGATGGAACTTCCCAAATTAAGAGAATGGTTGTGAAACCTTTCTTTCCAATGTGTTCAGTTAATCATTCTTACTATGGATAGTTCAGAGAGTGGTGACCTTCCTATGACCTAGGCAATGACTACCGTTGTTAACCAGGCAAACATTTGGGCTCATGTCTGATGTTTAGAAGATATTTTTGGAACTATAAAGACCTTGAACCTGGACTCCTCTTTCTTGGGTCAGCAGGAGACAAAACTGGAATAATCTGCATAGGTTACCATCTCTTTGTAAAGTGTTCTCAGTAAGTTAACTTAATATCTCTAGAAATATGTTAATATACTTATATGTATTTTAATGAGCTCTTCTCATTCATCCCTGTCACTGATAACAAGGGGTTTTTTTAAACTAACAAAGCTTAAAATCCTGGAATTTTGCTATTTAAAACAAAAATTACTTAGAGTCACACCATGCAGAAACCTAAAGGGGCTCTCTGGATTCTAGCTGTCTGACCTTGCAAAAGAAAACAAACAAACTGAATGAAAAATCCTCACATAAGGTTTGACATATCCTTAGTCAAAATGGGTTCTCCAAACATAGCTGTGGGTCTGCATTTTTCATCAAAAGACCACATGAAAATGAGCAGAGTCTGCTGAATGAGCACAAGTGCCACTGGATTTGACATCCGCTCTAGTTTTAGAGCCAAATGCATCTGTTGTACTCAATCTTTCCAATGAACAAATATAACACTTTGTGGTTTAACATCTCTGAAGAGATCTCTAATTCATAGTTTGAGAATCCACCTCATACTTAGTTTACAAAAACAGCTAGGACACAAATTTCACCAGCAGTGTAGCCTTTTGTAAAAGAAAAAATGACATACATATCTCTCTGATTTTCCTCTAGCAATGTTGCATTTCTGTTTTGTACCACAATATAGCAGAATATTCTCATGCTCTCTAAAATTCTGGACACAAGTTTCATGTTGCTTGCATCAGCTTATTATAAAAATGGTCTGACCTGTGTTTAGAAGACCCATGTCTTATATATAATTATATCTTTTTATGCTTTCAGCACTTTTCATAAATTAAGCGTGCAATCCTATACACATTTAGACAGAAAAACAACTAGCTGGGGCATGCTGGGAGTTGTTGGCTGTTTTATTGTCCAAACATCCATATGATTGCATCTTGCAGCAATATTTATCTTTCCTCTTCTGAGTATCCAAAGGGGGAGGGGATAGTCTACATCTGAGAAACTCGTTTCATGAATTGAGCTGATCCTCTCTCACACCATTACCATTGTCTGGACTAAAACAAGCACGTGAAGAAACATGGTACAGTAGAAAAGAGGAGCAGCATCTCCAAGGCCTCCAATGGGAGCTGATATTTGGGCCCCTGGCGGAAAGGACCAACCACAGCCAGCCTTGAAAGTATTCAACAAAAACAAAAATATGTCCAAATGACTTCCACTGAAGAAATATATTTAAACACTTGATCCTTTAGGCAGCACAGAAATAGTTTTAAATTGATAGATAATATATACTAAGCCTTTGCTTAGATATTAATTTGACTGTACTAGATTAGTGAGCATCCGTAACTAATTGGATGTTATGAAAAGATGCCCAATAATCCATCAGTTTCAAATTCCAAAGTAGATGTTGTGATTTAGGTAGTGTGAACCTTGTTCTCATGTCTATTTCCTTCCGATGCCAATAGCAAGACTGCAGCAGGGATAGAAAGCATTTTATTTTAGAAAGCCCCTTTCTCCTGTGTTCCCAGTAATTACGACCCCCTTCTAATTGGTTCTATTTCTTCTTTCATTGCATTTGTTCATTATGTGCACATTCAATGCAAATGCATATTTAATGTCATGCATCTGAAATGAGATGTGCATAAACATCTGATTGAACACAAAGGACATCAGCTTTGAATGAACATCCCATTCTGTATCTGATTTATGCTTACAGTTCCTAAATTCCATGGCGTTTCCATTGATATCTGATACCACAGAACAGAAAACCAAAACTATTCACAGAAATAAAAAGGACACTTTTATATCCTTTGTAGGAATGTTTCTTACACTCTGTATTTCAGTTCACACACTGTGGAATGGTTATAAAATATATTTACTTCAAAATAGCACACAAGGTAATAAAGGAATCATGATTCTTGATCAAGAATATGTTATAAGGCAATTTTTAAGTATGTTCATTAATCTGTAGAGCATATGTAAATAGCTGACATGATTCTTGAGAAAATATTTATGGAACAGTGTCTGGATGTGAAGTTACTCAAACATGAACACAATGAATGAAGCTTTAAAAAGTTATAACTAGGGAATCAAGCCTAAAAATATTTACAGAAGCAATATAGTTCACAATATATGTGGAATCCATGCAAAAGCACAGCAGTGCTCATGTGTGCCATTATCATGTATGTCAATACTGGGGAAGAAGGCCTTCTGTGGAATGCTGGACCTTCCATGTTTTCAGATTATTTTCCCAGCTGAGTGCCCACTTTGTCACAAATGTCATTAGCTAATTCAGTTTGCCATTTACACTCCCATTCTCTCTATCTTCAAGTGTGTTTTCTAAAGCTTTAAACTTTAGAAAAACATGATTTCAAAATTTTCAGTCATAGCAATCTCATATTTCAGTGCAGGAATCTGAAGCAAAAGTCTTTGGGCAGATGAAGTAATATATGAAAGTACTTTTTAACGGAATACTTTTGGATTAATAGTTCCAGATTTACTCCCAACCCTTTTCCATGTTAATGATTTCACTTGCTTACCATATTCATTTTTAAGAGTGTGATCTCTTGGAAGGATGGATTGTGAATTTCCAGTGTTTCCTCCACCAACAAACCAGTTCACATTGGGGTTCCAACGGTTCAGATAACCACACAGATGATTTTCTTCAAAATTACATTCTGTAGTTGCAAAAAAAAAAAAAATACCACTGAAAGTTTGACAGCATGAAACAAGGATTCATTCCATGGAATGCCTAAACAACTGGTACACCAGCTACCATCAAGTCATTGTAGTGGTTTAAAAACAGCTCTATTTTTATTCAAAGATATTCCACAGTTTCAACCACACCCTCCTCCCACCTATTATCATAATCCAAACAGGCTCTTTCATTAAACTTTCAACCAAGCTGTCAATCAACATATATAATAGAAAAGAGGAAGCAACACAAATGCTATCACATTTAATACTATTTCATCTCCTAAGCTGCTAAGTACCAAATGCTCCAAGACCTCTCTCTCAGGAGTTCCTCTAACCCAATTCCTCTATGTAGAAGAGGTTTAGTGCTCTGCAGTGTTTGTTTGACTACCAATAATGGATTTGGATTTTTAAGTTTAAACACAGCTACAAATCACATCAATAATGAACAGAAGTTAACATTTAGTTATCTGCATGTATTTAAGTTCTGAACTTTGGTATATTGTATGTAGACCAAGGGATTGAACCCAAACTTTCCCAGATCCCACCCATGCTGACTGGAGAATGGTGGAAGCTGTGGGACTTCTTTCTGTGTAAACATACATAAAATTGTGCTCTAGAAAGTGGAATAAGACTCTGACAGTACAATATAATACATGCCTAGAATGAATTAGCCTTGGGAGCTAATTCCACTGAACTCAAATGAGACTCTCCCCGCCCCCCATTGTCTGTGCATGCATGCATGCACATGTGTAAAACTGCACTGGGAATCTTCTATTCCACTATGTCAAAACAGTGTGGTCAAGCAATAAGCTGACTTGCTTCAGTCACAAGCAGGAGTGTGCAACTGCACACATGTTCTGTTTGTGGGCTCCCCACAGGCAGCTGATTGACCACTGTATGAGCAGTATGCTAGACGAGATATACTTTGGGTCTGCTCCAGCATGGCCGTTGTTTGTTTAGATATCTGATAAAACTGACCACTGTCCTGGAGCATCTGCTATGTTCTGCTGCAAAAGCTGAGCAAGACTATACAGATCTGGCAGTCGCAGCAATCCAACACTGAAGCAACATGCTCCTTCTGTTTTGGGCTGCTGCTGGACTGCTCCTGATGGTCCTGACTCGCTTGTTCAGCATTCTAATGCATCACCCTTTTACCTGTCTCACTTGGGCTCTCGCCTGAACTGTCATTGTCTTCAATTATGGAGAGTGCTATGAATTAGGACACCATAATCTCGCTACTATGTAATATTCATCACTTCCTCAGATTGAAAGTTAGTTCTAGTACCTTGACTTTGTTGTGGATTTTGCTACAACAAAGTACAATCAAAACACTTAAGTAATATGTTAATATAGTATGATATGGACTGTTGTTCATATTACAAGTAGTTCCACAATTCAAAATCAAACTAGAGGTTATGATTACAAAAGCCACCTACCTAAACAGTAGCCAGTAGTTACTTTAATTTCAAAAATTGCTATGCTGGCAAAAATATCTCTTCCCAGTACACCTTCTAGTACAATCTACAAAATAAGCCAAAACCAGGATAATGTAAGTACCAATATTTACACAGATCTGTTACACTGAAAATACCTAAATTACTTGAGAAGGGGGATAACTTAGTTTTATGACAGATTGTTATGATTCCCCTTCTTGGCTGAATGGGGGCAGACTCCCCCCACCCATGGGACACACTGCTTCTCCCTTTGTGATTGCCAGTTTTAAAACATAACATACATTGTGGCTATGGGTCATTCCTTAGTGGATGCTCTGTAGCCACCTCCAAGCACTAAGAGTAAAAATTAGCTCACAAATAAGCTAGTTGGTAGCAACTATGGGTGTCTTATTTATATGTATGTATGCATTCCCAATTTTGGAAGGTGCCATGGGGCAGTACTTGCTGCCCATTGTCCATCTTTACCCTGAATATTTGTCTGGGGGGCGGGGGGGGAGAGGTCACTGTAGAGCTCTGTGTTCATTGTTTCACACATTAATATCTCATGCCTGCAATCACAACCTGCTGAAGTTACAGGAAGATTTGAAAGTGGTCAAAAACATTGGAAATCTTGTTTACAGAGAATTCCATATGTAATCAGTTATGGAGACATTTGCAGTATATATAGAATTCTGTAAACAAAGACCCATGTGGAAAAGAACCTTATTTAAATTCCAGTGAATAATCTTTGAATTTTCATTAGTTTTTCCTTGATGGTTACCTTTCTGACTGGTTTTGCAAAGAAAAACAAGATGCAATGCAGTGATTTTTTAAAATTGGGATATAATGAATGCAGGACAGGGATGGAAAGTTTTACCCTTATAAACTCACCAAAATTAGAGCACCTCTAGCTATTCCCCCCAAAAACATCTGTGTACACTGTGGCTCCCCACATGAGCTAATGCGTATGTAAAGCCCTAAATGCCAGAAATGACTACAGTTCTTTTGGGTCTTTTAAGTCTCTATGTTTTCATGGGATAAGCAATAAAACACAAGCAAAAAGTTAAGGTATGGATGCGTTTCCCTACAGTTCTTTATCTATATGTCAACAATTATCATGTTCTTATAAGGGTAACTGAAAATTTCATTCTAAAGAAGTGCCTAACAAACCTTAATCTTATTGATAGGTTTGGGAATAATTTACATCAGCCTTCCCCAGTCTGATGCCCTCCAGATGTTTTGGACTTCTCCAATCAGCCTCAGCCAGCATGGCCAATAGCCAGGAATCTTGGATGATGAAGTCCAAAAGGCACCAGGAGGAGGAAAGCCTGTCTACATGATTGAAAGCCTACAGAAGTGGATGCAGAACTTCTTCCAACATTATACTTACCCTGTATTTGTTTGTACTGTTTCTTATATCTAGACTGGCTATGAGCCAGCTCTCTGAGTATTCTGTGCTTGTCCAAAGCAACTGATCAAAACTTTCACCTTCTATCCTTAGGTATAGATTTAAAGCAGTAGGATTTATTGGTGGTTCTGAGATGGCTGCAATCTGGTATATAAGTCTAATACAGCTCCACTCCTCTGAATAGAGTTCAGGACTGAGCAATGCAGCTGTGTCCCCATGTGTTCCCTGTGAGGTGTCCACAGAAATATAATGACCTGAAAAGACACAGATAAAATTGGATTGATAACCAGAAAACAACGTTGCGTTCACCATATAGCCTGCCCTAATGTGGTGTCCTCCAGTTGTTTTGGTCTACAACTCTTATCAGCCCCAGGAAGCATTATCAGTGGTCAAGGATATGAAAACTGTAATTTATTTATTACATTTCTATGTCAAATCTCTCTGGGTGGCCCGTTACAATTCTAATTATAAAATGCACAGCATGTTAAAACATAATATAAAACTTAAATGTTTAAAATTACAGTATAAAACCAGGGTAAAAACTAGGCACAGAGTAAAGTTCTAAAAATATAATAAAATTTGAATTTTTAAAATGGAAGAATTTAAAATGTCTGGAATGAATTGTTGTGAATTACCCAGAGAATTTCAGCTATTGGACAATATAAACATGTAATAAATAAATAAATAAATGCCTTCACTTTGCACCAAAACTAGGTACTAAGTACGTATATGTCCACTGGGAAGCATTCAAAAACGAGGAACCACAACTGATAAGACATCCAGAGGGCACCATGCTAGAGAAACCTGGATTAGAATATGAACTGCAATCCCCCCACTCCCCAAACACACACTTCAGAAAAGGAACGCATATAAAATTTTAAGGATGAATAAAAGTGTCATTCAGAATGATAACACAACACGAACAGCAATTTTGTATGTTTGGAATTTTTTAGAAATGAATGCAGGAAACAGCTGCATACACCTTTCACACATGAAGCTTATATACACCTTAAGACACAAATGCATTTACCATATTTATGACTGCAATACTAAGCATCCATGTAAGCATTGAGACCCACTGAGTTTACTGGGTATTCCTTCTAAGTAAACACACTAAAGATTACACTGCATTAGTAACACCAGCAGAAGCCCAATAGTCTGATAAATAAACTATACATCTAAAATGATTTCTGCACTCACTGTGTTCTCTTTCCAATACAATTACGGCAGTGCATCACTGAAGAGAAGGTATGTCCGACAACAAAGGGCAACATGCTATATCATTTGCTGGCAGAAAGCCCTTTTCAAGACAGCCGCCAGCTAACACACTTCATTTTAGAACTTCCCCCAGGCTGTTGTGGAGGTTGCCAAAGTCAAGCAAAGCATCCAAGAACCAATATACTAGCTCTAATACATAGCACAACAAGGAATCTGGTTAGTAGTACAGAACTTTGAAAGCTACCTATCAAAACATTTTCCATTTGACCAGTCTCAAAATAAGTATTTGAGAATGCAGTTTGTCAGAATGGAACTGTCCACTGTTAGACTGGTAAAAGGAAAGCTTTTCCGCAAACTCAATCAGCCCAATGCATTTTGCTGCCTGAGGCAATTTACAGGACAGTTCCCTTTGCAACTCCTTGTAAAAAAGCCAGCTGGTCTAGCTGATGAATCGATATTTGTAATGCAACTACATCTTCCACCATACCTTGAGGCAGCTGGCTAACTTGTGGAGGGCAAAGCAGGTGAATTGGCATACACAGCTGTATCTTCCAAGACCTTGTCATCACCTACCTGCCACCTGAAGTAGCCACCTCACTTTGCCTGTTGGTGGGGAGCTTATCATGTGCAAATATTTTTCAGGAGCTTCCACGTGGAAGACTATAACATCAGAATTAATCTTTGATATCACAGTTTTTGTGAAATGCACTTCCAAATACCCCTGAAACTAATTTGGGTATATAAACTCCACTGAAATCAGTGCGATTTTTATGGAATATATTCAGGTTATTACTTCTAAAGGGTGAGATTCGGGGCCCAAAGACTGAAAAAGATAAATTGGAAAAGTTCTTTTTTATTCATAAAAATAAGTTTAAAAGAACATTCTAATGGCTTTATGTGTATAATCAGTTAACATTTAAAACAAAACGAGTCTTCCAAAATAATCTTACTTTTACCCAAGATCAACATATGATTATCAAAGTACTTCAAAGAACATACTGCAACTGTAGGTTAGAATTAGTCCTATTTTTGTTTTGGACGTATGAGAAATGCTTCCCTAAATGGAAACCCTGGCATTCCACATTTTTGGTACATTCACAGCAGCACTACAGGCTGGATAATAACCTCAAATAAGCGGAGACCTCAAATAAGCAAATAGAGGGTTTAAATGTGTTGTGTATTATGAGCAGCCTAGTATCCATCTATCCTCTCTCTCCCTCCCTTTCTTCCTTTCCTTGCATATAAGGCCATTTGTTTCAAAATGACAGCCGAGGTTTTCTCCTATCTAAAAATTAAAGCCATTATAGAGTTAACTTTCCCTCCCTAAAATGCAATATGTACTGGTTCTCAACGGAAAAACCAAGCAATTCCTTCTAAATCCCAAGTCAGTATGAATAAAAGTGATTTTGGATGCTTTATACTTATGCTAGATAGACAAGAACTCTGTTCAATAGAGTTGAACTCTGTTGCTACATACACTGTATCCTATAGTAAAGGTAAACATAAAGGTTTCCCCATGACATTAAAGTCCAGTCATGCCTGACTCTTGGGGGTGATGCTCATCTCCGTTTCCTAGCCAAGGGAGCCAGCATTTGTCCGCAGACAGTTTCCATGGTCATGTGGCCAGCATGACTAAACACCGAAGTGCACAGAACGCTGTTACCTTCCCACTGAAGTGGTACCTTTTTATCTACTTGCATTTGTATGCTTTTGAACTGCAAGGTTGGCAGGAGCTGGGACAGAGTACGGGAGCTCACCCCGTCTGCGGATTCAAACTGTCAACCTTTCGATCGACCAGCCCAGCGGCTCAGCGGTTTAATCCACTGCACCATCGCATCCCCTATCCTATAGTACCTTCCTGCTAATCCATATTTGCAAAAAGGCTCAGTAGAGTTAGGTTGTACCCTGGGTTTTCCGCAAAAAGATGTCATACAGATTAATATTATTGGCATTGCACAGGAGGTCCTTGACACAAAATGTAATTTGTTTTAGCAATATGACACCATAGAATACTGCCCTCCTTTAACTCTTACCTATCTTTATGCTGGAATACTGGCAAATACAGTGGTACCTTGGCTCACGAACTTAATCCATTCCAGGACTCTGGTCGTGACACAAATTGGTCATGAGCCAAGTTAAATTTCCCCATAAGGTTCAATGTAATTAAGGTTAATCCGTTCTGTTACTATTTTTTTTATCAAAAAATGTGAAGCAAAGTGACAAGCAACAACAAAGATTGCAGCCATCTCCCCACCCCACCCCGAGTGTGGTCATCTTCCCAACCCACCCCAGCACGGCCATGATTGAGGCCGTCATCCCTGCATGTACCCGTCATCCCAGTGCGCTGCAGGGGGAGAGACGGGCATGAATGCGGGCACGCTGAGCGGGGAGAGACGGGCGCAATAGTGCTGGTGGGGGGTGGAGATGGCCGTGATCGCGGTCACCACCCAATGCAGAGTTCGCGACCTGAGTCAAAACTTTTATGAAATTTTTGTTTGCGATCCGATTTGGTCGTGAACTGAGGCGTTCATGAGCTGAAGTACCACTGTACTATGTAAGATCTACAGTGCTTGAGTGATCATTATCATGCATCAATGGAGTTGAGTGTATTTGCTAACTGTAACTGAACTAACAGAACAAAAATTGTTTCATTGGATTATAATACTTTGCTCTGGATAAAAGTAGATCTGTGTGGTCTTCATAGAACAATCAAATAAAATGTGATAACTTGTCAAAATACTAGACCTCTTACTAAAAGTAGTAGAATAGAAACACATGTCAAGATAGGTGGCAGCAGGGGAAGCTTCCATTGGGGGACTAAGAGCAGTTGAGAGTGGAGGATAATGTTTTGAATGGCTGTGCTGGTTTGGGAAAAAGTTAGAAAAGACTTTCCCTTCATGCCACAGTTCCAATTCTGATCAGCCCCACCTCTGTCTGAAACCAGACATATTCAATGTGTCTATGGAATGGCCTGAGTACCACAGACATAGTTCATTCGTCAAAGTAAAGCTGGTGCAGACCTGTCTGGAGTACCTGGATGAGAAACTAAGTACCTCCATATATGCCACTGTAATCTGTGTGCTGGATGAGTGGGATACAAAGGTAATTATTCACCACCACCACCATCATTAGTAATGCATTAATTCTTTTAATGAATGGACAAACCACTGGCTGTTTAGGCAATAGTCAAAGTTCTCTGGACTGTTGTAAATCTGCACATTTGCTAAAGAATAAGAGGGGAAAATACTCCCAAAGCAACATTATGTTTAAAGGTGGTGAACAAAGTAAGTGTCACAAATAGAGCAAGGAAGGAACTATGATGAGGAAACAAGCTGGATTGTGTAGCAAAAGGACCTGTGATGTGGTCTGAAGCCAATGGGAATAATAATAATAATAATTACTATTATTATTACATTATATTTGTATACTGCCCTTAAGCAATGCTCTCTGGGCAGTTCACAACATTTAAGCCACCAATCCAAATTTCAACCAGGACCAATCCTGCTTAGCTTCCAAAATTAGCCAGGATCAGGCACTTCTGGCTAGGTGAACAATTCACAGCAAGCCCAGTCATCGGTGAATAAATAACCCACTGTCAGTGTAATGCCCCTTTCAATACTTATCTGAGTGTCCAGCAAGTCCTGAAAGTGAAGCTATTGGTTACCCTCCTTTTTTGCAGCTTCTTTTTGAATTCTGTTTTTTGCCAAGCTTCTACTTTGTTCCTATTTCCCTACATTTACCTCCCAGCTTTTAAATTTGCTCAAATATTCCAATGGATTACTGTAACATGCAGACATCCATTCTATCAATGTCCATCTCACTCCTATCCTCAGTGTTTTAAAATCCAGAAATTCAATCAGTCATGAAACACAGTCCTTTCAGACACACAGCCCCTAAGGCTACCAGTCAAAAGACAATGTGCAGCTATTCTGTCATTCTCTCCTGAACATCTTTTCTGAGGTAAGAAAATAAAAAGGTGTGGGGGAGAAATGGAAGGAAACATGCAAAGAATACAAATGGAAGGTGATGACATTTGGCTCACCTGTAAAATTCCATAAATCAGGCAAGGCAATAATGTAGTAATGCCTCCTTTGGAAGCACCCCAACTCTGAATTTTTAAACATCATAGTAAGAAGAAAACCACAAATCTACGACCACCAAGAAGAGAAAAGTGCTAACTATCATTGCTTTTGTTTATTGGCTGTCACAAAAATAAAAAGACTACACAAATCATGTAAGAAAATTAAAATTGCCTGCAAACTCCCAAAGGTACATTCCTAGAACTATAACCACCAACATATTCCAATTTTTTGTAACCTGAATAGGCAAGCTGTTCTGTTCAGCAAAAAGCAATGCTATTAGCAAACGAGGAGGAGAGTAATAAAAGAGAGCCAATGTGGTGTAGTGGTTAAGAGTGTGAGACTGGGACTCACGAGATCTAGGTTTTAGTCTCCTCTCACCATGAGCCAAACTAGGTGACATTGACCAGTCACAGACTAAGCCCAACCTACCTCACAGGATTGTTTTGTGAGAATGAGACTGAAAGGATGTGGAGCATTATGTAAGCCATTTTCAGTTCCTTGGAAGGAAAGACAGAGGGATAGAAATTTAATAAGTAAATAAATAATATTTAAATAATAAAAAGGAGTGAGAAAGAGATTCAAAACAACTTTGAAATCAACAGGAGTTACTAGCCAGTTCACAAATCAGTTTTTCTCATGTGTACACAGCTGCCCACTTCCCCACCATATACATGTAGATATATTTCTGCAAGAACTCAATATATAAGTTTTTGCTGAAAGTAAGTACATGTCCAAATCCACTCTAAGATGCACTGGTTTTAGTGGCATTAAAGCATTGCTATTTTATTTCTCAAACTCCAATACCTCAATTTATGTATTACAGAAAGGAAAAGAAAAAGTTAAAACTATTCTACCTTTCTCCAGTCATTCAGCTAAAGCAAATTAAGAGCCAACTGCTGCTGTTTTATCCTTTCACTTGATCATGCATACTATTAAGCTCATGCACTTAAGTCTCTCTCATGCCTTAGTAAGACCCAAATTCTCCCTTCTACACTGGGAAGGAACAATATTGTGAGAGAAAGGAACAAACTAACAGCTTTTCAGCAGCAGCAAATTGAGCTGGCCCCATCACTAAACATGCAACAGGAAAGTGTTTTGTAAACAAAAAATAAAATAAATGACAGCTGTGGCTAGCAATGTCCTAATACAATTACTGTTAAAAAATACAAGGGAAGGAGAAGAAAACTTCATTCTCAAAAGGCCATAAATTTAGTTCTCAAAAATCATTAAAAGCTGCTGTTTCTGGAAATAATTGCATTGCCCTGATTGTCCAGTTCTTCAATAAACTAAGTGAATTTATAAACTTCAAGGGCCTTTAAGAGTCAGTCTTCTAGGTAGGTATAGATTTAGCAATGGTTGCTTGATGTAGTCCTGTTGTTTATTAGCATAAATTGGTGAATGATTTCAGATAATTATTAAGGCATTCAGTACTACCTTTCATCTGAGAAATTCCCTAAGTCCTGTGCTACAAATAGTTTTGGACCTGGAGGATGAGCACCATATATGGTAAAAAAGCCTCTCCATTCTGAATAACATTTTAACCATCTAACCTACAGTACCTACTCTGTAGAGTCAGTACTAAGCTTCTATTGGGCCACTTGGAACAAACTGAAAATTGTCTAACACTAGAATTCTGTGCACATTTACTCAGAAGTAAGTGTCACTGTTTCATGCGTCTTATTTCCAGGTAAGTATGTATAGATAATCTATACAACTTCTGTACAATAGATGATTCCACATTTCTAGCCTATTTTATATGTTATGGATATTTTAAAAAATAAATTATAATGTGGTACAAACCATTTTAGTTTTAACATTTCATAAGTATGTGGTACAGACATAATTCTATAAGGAAGAAATGATTTAACAAAATGTATGATTTGCAAGAATTGGATCCTAAAGATGACCAACCATATAATATCAGTAATTTCTCTAGGAAAAAAATAATACATGTGATACCATATCTTGAAGCCTATAGAAATGTATCCTTTCATATTGTGCAAAGACTCAGCATTACCAAATTTCACCACATTACCTCAGTTGATTTCTTGAATAGTGGCTTGAATTTTCCAGAAATTATAGGATTGTGTGCTTCTGGCTGCCAGAGTCTTCTTTCTGGTTGCAGCTGCCTCGAAAAGTCATGAAAGGAAACTGCAAGAAATATCAGCTCTGTGCAGTAACTGCCAGATCTTATGGCCACAATATGGGTTTTTAAGGCTGTATCAAGCAGTCCTAAAGTGACAGAGCTGTTCATCCAGGAGGGGAAAAGAGTACTTGAATCTTCTTAGCTAAAGATTTTAATATATTCACAACATTCCTATGAACAGCTTGGTTTTGGAAGCAGGGTAACTATACAGAGCTGATACTTTTTAAATATCATGGTGACCCTCTAACTGTGCAAATTATCTAGCATGTTAGCTTCAAACAGTAACTAGAATTTTGACTGATTCTGGAAATCCAATTTCACAAACACATGAAAGCATGACTAAGTTACAGCTTATTCCTAAATGCCAGTGTTTGTGTGGTCTTTCAGTGAAAGCAGTTTGTAGCAATCTATTTCTGGGACAGATTCTTAGGGCAAAAGCTATTCCTTTATTCCTTCCAAGTGCTTTCAGAACATTCACTTTCTACTAAGGCAGGCTCTTCCCTCGTAGGGGTCCTCTTAAAAGGCATCTGTCATCATTTCATCTCTTCTGTATAATTCTTCTATATATTGTTTCCACTTTTTCTTGGGAACAAGGTACAGACCAAATAGTATGACATGCATTGCCAAAAAAGTACCAAGAAGTGCAACAAAAAATTCATATGCAAATTTATAAGTATAGCTGCACATTTAGAAATCATTATTATAATTTAAATAGAAATACAACAGATCTGATCATAATGAGGAAGGCAGCTAACCTGTGTTCCTTGTTCAGTCCGCTGTCCAGCGGCTAACTATGAATAGCCAACTTCAAGTCCCCTCCCTGTTGTTCCTTCTTATGATTGTTTATCTTTAACCCAAATTTGGACTGGCAAACCTTCCAATAAAAGGTATCTTTGAATACAGAATTGTCCTTTAACAGACCTTAAAGAATGTCCTCTTTAATGTAGGACACATCACCACACATCCATATATAGCCTGAAAATGCAAAGAAGAATCCTAGAAACCAATCAAACTGAAAATGTTAAGCCTACTACAGAGTCATTAGAATTGGGTTTGTATATGATCACTGTAAAGTATATGCCAGTCCTAAGTGAATCAGTATAACCCAGCAACAGTATTTGACTGTTTTATTGCTTAAATTTCATTGAATGCATATACTGGAAGTAGGGGGTAGAATGGCAGGCCTGCATTCATAATA
Organism: Varanus komodoensis; assembly: GCF_004798865.1. NCBI lineage: Eukaryota > Metazoa > Chordata > Lepidosauria > Squamata > Varanidae > Varanus > Varanus komodoensis. The sequence goes on from NW_025336087.1 coordinate 49,604,430, forward strand.
GTTCTATGTCAAATGCAGTTTCAAATCTGTTTATGACCCTGGGTTTATCCTCATCAGGTCCCATCTGTAGAATAGGACTATTTTTCTATCTGCACATGGTTATAGAGGGAATAGATAAAATCATTATTAAATGCTTCACATTATTAAATGTTCACATTTTTGAAACACTATTCATGACAAAACGGTACAAATGTTTTTTCTAAACATTTCATGTCAAAATTATGGTCATGTGAATTTTCCACTTAACTTGGCACACTTTTCTGCAAACCAGGTTGGTTCTATTTATTTAACTACAGCAAAACCAGTTGACATGTGGCATTTAAAAGGTATGTGGATTGCAAATAATAGTCAGGTCACAGCAAAGTTAATGGGAATGTTGGAGTTTATTCTTGTATAATATTGCAGGTTCACTGCTTCTCCTAAGCAGCTAAGTGGAAACATGAGGCTGTCTTTTAAAAATTAGTAACAGAGTGTTCCCTAAATATAGTTATTTTTGAGCTTATTTTAAACTAAATGTTAAGCCAGGATTGTTATAATAGTCACTTCTATTTTAACAAGGGATTTTCACTACAATTTACTTAGAAAGTTATGATGACAGAGAAGGCTGAAAATAGAAAAAAAAGTGTCAGTGTCAAAACTTGCTTTCTCTTGCAATCATTTTCCTTATGATTTTACACACAATCGCTAAGCCAATGTATTAACAGTCAGAAATTATACATGAAATGAGACAAATAACAGTATTAATAATGAAATACTATCCATGCTAAATAGAAAGAAATAAAATTGAATTTTCTAATTGCTAATTCATATTCTTTTAGCACATCCTTTCACAAACTAATGCCCTTCAGATGTTTTTGATTTCCATAAGTATAGTCAGTCAGCATAGCCAGTTATAATGTGCATGTGTGTATCAATGGATATGAAAAATATTGGTAAATTCTATTCATTTGTTCACAAATCTTCACAGTTAAAAAACCATGTCCTGAAATAATGCTTGCCCATGGAAGAGAACTCTGTAATGCACAGCTCTTCCAACCACGAAAAGGCTACAAATGAAAGGCCTGAAATACGGGCTGAGCATGAGTTCTCAGTGAATCATGGGTTGTTTCATTACATGAAAACCCTACACAGTGGCTTAACTATGGGTTATTAACAACAAACAACTCAGGAAGAAAACTCATGGTTTGCTGTTGGGTTGTGAAGTTTGAGTTGTTCATGGTTAACAATCGTAGTTAGGCCATAATACAGGGTTCACACCTAATGACAACCCAAAATTCCACAACAACTATATTCAATTCATAATCTGAGTTGTTATTACATGTGAACCATATCAAAGAGCATACTTACCTAATAGTATTGGGTAACAGTACCTATATGGACAGGCTGGCAATTTGAATATATATATATATATATATTCCATTAAAAACCAGATGATTAATCCAGCCTGACCAGCTTTGTTCCTGGTAAAACTCCACTACATTATTCCAAAAGGTCATAGATGTAAGCACTCTAAGTACTGGAAAGGGAAAAGCATCTTTCAACATGATTTAATATTTGTAAATATTATCTTGTTCCCAAACATTTGGCTAGGGGCAACAGCAACTATCCCAATATATTCTATCAAGCCTCTCAACAAACAATGAAGATAATGTTTCTTCCTCTGTGATCTAGAATTGTGTTTGTTGTTCCATTATCAAAATCAGTCCAACATCTAGTTCCCATAGCTCATTGCCCAACTAGGAGTTTCCACCAGTACATCAAAACAGGCGTCTTATATGAAGGGCTTACAATGCTAGCAAGGATCTGATCATTTTAGTTTATAGAACCAAACATCCCACAAGCGCTTTGTTATAGAGTGCAGCTTATACATACTTAGAATAAATAATTTGGAATAAATAAGGCAATGCAGTATTCTCAATCTGTTTGAGATTCCGTAGAACAATCCGATATCATCACTTAAATTGGTAAGAATAATACTCCACAGTTAATTATGTAATTCTAGGCAAACCAAAAGCTAATAATCTCCAGTCACAACAAGAACATCAGAACGTTTCTTTAAAAGTTAATGCACTATTGAAACCACCTTCTATATGTGTGCGGTGAAAACCAATGCAGAAAGAGCAAAGGGGAAGTCATAGAGTTATTTATGTTATCCTGGAAATTCAATGTTACAACTGTAGGAAAATCCAGCACGAGAGCCAGTTATGCCTCCCATTCAAGAAATGAAATCATGAAAGTTGCTATGATGGATTCCATGTTTAAATTAATCACACTTCTTCTGGAGAGGCACACTAGCTCCATAGAAGAATGAACAAAACTCCACACAGAATAGCTTTTTTTGTATTTGTAAAAATCCTGAACTGCTTGTACAAAGAATGAGCTTGTCTTTTTTAAACACTCTTCAAATGACTCTAGAGTTTCCAAGGAAACGTTCTGCTCCTTAAAATATGTTACTTGCCATTCTTGCCCTGACCTTGCAGTAGAATCCCACAATGATATTTACTAGAAATAAGTAAGAAATGGCTGAATCAATTAAAAAATCTTAATTTAGATTTCAATCTGGGTGCCATGAGCTGGTCCCTTTCCTCTTTCTTTCTGGCTATAAAACCCATCAAAATCCTCTGAGGTAAATTTCTTTTATTAAAATTTAAGAGATTACAGAATAGTATGAACTCTAAATAGCCTTCAGGGTATCCTGGACAGTAGGTACAAACACAGCAGAGGCAGTAGGGGGGAGGGAGTTTCAAGGGGGCTGGGGCAGGACAGGAGTTTTACTTATTTCTTTAAACAAATCATGGTTGAAGTAAAGGACTTCAATACATCACTGAGAGAAGTGCAGATGAAAATACTGGAGAGTGTTTACAACTCTCCCACTGCCCACACACACCCTACCACCACCTCCCTTTTTTCTGTTAAAACTGCATCTTGAGACTTGAGATGTGACTCAAAAATTTCTTGCAGTGACTTGAGAATTGACTGAAGACTTGGAGTAAAGGCCAAACACATCACTAGAAGACTGTACTTTTTCTTCATCCTTAGCATTTTCAGTCTCAGAAATGGGTGGAGAAGTTAGGGGCACTGGGACCTATCAAAAAAACTGGAGTGTCACTGGTTCAAAGAGAGATACATTCATCTGCATACTTTTCACAAAAAAAGATTACTCAGATCTTTGCTTTGAATTGACCACTGGCTGTGACTCAGCTGAGCTTGGCAAGAACAGCAAGGGGTTTTTGTCATTCTTGCTGAGCAGCTTGCTGATTGTTGCCCGCAAGCCACAGTGGAGAGAGACATCTGAGTTTGGGTGATGCACCAAGTCCTACTACAGACCATGGGTTCTCAACAATGTTTGTTCAGGGGAAAAACAAACCATCCTGAGAAAAGGGGTCTGGGTTCAAACAAGAGAAGCAATAAGCTGGGTCTTTGTGTATCCTCATCTCTTCCCCCACAGAAGCATCTTGTGAAAATCATGCGAAGGCACAATTAAGGATTTTTCATTATTCTTATTAGTTGTTGTTGTTTGGGGCGTTGTTTCCCAGAGGATACCATGAAGAAAACTCTGGGTTGTGTTGGGAAAATTTGGACAAATCCTGTCTGAAAAGCATTACTGCTGTGTGCCTTTGCATTGTGAGATCAAATCCTGCCTTCCTTCTCAAAACCAAGCTGTCACTGTTTAAAATGGCATTCCCCTGCTCCTTTCTCTCACCTTTAGCTGTAGGCTACAGCAGACAGGCCATTGTAGCCCAAATATCCATTGTAAATAGTCATTGTTGGAATTCAGCTTGCAATAATCTTTTGATAGCCCAGAGGGCCTCATGTGCCCTGATCATGCAGAATGTTTAGAGCCGAGATAAGGGTCTGAGCTTATCATGAACAGTTTCTACTAGCTTGAATTTGCCTGTCTGAGCAGACCTGGAGATGGGTTCAAGTGTCAATACAGGCAATTAGAAATATTTTAATCTCATTGCTACAGTGTGATTGACTGACATTTCTTTATCTGTCCTGTATGTGATGACCTCAGAATCTTATTGTAATCTCTGCATTCTGTCACCAATTGCCCTGTACCTGTGTACCTATAAATGCCCTGTAATGGTACTGAAGCTTTGCAGCAGAGTTCATGCATTATTGTGAGTGTACCGCGGGAACCTTGGGGTAAATCCAATAAAGCCTCAGATGGTCTGGACGCTTGGTCTTTCCCACGAACCCGAGTTTTATTCCCTCTTCTCAAATTGAGATTCCAGGATTCTGACAGTTGCCTTTATAGTTTTAAGTAGTTGCTGAGGAACTTGTTCCTTTAAAGCTGTTTATTTAGAAATTTAATTACTATGGAAATTTAATTACTATGGCTCATGGATCTTCTGATATTCAGGTTTGCCTATTCCTTAGTGCTCTCATTTTGGGGGCAAAGACTCTCTTGATTAAGATCACATTTTGAATGCAGATATTAATCAAAGTAAGGCAACAGCTGAGCTGAATTCAGTCAAAGCATATTTGCCAAAATAAACATGTCATAAAATAGCAACATACTCCAGAAGAAAAACAAGCTTTTTTTAAAAAATACTACATTATATATACACACATAGTAAGAAGTCAAGAGATAGTAACAGGGAATTCCAGGGGCGATATTTTTATACAAGCACTGATTCTAACTAAGATGGTTGGAGAAATTGCCCTTTCAGCTAGGTTAGAGGTTTTTGTCTAAAGAACAGCTCCTTTGAGGTTCCACACTGCAAGTTTACAGTGAGATGACAAAAACCATGTTGACCACAAAGTGGGTTTCACAGTTGTGGAGACAGTATGATTGGGTTTGTCTGGGGTATGTCTCACAAATTTCCACCATTAGATCTTACGAGAAGCAGCAAAATGTTGCAGAGGCAGCTTGTCTTGGGAAGTTGGCACGTATCTGTAAAGCTGAGGTAGTCAGGTTTCCTTCCCACCAGCAATCCCAGCCTACTGCAACAGGCACAGCCATTTCTGAGCCTCATTTGCCTCTCTGGCTGCTCTGTGGCTTCTTTCTTTCCTTCTGCCAGACTCCAAATAGAGTTGATGATGCAATACTCAATTGGAAATTAAGGAAAAGATGCCTCTGGGTGGTTTGAGCTATTCTTTCTGCTTTAGAGTGTGCCATATGCACTGACCCACAATTCCTGGAGTGCTTCCAGGTGATATTTTTCTTGTGTAATTGCATAGTCCAATTCAAATCATTTTAGGCCTTGCTGATGTTGCCTTCTATTTGAAACCTTCCCATGTTTACCCACCATCTCTTTCATTCTTTTTCTTTGCATTAGGGAGAAAAAGATAGAATAAGTGTACAATATCTTTTGATTTCCAGCTCTAGGGGCTCTCCATCTGGAAATATCCTTTGTCTAATATCTGGGATTGTGCATTTATTTTATTTCTACTTGCCTTTCAACCAAATACAGTTCCCAGTGTGGATTACTTTGAAACATAAAATCAGTTTAAAAGCACAGACTTTAACTCAGTTAAACAATATTAAAGGATGCAAATCTATTTTAAAGCAGAGAAAACAATATTCCAGCTTAAAAGTTACTAGTGTCATGATTGTCACAGCTTGAGTATGGACTGGCAGCACTGGTTCAGCAAACATGATACTTGACCAGCCCTTAGCCTGGAAACATTTATAGATATAACATCTATAACTCACAACTAAGCAGCAAGGTCATTTGTCAGACCCACACAAATAGTTCTGTATAAATGCTGACTCAGTATTAATATCTATTTTAGCAGAGCTGAACGTATCTTTTTATCTTAGAAACACTTAAAAGCTAGAACTCTAAATAATATTTTTTATTCTTAGTGTGTTGGTTATGTTAGTTATTGTTCCACATTTCATAAAGTGTTTTGCTGTAAATTAGTGGTGAGAGGAGAGGCTCAAAGTTGTAAATTCCCATACTGCATACATAATGGTATTGCAGCCTTTTTAAATATTTGCTGTTTCTGTCTAGCATTTTAGTGTTCTAACCATAATCCAGCCAGAAAATGCTGATTATTGGTTGGAATAAAAAAATACAATAAAGTAATCATGAAATTCTTGAGAAATAAGTAGGATATAATGCCTAAGTTCTGTTTTTAACAATTATTTAGGCCAACCTTTTCCATTCTAGTACCCTTACAATGCTTTGGACTACACTTTCCAGAATTCCTAATCATTAGCCAGGCTGGGGCTGATGGGTCCTGAAGTCTAAAACATCTTGAGGACAACGGGTTAGGGAAGGCTGACTTAGGGTGCAATCCTATCCATGTTCAGACAGAGAAAAATATAACTCCCAGCAATCCCCCAACCTGCATGGGGCATGCTGGGAATAATAAGGGGTTTCTTTCTTTCTTTTGTCTAAACATGTATAGAATTGCTCTTGCTCCTTTAGCTGATCTTTTTTTTTAGCAGACACCAATCAAATTGAAAAAAGAAACAAAACCAAATCAATCTAATTTTAAAAATGGAGCCAAATTACCTATCCACCCATGTGATTTCAATTATCTATTTAGGGCAATGGAGGTTAAAGCATGATCCAGAGGATTATGTCATCTCCATCAAGTACCTGAACACATTTCGGCAACTGTTGGTTTCTATAACCACTTTAAATGTACAATGAAAGTTTCCTGCCTAATTTTATATAAGAAACCAACATGCCCAATATTCATTTGTCAGTCATGAGGACTGTATCCAGGTCTTTCTGTATAAGTAGAAAGCATCCCGTATGGGTGTGTTTATAGTAAAATAAGAGGCACTTGTACAGATTCCATACAGTTTGGTATAATAGCATCCTGGTAACATCCTATTAACATGCAAGTCAAGCTTCTGCCCCACAATAGGTTTTGATTTCGTATTTGAAAGTGAACCTGCTATATCAATTTATTAGCCCTAGAAATGCTTCAGAAACTTGCAAGAGTGACTTTCTTGTGATTGATTTGCTAGATGCACATCACTCCTGTCCTCTATGAAGACCAGGCCATGATCCTCCTCTTTTCTTTTTCATTCTATCCTAGCAACAACCCTGTGAGGTAAAGGTTAGGCTGTGAGTCAGTGACTGGCCCAAGACCACCCAGTGATCAAGTGGGGAGTAGAACTGGGACTTATAGGCAGCATTATGTCTTACATGGGCATGGGCCCCAGAATCTTTGCGATGAGCCCCAGATCTTCAGAGCTATCTCACTGTCACCATTTATGTATTTGTTATTTATTTAAAGGTTTTTGTATGCCGTCCCTTGCTATATAGCCTTGGGACGGCTCACACAAATAAATATAATACAGATACAGATAAAACCCGGAAACGCCCTGGCTGCACAATTAAAACCTATAATTATATGTTGTTAAAATATTGTTTGAATAAAAAGGTCTTAGCCTGGCGCCGAAAAACAAATAAGGACAGCGCAAGGCGGACCTCTCTGGGGAGCGCATTCCACAGAGGGGGTGCCACCGCAGAGAAAGCCCTCCTCTGGGTACTTTGCTTCCTGATGTCTCTCACAGAAGGCTCCCGGAGGAGGGCCTCTGCTGCCGATCCCAAGGGGACGGAGGGCAAATAAGGAAGCAGGCGTTCCTTCAGGTATCCAGGTCCCAAGCTGTTAAGGGCTTTGTAGGTGATAACCAGCACCCTGAACTGAGCCCGGACTTTGATGGGAAGCCAGTGAAGCTGGTAGAGGACTGGGGTTATGTGAGCATAACGCCCCGTCCCCATCAGTAACCTGGCTGCTCTATTTTGCACCATCTGAAGTATCCGGACTGTCTTCAAGGGCAGCCCCACGTAGACCGTGTTACAGTAGTCCAATCAGGAAAGTAACCAATGCATGTGTCACTGTCGCTAGGCAGTCGTCCCCCAGGTAGGGACACAGCTGATGGATTAACCACTTAATACAATTCCTCCTCTGAATACAGTAGACTTCCAGTTTCAAGGAAACCTTAGGACTCATTTCCTTGGCAAACTAATAGGGAGCGTAACATAAAGGCATCAGCCTCCTAAATTAGAGAATGCCACCTTTCCTTCCACAAACTCTTTTTTATTTGCATTAAGTCCAGAGTCCAAAAATTAACTAAGAGCACTACAGTCACAAAGCTTTCTTAGACTGTATCTGACTCTGCAGAGACCTCTCCAACCAATTGCCAGCAGGCATTACATTTGTGCTCTGGGCTACAGTAGGTAGCAATGCCCTGACAAAAGGAAGAGCAGGCATGTTGACCACTGACACATCTGCTGGAAGCTTTTTTCATTATTTCTTCCAAGATGGCCCAGGCCCCTTACTATAGCAGTATGTGGAAACAATAGTGGACTTGTGTGCAAAGAGGGGTTTAAATGAGCAGCAATGTCTGGATTTGGGGCAAGGTAAGGCATGCCTTGTCCTGAACAATGCTTGCCTGAACTCTTTGGTTGTTTAAAGTGCTCCTGCTTTTTCCATGATCCATGTGCCCAGATTCTGGTGTGTGCATGGGTCCTTCTTAGCATGAGGAGTTTATACTAGGTTAGAGAAAGGTAAATAGATGTGAGAGGAAGAAAGGGGTTTCCTGATCTCTTGTGCTTAAAGGCAACAATGCTTTGTGGTATGTTAAAGACTTGCATAGTAATATTTTATGAAGTGGAATCCATTGTATAGAAATTTACTTTGAAAGATGTTGCTTTTCATATAACTGAAGCAAAATAGCACTTGCTGAAATAAAGGTGCAGGTTTCCTGATGATCTCTAACCCCCCTGGACTAACAGGACTTTTGCCCACATATTTATTTATTTATTTATTTATTTATTTAAAACATTTCTATGCTGCCCCCATTGCAACAAAGCCTCGAGGCGGCTCACAACATCCATAAAACATAAAAATACAATCAATAATTTAAAAACTGGTACCATCTCGGCTATATATTAAAATCTATAAATACAATAATAATAAATTAACAGTTAAAATAACTTTTAAATAAAAAGTCTTCGCCTGGCGCCGAAAAGCAAATAATGATGGCACCAGGCGGACCTCTCTGGGGAGCACATTCCATAGGTGGGGCACCACCGCAGAAAAGGCCCTCCTCCAGGTATTCACCCTCCTAATATCCTTCACGGAGGGTTCCCGGAGAAGGGCATCCGCTGCCGATCGTAGGGGGCGGGCAGGCATATATTCTCCCTTTCCTACTGCCTCCCTTGAATCTTTCTGCCTGAGGATTTTTTTCTGAAATGTAATGCCCTCTTTTCTCCTGTCCATAATCCTTTTGTGTCTGTTAAAAGCAAAAGGGAATCCTTACAAGATAGAGAGATAGGGCCTTTAAAACCACACACAGAGAATACATTTAAAACCTGAAAGCAGCTGCCACAGAGAGCTGTTTTGAGACATCATGAAAAAATAGCAAAATATTGATTTAATTTATTAATTGTTGCATTGCCACTCACAGGGAAGTAGATTTTCTGTCTCAGAGGCCAAGGTAATTTGACTGGCTTTGAATTCTACAGTGCTCTTCCCTGGGACTGGGGCAAACAGGTACTATTTACTGCTCCGACACAGGTAGCAAAATGTCTTGGGGACAGTCCTGGACATGGCTATAGTGGCTCAGATGGTAAAGAAAATTATGTGGGTTAAGAAAACAACTGGGTATAGAAAGATAACTGTGGGCGGGGAAAATGGTCAGGATTATATCAAATTTACTATGTAATCTTAAACATGTGAAAACTTTTCTCGAGTGAAAACTTGGGGCTGCTAACTGGTAATTTAAGGAGGGGAAAAGACAAAAGCAAAAACTGATTCATGAAAAATAAAAACCCCAAATCCAAAACTAGGTAATGCCATTATTACAGTTTTCAGCCAGCCCTAATAAATGTACACAACTTTGCATTTTGGTACTTTATTATGATAAGGTTATATAAATTTGTTGTTGCAAGTAACAGGTGAAGATTTCAGGAAGTTAAAATCCAAGAACTGAAAAAAATATGTTCTAGAATCCCAGAAGCTACCATGAATGAATGAATGAATGAATGAATGAATGAATGAATGGTGTTGGTGGTAGGTCAACACAGTTTTTGGTCTTGAGGTCTTTGCCCAGTGTTATTGTGCTTATTGGTGATAGGGGGAGAAGAAGAACGAATGAATGAGGAATTGCTCAGAAGTAAACCCCACTAAGTTTAATAGTAGTTATTCCCCAGATATTGTATAAATTTCCTATCTAAGAACACAGGTCATTATAATCTACACTACATTCCCACAATCTCCCTTGCCTGTCTGACATGTACAGTTTGCACTTAATACGTGTTTAAAGGGTGCACTGCAGAAGGAGACAGGTTGATTCCTGGATAGGTCTAGGCAGCTATAACCTTCAAGACACGTATGAAGCGATAAGGGGGGGGGGGGGCTGAGGTAATGAGAAACTCCAAATAACAAGCATAGTTTTAACTGATAAAGATAGGCACTTCAGCAAATTTTAATTGGTGGTAACAGATGTGAACAGGCATATTAAGAAGATCTACACTACGGCAAATTATAGACATCCAAGTATATACCTTCTGACATCCTTTGTGAGGGAAGGCATATAAATGATGTGAAAAGTTTAAAGCAGGGCTCTCTGCAACGATGAGGTACAAAGAACCTCATATATATATTACTCCCTTGTTGTGTATGATTGGGCTGGCATGCCAAGGAAGAACCCCATCATTGTGGCTAACACAGCTCTTTGCTCTTCCAAGGCATTCCATCCCCCACATCTGAAAGACCAAGGGTACTTGGGTACATGGATGGTAATTTTTAAGCAAGCATAATTTAGGATATTGCACAGTTCTGACCTGAAAGCAAGCAAGAATTAAGAATCTATAAACTTTAATTTATAATTTAGTAATTATTTCTAATTATGCACATATCTGCATATGTAAATTATCGCATACCTTTTTTTGTCCAATAGCACTGTGCTTCAGATCTTATAACACCAACCTTCCTGGGATTCCCCTGTCCCAGTCCAATATTCTAACTACTACACCACCTAGCCCTCATTTTCTTATTCTTTTATTTAAGTCATAAGTGGCTTTGTTTTGCCAATGAATTCCAGTATATGTCCCAACTGAACAAGACACCTTCATTGACCTGGAAAATACCATTTCCCAAAATTTTGATTATATAATCAACAGCAGATTAACATCCATGTCAAATCAATTTCACATGCCTGAAATCTAAAGCTGGTTAGACCAAATTCAACATTATCCCACAATGGAATATTTTTTAAGTGATATTTTGCTTAGGAACAATTTATTTCATGGTTACAAAAGTGCTACCTATTAAGTGAATTAGTAAGTGCTGGAGTGGTTATAATTGAAATACTCACAGCCAACTGTCCTATCAAAATGCAGATAATGTTAGCTTGGGAGAGTTTCCAAAGAAATGCTGCAATGACAGAAGCTTAACTGTACCAAGTCTAGAAGGCAATCTGTTTCCAGATAAAACAAAATATTGTAGCACACACACAAAAAAAAATCAACAGCAAAAAAAATTGATTACTTTCTTTTCTACAAGCAGAAATCAATATATCTAATACTGCATCATGTTGACTTAGATACACCATTTTGCTTGTGGCCACATAGAGGCTGTACCCAATGGTGTACAGGTAGTGTAGGATTAATTCAGTTTACATGGCTTCATGTCAATCACTTTTTTTTCAAAAAGATGAATCAAGCATGGCAGCCAAAGATGTTACTAAACTAAAGGCATAATGCAATATTTCCAAGAGAAAAATCCAAACAGGTAATAATAGTTTGTTACCATGTCCTAAAGATTTTTATTTGAAAAAGGTACAGATTGAATCACTAACTTACTGTATTTTCTGAAGTGTTTTCCTTCTATGGACACCTCTGGCATGTATTTTATTAGTCTTGCCTATCTAACACTGTAGTGCCAAGGCAATTGGGACTCCATCGCCTATGCAGGACAAAACCAGCAAGCTTGTCCTCCATCCTTTCCTGTTTCAAAGCAGGAAAAGGTGGCCAGGAATGCACCTGTTGGTTTTAGTGCCATGGCTGAATGCCAGCCAGGCAGGCAAATTCTCCCCCCATTTGGCTAAAGGGCCTCACTATTAGCAGTCAAAGCAAGAAAGGTTTTTCATGATCTTTGGTTCAGAGTTGTGGTGTCCTTGCTGCAACCTTTAGACCAGGAAGATAAACCTTTGGGTAAAAGACCTGATAAAAGCCCCTCTCCCCAACACTAATTCTAGTGGCTTCTTCCCTTGAGCCTTCCCTCTCTGCCATGGAGGGAAAAGATCATGTCTCCTATCAGCAGCTGATCTGAAAGCAGCAATTTCCCCTCCTTTTTTCAGTGCTTAACAGGGCAAAGCACATCTCTGAGCAGAGTCATCATAAGAAACTACTTTTTCTGAGCAAAGTTTGTCTTGCTTGACAGTAGACATGAAGAGAAATCTTATTTGTGACTCGGTAGATATGCAAAGGCCTTGTCCTACTTACTTAAAATCAATCAGGCACAATCCTATGCATGTTTAGACAAAACGAATTCTACAAATAGATGAATGTTAACTAGGGAATTGTTGGGAGTGAGAAAGATGGCTGCTTTGGCACTCATTCTCAAGGACTGCTGGCTGTGTTTCAGAAGAATCAGAATCGGAATGTGAAGCAGAACCGAGGGAAGTCTGGTGATGTGGGCCAAGCCGAGACACTATGATGAGAGAAGAGGAGCTCCTTATCTCAAGGCCAGGCTGCCCAGGTGGGCAGGCTGTCCCTGGGAATAACCAAGATGTACAGCTCGCAGGAAGAGACTTGGAGCAATGGAGTTTCTCAGACAAAGATCAGGCAGCCCCAGCTCTTCACCCACTGATGTGATATCAGCAGAGGAAGGTGACCCAATTAGAGAATCAGAGTGCATAGAGGAGCTATGCTCATTTTCAGAAGGCCCTTCCTAAAAAGATGGGGCCCAGGCATGCTGATATGAAGAGTTCCTGGAGGTGTACTAGATTGGATTCAACAAACTGCTCTGTGCATGCTCAGAGATGCATTCTCGGTGCTTTGTGCTTTATGGTCAATAAAGAATGCTTTGCAAGGAAAAAGGACTGTAACTTATGAATGCATGAAGGAGGGACCCCAGCTCATGACAGGAATTTTAGACATTGTAGGAATTTATCTAAACACGCATTTATTTTTATTTCTTTGAGTTAAAACTTTTGTATACAATACACTACCAAATGATCTCAGGATGGTCTTACAATAAAACAAAGTGGAGCACAGCATCCATTCTATCCAATAAAAACCCACTGAAAACCTCAATCTAAACCTTAACACACTGGGAAAGTAAAAAGGTTTTGGCTTGGCACTGAAAAGCATGTGTCAGCATCAGGCAAATCTCTTAAGGGCACATAAGATTGTGCCCTAATCCGCTTTGTTGTCCCCATCCATTTTGCCTTTGGTTCTGTCAGTTTGTCTTTGGTCTCACCCCAAGATGGAATGCAGGCCACAGAACCTTTTCCAGATTGGCATCCAGCCCTCAGGCTGAAAATGTTTTTCACCTTGGCCTTGGACCTATCCTTTGATACATTTCTGGTGGTAATGATGTAGTATTATCCTCCAACTGCAAATGGATGACCAAGCAGAGTGCCTAGGATCACACAATCTTTGCCCATAGCAAGATTTGAACCATGGATGTACCATCTCAAACTTAAGGCTATTATATCACATTACTTCTTACTTGACTTGGCAGGTCACTAATTACGCAGCCTTTGTATATGTTAACATCATCAAGTACAATTTTCCAGGTGTGAAATCATCATCATTGATCAACAGGTTGGTCAACATAAAAGTTTATTTGCACTCAATGCAACCTATTTAATAACATTAAAAGAGTTCTGTTCAATCAGACCAAGTCTCCATCTGATTCAATAGGAGTACAGAACAAATCTTTGGTGGCAGGACAAATTGCTCCCCCCCCCCCACAGGCATGGCCATGCCCACTGATACCATTATCCCACCTCTGCTCATTTTCACTTTCTCCATGCTGAAGACTGTGCCTCTCTCAAAGCAGAGAGAGGGACTGGCCAAGGGTCCTGCACCCTATAATATATATTTCTAAAATAGATCAGCCATATGCTGCCAGAAAAAACACAGTTTGTTCTCACTGTTAACTTACTTACCTGATATAACTGATGTTTTATTTAATGAATTTGGTTTTTAATCTTTATAGATTTGTATGTTTGGTTTTATTGTATTTTGTTTGCTGTAAACTGTCCAGAGAGTCATGTGGCTATTGCAACAATCTAGAAAGGCTTGAAATAAATTAATAAACTTGCACCAGAGGAATTCCGATCCATGTTTTGTCATCTGTTAACCTGAACCTTCCCATTTACTTGTCATGGCCACCAATAGTCACTGACACATCTGTCCTCCAGAGAGCTGCCTAACTTCAATTTCACATCATCTGGGTGCTGGTCTACACACACAACAGATTTATAAGAATGCTAGAGTCCCGAAGCACAGCACTGGTGGATGCTCTCTGCTACCACTTCATCTTGCCCTTTGCTGCCACACTGGTCCCCTTGTCTCTGCTTGCACATCATGCCCGCTTTCCCCCCCCCCCCCACTGCACATTCCCCTGCCCCTTCCATTTGCCACAACTGCATCAGCGCTATGTAAAATCATGTGGATGGAATGAGTGGCTGTGAAAGCTGTCTCATGAGATCTCTGCAGCTGTTTCTTCCAACCATGTGATTCTTCATAGAGCTGATGTAGCAGCAACAAAAATAAGGGCTATGACAACAGACAGAGGGCACAACTGGCTCTTCTGGAGAGCTCCACTAGATGCTCTCTCTGTGTGTGTGCAGAAAATGCCATGGTGGTAGGTAGGGCACCCACTGGAGGCAATAGGACAGCAGCAACAAGCCCTCCTGGCAGAGGTGGGAAAAGTGGCACAGTTCACTGCTTGTTCCACTCTATTGTCTGAGGTGGGCACATCATCCTGTTTCACAGGAGGGCCACGCTACTGAGGGAGAAAAGTGGACTATATCACTTGACTGCAGGGGGATGTTGATACTTTATGATGCTTTCCTTTCTTCCTCCTCCTCAAACAGAACAGAGCATATTGACTTTGCCACTATAAAAGCTGTAGGCTCTTATTCTCTTCTTTGCATGACAGCTTTCAATGACACAGAGAGTGTGCACAACTTTGAGTGCAAGTCATACTTACTAAATGGATGTGAACTGTGTACATGTAAATTTGTGGGACTGGCTCGCTGAAGCCAGACCGCACATCAGATGCTGTTATAACTTTTTAAAAGACCAAATATAAATAGGGTAAACTAACTAAATAAAGAGCCAGTGTGCTGTGCTGGTTAGAGTGATGGACTGGGGACCTGAGAGATCTGGGTTCAAGTCCCCACTAGGCCATGAAGCTCAGTGTGACTTTGGGTCAGCCACTCACTCTCTGCCTAATCTACTTCATTGGGTTGTTTTGAGGATAAAATGGAGCTCTGTAAGCTGCTTTGAGTTCCTCACAAGAGGAAAAAAGTGGGATATAAAAGCATTGTGATAACAACACTATATATTGATATCTGAGTTCTAAACATATGAACATAAATAGTTGTTTTATAACAGGCTCTTGCCTTCATGCTTTGCTTGTAGGCTTCTTAGAGGCATTTGACTGGCCAGTGAGGGAGAAAGGACGCTCTGATCTGATCCAACAAGAGTATTCTCAAATTTCTTACATCAAAGAATTTGTTCATCAAACCTAGCACTGTATGCTTTCACTGGTAGACACTTTCCAAGGTCGCAGGCAGCAGAAGTCTTTTGTATCACCTGTCACAACACCCTTTGAACTTGAGTTAGCAAGGATTTTCTACGTGCAAAGCATGTGCTCTGAGCCTCTTCAACTTATCTGCCTGCAATACTGGCATAATGCCATTCTTTAAGCATCTCCCCTGTAGTCCCTCTGTACATAAATACTTGGGAACAGACCTTACAGAATTTCTTGTGGGATTTCATTCCAAGTAACTACACATGGGATTGGGCAAAATGCCATTGACGAGTTTAAAAAAAATTGGCTCGCAGCTTGCTTCCTACTTGTAAACTCAGTCAAGGCAAAGATTTTAGTTGCCATGGAAACACATGGTTTTAAGAAAACACTTGCAGATTAACCCACTAGCAGATTAAACTTTGACCGTCAAATTCATGAAACAAAGGCCATCTTTGTCATGCAGGAAAAACATCATCCTCACCTTCCACGTTCAAACGCCACGGGAGGGATGCGGGATCTGCTTGGTAGCCGCAAGTGCTGTCCTCAAAGGCACAGGAGCCGGCAGAGAGTTCAACGGCCCCAGCTAACTGCAGAACTGGAGAGACAATGCGAGCTCAGTTCCAGTGCAAGGCGAACGGGGAATGAAAACAGCGGCGTAGAAAGTCTGCTCTTCAGGAAAGCAGGCGCTGCAGCTCTTGGATTAACGCCCGAGTGCAAGCACAACGCTACAAGGATGCAACCTGTTGCATTCACTTGCCTTCTTTGGCTATTTCTGAGAAAGGGCCGAGAGGAAGGCACTGTCCACAGCTTGCATTGAAAGCCAAGCAGGGTGGGTGGGTAGGCGGGCGGCTGGGGGAACCCGCACCAATCCACATCTGCAGGAGACGGGGGAACTCGGCTTCTGCCCCATCCCTCCCTCTTTCTCTCCCCTTACCTTGCACGCTGAGGAGACAGAGGAGGATCATTGTGGCCCTCGCAAGGAGGAAAAAGCAGCGGAGCTCTCTCTGGTGCTACTGAGGTAATGCAAGGGGGGGGGGGCGGAGAGCGGCCGCCTCGGTTGAACGAGGCTGCTAGCCCCAAAATAAGGCTAATTACAAAATGAAGCGCGCGCTTGCCATGCCAATGAAGGACTTAGAGAGGCAGGACACTGAAAAGGGACCAGCAGTAGCAGCAGTTAAACAGGGTATGGTTGGGGGAGGGTTGAGCCTGGATAGGCTGAGGGGAGCGCGCCCGCCCGCCCGCCAGCTGGTCTCAGGCTCGGGTGGGTGGAGAGAGGGACTGCTCGGAGGTCTTGCTTGACCAAGCGGACACTCTGCGAGTTGTGCGGAGAGCCGTGCAACCTCTACGCGGGGCTCCTTCTCTTCCCCCTTCCTCTTTAACCGGTACTGGCAACAGCTGCACAATCCGTCGTCCCATAGTTGCTCCTGCCGGGGCGGGGGGGGGGGGGAGAGAAGAGAAGGGCTGGGATTTCTCTCACTGTTCAAAGAGCAGAAGTTGTTGCTAAGACAGTCGACAAGCAGCCTGTGGTGATGGAAGCCGAGGACAAAACCTCTAAGGGTCTGTATGCCTGAACATAAGCCAACGAAGGCGACAAGTTCTCAGTTCCAGACGACTTTCGTTTGCTGTCAGGATGCATACATTGCATTTCCCTTAATGCTCAGTATTCTGCAGGGAGGGGTGTGTGGGTGAGTGTAATTTTCCCTTCACCATCCATCAAAAACGTTATTGCTGTTGTGATTCCAGTGTGGAACATGATTGGCTTAAGAATCATTGACTCACTGATTTGTACTCACGATGTCTGTCTCCCTCCCTCCCTGTCCCCCACACACGCTATTCAATTTAGTTACTTAACGGTACCAATGCAATAGTCGTGTAGTACTTTGAACCTGCTGTCGTTACTATTTTCTTGGTTTGTTGCCTTCTCTTCAACGGTGGAGCACATACCCCTCCCTTCCATTTTTAAAAAGTAAGTAAGGGTTTCTGGGTTCAATTTCTGTTTCCCTGGTGCAAGTCTGCTCTCATCCATTATGACTGGATGATGCAGATAACTAACAGTGGTTTAGGTTAATACATGAATAAGAAAGAAGTGCTTTTTGAGATTAAATATTTTGCAAATTTGCAGATGTTTGTCATATGATATGCCTCTGTACCTCCTTTCAAAGAAACTTCATACTTTCCTATCATGTAATAACAGTGCTTTTTTTGTAAGAAAAAAGGTGCTGGAACTCATGAAATTATTTACCTTTCGCACGTAGTCAGTCACTCTACACACCTCCACACACATCAGTTGTGTAATGAAACATAATGGTCGCCACCCTCAGTAAACACTCGGTGCACGACCAATCACAAGCTGAGCAGCGCCATCGCAACCAGCACAGACAAAGTACACATGCATTGGACTCGACACACAAGCAGCCCGCATGCACCATTTTAATGATTTTGCCGCCAACCTGCTATGCTCGACAGGGCGATTCAAATCCATGTGGACCAATCATCAAATTTTCAAAAGTTACTTTTAAAACTTGGAAAATCTGTCGAAAAAAAGGTGCCAGAACTCCGTTCCAGTGCATTCTATGACAAAAAAAGCACTGTGTAATATACAGTATCTGAATACAGTATTTTATTGTCCCTGGTGGCAATTTAGTGCAGAGTTAGCAGAAATCAGCTCTCTAGGTGTTTTGGATTTCAACTCCCAGAAGCCCCTTGCTAAGTATGCCTAATGGTCAAGATTGTTGGAAGCAGAGCTCTCAAATGAATGGAGATCTACTTTTTCCCAGCCCCTAATCTGGTGCTGTTACGGCCAGCCTTGAGTGGCCTAATCAGCCAGACAATACTGTCTCCATCTTACCCAGGCCAAGAGGCAATCAGTTGCAGGTTTCTGCTAAACAAAAAGCTGGGTCACCAGACACTAGCGTTGCAATACAGGTTACCTGCCTGAGAGCATCACTTAGCAACACAATGGATTCAAGGTCACCAGGTGCCTGATCAATAAAAACCTTCTCCAATCCATCTCAAAGCTAGGGATGAGCCATTGCCAGGCAGTCAGCAAACTATCATATAGCAAAAAGAAAAAACCTTAGCTAGATGAGAGAAGATACAATTGCCAAGACAGGTGTCCAAGTCTCCTTACCAATGGCAGGAATGAACATTCAGATCCATAGGGAAGATTTAACTTGCCAGCATTTTTATTGGTGAGATCACCCAGGCCCCCTGCAGTTTACTTAAGACAGGATGCTACTGGGTAGTGGTCTTCACCACCAACTACAAACTTTTAGAACATACACAGAGTGCTTTATAGATTCTGAGTCACAGAACATAGCAGCTGATCAGGTGATGACAAGATAAGAGGAACACAGTAAAAGAGAATCTGAGGGAGCTGCAGAGGAGGCTTAATACAACAAGCCCTCCTTTGCCTCTTAGCACAGGTATAGGATACAAGCAAGTGAGTCAATCCAAATAAATCCTGTTATATACCTTCCTTTCTCCCAGAAGGCAACTCCCATTCCCAGGAGGAATAATTAATCCAAGGCTAAATTGGTGTAAGGTGTGAATTATTCCACTTGATGGGGAGCACATGTTTGCTGAGAGTTGAAAGGGCAGAGAAAAGGGAAACAGATGGAAAAGTATCAGGGAAAGAGAAAAATGCAATGCCAATGCTACTAGCCCTCTTAGGAAGCCCCTTGGCCCTTTTGCCCCCCCCCCCCGCCGCCGCCGCCGCCGCCGCCACCCTACTTCCTCACAGTAATGCCACCCAATCTTTACTGAGGCCTGGTTTCTGACTTCCTAGGCCTCTCTTGATCATTGTGGCTTAAGAATTTCATCCTCATCTGGGCTAAGGCCCTTATAATGATGACTGTTCTGTCTGAGGCCACTATCTGTTCTGGTCAGCAAACCTGGGTTTCCCTGCATTGCAAATGGGGTTCAGTATCAGGTGAGGCAATTTCCTGGCACCCAAGTCAGTTATTTGGCTTGTGTATGAGGCAATTCTTAGAGATTTTGTTGTCTATGCTTCACTCAGTTTCTTCTGCTGTGGACTTGGCTGTCCTTTGTTTCCTTGTGGAGGATGCAAGGAGCAAGACAGAACACAGAAATGGATTCCAGTAGTGTCTATCACAGACACTGTAGTTCCTGGAGCCAGAGCATAGCCTGAGGATGTGGAGGACTTTTCAGGATGTGGAGGACTTTGAGAGATAGTGTCTTTTCTCTGACGTGTCTCTTCACAGGTTCAGTCACTCAGCTGTAATAAGTGGCACAGTTCATCTGGTGTATGAAAGAGTACAGCTCAAAAGCAGGTGAATTAAAGAAAAAGGCTTTTACATTACTTCACAGAAGCTAGTTGTAGGCAGGAGCAGAAAGATGCACGTTAGTTGAGTAAGAAGGCTGGGAAAGAAGGTGAAAAGTCTGTGTGTTTTTTTTAAGCCTTGCTCCCGCACAAATCTTTTTAGCGCAGTCTCAAATCTCTGGGTTGTTGTGTTTTGCCCCTTGTCTTCTAGCTCACCTGCATCCCTGGGCTAGCAAATGGGCTCAGCCCCCAGCAAACATTAGGCTACTGTAAGGGAAATTTTCTTTTAGTGTCATCATTAAACACTTTCCCCCTCTAATGCTGGTGTAAAACACACCCTACAGATTTCTTTCCTTGTGAATTTTGGGGTCTGATAAGAGATACTTGGCAACATTGCAAAAAGGGAAAACCAACTTCTTGTTGAACCCTACCCCCCGCCACACACACAACATTCTTATTGCGTCTCAGTCTTACCCCACATCCCAAACAATTGCATGTTCAACAGAGGGAAAAAAACAGCCAGGGAAACAAAAATGTTTTTATTACCTGCCTGATACGGTGGATTTCTAACAGCAGCCCTCATGTGAGAAGGAGGGCAAGATATGTGCTCAGAGCTATTCTGTGTTCACAGGGCTTGCAACCCCCACCCTTCACTGCCTCTGGGCCATCTAAGGATTACTACAATCAGTCTTCCCGTTGATTTTACAATTTCCCTTGTGAACTCCAGCCTGCTACTGCTCAGGTATTTGCTTAACACAACAATTCAAATTTCCAGGACTTTACCAACCAGTTTCTCAAAAATAT
Organism: Varanus komodoensis; assembly: GCF_004798865.1. Lineage (NCBI taxonomy): Eukaryota > Metazoa > Chordata > Lepidosauria > Squamata > Varanidae > Varanus > Varanus komodoensis. The sequence goes on from NW_025336087.1 coordinate 49,625,209, forward strand.
AAAACCTTTCCCTCTGTATCTTTGCCTCTCCCCGCTTCATTATTTTTCCCTGGAATTCCTTTCAGAATCCCTAACCTGAAAATTCTCAACGTTTTTTTCTTTTGGCATTTTTTCTCTTTTTCTAGCCACTATACATCTGCCTCCTCTTCTGCAATTGCAAATGCAATCATTTAGTCTAACAAAAAGGAAAGCTTTCTACCTAGGGGAGAAGACTTAAGCAGATGGAGGTGGCTCAAAAACTTGCAAGACATTAAACAGGAAAGAAAACTGCTGTTCCCACTTTCTGAGAAGGAAGGGATCTGCATCAAATTTTTTCCTCTATAACTCCCCCTTGCTAACAGGGGGTCTCACACAGGATAGGCTTATTGAGGATGTCCAGAGAACAGGGTAGGACCTGTTTGCAAGCCCAGTTTTAAAGGGCCACACATTTCCTCTCCTCTCTGGCTCATTTTTGTGGGATGAGAGAAGGAAAGAATTCACATGCCCTGGTCACCACCCTTTTCAGGCAAATGACCTCATGAATCTGTTTATCAATCACACATCCCCATCTCAGGGACAAGAATACTCATCTAACACCCTGGTGCTTTCAACCTTGCCCTGGTCATCAGCAATCAACCTAGCAGGACAGGTTGGGACAGCTGCATGGGGAGCCTCTATTTCCTGGGGAACCTTCCCCCAAAAACTCCACTCTGGGTTATGTCTACCTCCCAGAAAGGGAAACACTTTAAAATGCAGACAAGACAGAACACACACAGAAGCAACAATGAACACAAAACTTTACATAGATCCCCAGAGCAAACATGTCCTACACTCACATGTGTAGATCTTTAAACAAATCCCTCCTTTTGTGGTTGTTGTATCCCGCAGTTTTGCAGATGAGACCAGAGACCAGTTGGTAAATTTAAAGAGGAGTTTTATTACCTGCAGGATTACCTGCAGGGACCAACATTCTAGTAAGAATGCGGCCCTGAACAGAGTTGGAATGAGATTTTTATACTTTTACAATCAGCTTTCGGCAAAATGGGGAACAATACAATCAGTCTTTGACAAGAGTGAGAACAATGGCGACAATGGGGAGTTACAGAATCACATAAGCAGCAGTTGAGCAAGCGATATACAGAAGCAGATTTGGTTAGCAGTAAGTTTTATCTTTTAATTTACACCTTTTAGGTAATCTTTGCCCATTACATCTTTGGTAAGCTTTTTCCATTTTCTGAGGGAATTCTCTGAGACAGCTGCTAGACATTTCGATTGAGCTAGAGCCTAGGGGAGCCATGCCTATTATGAATGCCCTGAAACAGCTGATAGATATTCTAATGCCAGTTGTTATGTTAATCTGGAACCTGGGGATTCAGGCCTAACAGTGGTTCCTGGTGCATCAGTTACAAGATCTTGCATGCAGATGTACAACTTGTTAGCTAGCTTTTGTTCCTAATCCTTTTCCCCTGGTCAGCCCAGCTTAATAAATACCCAAATGCCCAGAAAAACTGTCCACCAGCCTCCTACACAAAAGGAGCAGTCAATTCTGGATCAGAGGGCCCTAGGATTGGGTCCTGCTGCAGTTAATCTGGGCCAAGCGGGATAACTCACATAAACAGGCGCTTCCATGACACAACCCTATGCATTGACCCTGGATGTCCATTCCAGCCCGCCACCTCATGTGGCAGTGAGCATGGGGGAACCTGAGACTCTGAAACCCCCATGCCTCTGGTTGTCTGCAATAATGCCATGTGCAATGGCTTTCTAAGGCCCAAATCTATTACCATTTGCCTACCTGAGAAACAATCCAGGCGGCCAGTGTCTGTGCCACCCAAAAAAGGGAGACTCAATCTCACCATCCTGCTCACCCAGGATAAAGGTGTAAAGAACCTATGCCATCCCATCCTCATTGGCATTTGTCAGAGTGTCCTTACCAATGGCAAGCATGAGCCCTCAGACCCATAGGGAAGATTTAAATTGCCTTGAACCCCAGCATTTTTATTGTGGAGATCATCCAGCCCCCTGCAGTTTACTTAAGACAGCATGCTACTTGGTAATGGTCCTCACCATCAACTACAAGCTTTCAGAACATACACAGAGTGTGTTATAGATTCTGAGACACAGGACATAGCAGCTGATTAGGTGATGACAAAATAAGAGGAAGACAGTGAAAAAGAATCTGAGGGATTTGCAGAGGAGATTTAATACAATAGCCTTAATTACAAGAGAGTAACATGATAGCCACTGAGGCACAGGGATTATTGTGGGTCTTGGCATGCAAACTCAGGGTGATTGCAATACTGCTAGAAAAACTTGTCTGGCCACCTTATCCGTTTTGTTAGTTGTTAGCACAAGAATAGGCAGGGGTTAACTTTCCTTGGCAGTCCCATTCTGCAAAGGCTTTTCCAACCAAAGGTAGCAGCCATCTCTTAAAGAAACAGCTTGAAAATAACACTAAACAGAAGCCTATCTTGGAATTATGATACTTTCTGAGAAAGAGGTACAGAGAAGTTGTAGATTTGAATTTATAACACAAAGGCACATATAAGCAACCTTTTTCTACCAGGATTTATCTGAATTTCCACAGCACAGGCAAGAAGCAAAAGCAGTGTAACAGAGACAGAATCCTGCATGCAACTTTTCTGCCATTATCACAGACAGACAAAAAGAACAATTACAATGATCAGAAAGGGAAAGCAACAGAAAAGAGAAAAGAAGAGACCTCTTCCTGAAGATCCAGGAAATCAAATGGAAATTCAAACCTTGAGTAGGAGTGTTGAAAGACAAACAAGGGAACATACTGACTATCAGTTTTGTCATTTCAGCTTCCAAGGCTAACTTTCAAGTTCTAACTTGATTTGATCTAGGTTCCATCTGATCTAGGTTCATCTTTCTGTGGGTCCAAGCTATTTCCAAAGCTTTCCTCCAGCACCCTGTTTCCAGTGTGTTAGCTTTCTGCTTTCTGCTTTCTTCACTGTCCAGCTTTCACACCCATACATTGTGAGTGGGAATACAATCGTATGATCTTGGCCTTGGCCACTGGTGAAATGTCCTTTCATTGGACAATTTTTCTTTCCTTGATTTTTTCTTAATTGTTACCCTTCCAGTTTTCAGACTTATTCTAATTTCTTGGCTGTAGTCTCTATGTGAATTCATGAATGAGCCAAATCTTTTCAGTTTAATGTCTTCATTGTTAACTGTGAAGTCATATAATTCTTCAATAGTCATGCGTTTTGTTTTCCTGATGTTTAGCTTCAGTCCTGGTTTTGCACTTTCATTTTAATTAGGAGTTATTTCAATTTACTGTTCAATTCACTGAAACATCTGCATATCTTAAATAAACTAAAGGGATGACCTGAGACAGAACCTTTTTCCAGGCCATAGGTTTGCTCCCTCTAAGTTGGTCTTCTATGTCCAAACAATGATTGTTCTCTTTAAGAAAGACTTTGGTCTCTTAGTAGGTCTGTTGTGTTAAGTGCTGTTTTTAATTTGAACTGTTATTGTTACAGTTTATTATTGTTGTATCCCGCGGTTTTGCAGATGAGACCGGAGACCAGTTGGTATTTTTAAGAGGAGTTTATTACCTGCAGGGACCAACATTCTAGTAAGAATGCGGTCCCTGGCAGAAGAACAATGGTGGTTTTATACCTTTGCAATCAACTTACAGTCAAGTGAGCGAACAATAGAAAATTACAAAGTCACGTAGGCAGCAGTTAAGCAAGTGAGATACAGAAGCAGATTGGTTAGCAGTAAGTCTATCTTTTTAATTTACACCTTTTAGACAAGCTTTTGCCCATTACACCTTTGGCAAGCTTTTTCCATTTTCTGAGGGAATGCCTTGAGACAGCTGATAGACATTCTGATACGCTAGTCCTGTCATGCTAATCTATAGCCTGGAGAGTCGTGCCTAACAATTATATGTTACTGTTAGTGTATTGTTTTATTATTTGATTTAATTTTAATTGTGCCTGTAGGCTGCCTTGAGGGCCATATTTTGGTAAAAAGTTGGGGCACAAATCAGATCAAATCAATCAATCAATCAGTCCAATACATACATATGAAGCATAAGGTGGGGCACAAGCCAGAAGGTCATCTACTCTATGCCTCACTGTGAGGAAGGCGTGGTGGCTCAGTGGTGTGAGAGAATGCCCAGTGTGGCTCTCCACAGAGCCTCCTCAGGGCAGATCCCTTGCTCTGATGGGTCTTTCCTTAGTGCACGTTATCGGCAGGGAGATGACCCCAGAGATCATGTATGCTGCAGTGGCTCAGGCAGTTGCTGGGGACACCTCTCTGCCAACACGTCACTCTGAAAAAGGTTTCCACAGAGTGAGGTACTGAGGGTAACAGGAGTGGTAGCTCACCCCTTGCCTCAGCAGCACGTGTCAGTGGTAGTGGATTATACATGCCCCTCCTCTAACAGTGGTGGACCCCAGAAATTCACATAAGTGCTAATACTGCCAGTGCTATACAGTCATGGAATACAATGGCAGCTCATGCAAACCCTGCCACTTCAGTGACTCGCTCCCCACCCCCACCAGGACATGGTACATGGCAGTGGCCCATGATGGTGGCTCATGCTCCCCCTGCTCACAGCAGGAGGTCTTGTGCCAGGCCTTTTGATAAATGTGCCTGGATCTCCCTCTTCCTTCTGTGTGCTGATAGTGACATGCAACTTCAGTGAAGGCTGAGTGAAAAGTTAATATTGCAGTACTGCATTTCTTCCTGTTTTGGATAAACTAAATCAATCTTCCTCTGCAATAAAGTTGTCTCTAAAAGATTGAACTATAAACTATGCAAATATACCTGTAGTTTAACTGTTGAGTCACAAATTGCCTGAGAAAAGGAAGATCATACTCAGCAAATCTTTGTATTAACAGGTTTCAAATATATCTGAGATAGCAACACTTTCCAGACTTTTCAAATAGGATGCCAGATGGCCTGTAAAATGGATTTTTTGAGCATGTGCATATGTCATTCCCTAAAGGATGATCAGAGAGCCCTCCCACTTCAGTCTAGATTAGTAGAAGATGAAAAATCCAGTGACAGACTTTTCAGGAAAGGAAAACAGCAGAATATTCTTATATAATTCAGATGAATTATTATGAAAAATGCAATTGGCTGCTAATGAAAAATTAACAACTTTGGATTGGAAGGGAGCTAATGTCTGCTGGCACAACACAACTTCTCTGTTGCAATGGGACTTCCTTGTCTGCTTCTGCCTACTGCACCACCAATATCAAATGCCCCAAATCTGTTCTGAATGTTCCCCCACTCTTTGCAGGCCATTTGAGTGACTGCAGGGGGAGAGGAAATCTGTTCTGCTAGTATTTGCATTCTTTTAGTGGATGACTATCATTCAGTCAAATGCTTTATGTACTTTTATGGGCAGCAGTAAGTAGCAGAGTAACAGTAGTAGGAATTTAGACCCAGAATGGTGTGAATAGTGACCTGCCAATCAGTACCTTTGTATTCTTTCAAAATGGCCCACAGCAAGCTGACAGCCCTGCTTTTGGAAAACCTCTATCTCATGCTTTACTTTTCAGCCACCAAACCGCATAGAATGCTGCAAAAGACAGGAATTACCTCCTAGTTCTCTTTTCTAGTGTTCTATAACTGGGTTGGGCCACATCTTATGTGGCTTTTATAGGGGTGTGGCTCTGTTCTCCATCTGCTATGGATAAACATGCACAGATTACATAAAGACACTCAAGGTTGCACAAGGCTTCAACAGAATACCACAGAAATATGTGCTGGACCAAAATTAGTGAAAGCTCTTTGGAACCTAGCACCTTTCCGCAAATAATCAAACAGGCTACTTCATCTCCCATGTAGCCTTGGTATAAATTCAAGTATGATCTAACATGCAACAATGCCAGAACTGAATAGGTTGCAAATGAAAGCCTAAACAGCAAAGCAACAGATGGAGAGCTGTTAACTTCCAAATAGAGAAGCCCACTGAAATCATTGGTGGGATTCTAAATATTCTGTAATTGGATGCAGCCAAGATTGCAGCTCTGGCAAGCAGGCAACAAAAGAAAACTGATTCAATACAGCAATATTTATTTCAATTACATATCTCTGTTTAATTATTCTGGTGATATTTGCTCCAGACTATTGGCATTCTCTTAATTGAAAAGTTGAGACATACTTTGTTCATTAAGGAAACTGGTGTGCGGGGGAGTGGGGGATTGTTCTGTCATCACATTTCTGTGGATCCTGCATTGGATAATTTCCTAGTACACTGTGTGTGCTTGTTGATCGAAAGCTATTTCCATTATACTTCCAACAGCCATGCAACTATATGGGTAAACTGTTCTCTGTGAGTTTCATGTCTGTTTTTTAATTGTATTGTTTTTATGTTAGCTTTTAATTACAATTATGCTTTTAATTAGCATTTTATTAAGCACCTTGAGCTCCACTTTTTGAAGAAAAGTAAGATATAATTTTTCTTCTAAAACTTAAGGGACAACCAAAAAAATCTTGCAGTCTGGGCTAGGAAAGTACAATCTCAGCAGTACTAAAGCAAAACACAACTGCAAGGAAGGTTTTGTTGTATTTGACAAATAAGAAACAAATGTTCTTTGTCACAACTGTATTGTTATACTTGGGAGGGGCAAGAGAAGGGCTTCTGCTGGTCAAGCAGCAGGGGAGTTAGTATTGCCTGAGTGTATCTTTCCAAGCAAAGGAATGAAGCAGATGCTTTGTCAAAAAGCCAAGCTGATGTCAGTTGAAAAAGAAAGGAAAGCAGCAACAGTTCTGGACTCAGCTGCACACAAGAGGTGCTTCATTGCAATCAATCAATCAATCAATCAATAAATTCAGGCCAGAAGAGAATGTCTATGCAAGAGCAGAAAATGCACATGGGGAGGTATGGAGCAAGCCAGAGGTGCTGCTTAGGGCCCAGGTGATCTGTGGTTTTCAAACAAGTGATCCAGAAATCAGGTTTCAAGCTCAAGCCTTGGAAACTCCCCAGTTTCAGATGATGCTCACTTGCTGGTCCAGACACCATTACATAAGCAGCTTGTTTCTACAGGGCAGTCCTTAATAAGATCATAATATTAAGGCTGAAATTCTATGTACATTTACTAGGGGATAGGCCACACTGAACACAGTTTACTGTATTTGTTTGTTTGTTTATTTGTTTAAAGTTTTTGTATCCCATCCCCTTGCTATATAGCCTCGGGACGGCTCACAGAAATAAATATCATAAAAATATAGTTAAAAACCCGAAAACACCCTGGCTGCACAATTAAAACCCAATAAATATTAAACATTGTTAAAATATTGTTTGAATAAAAAGGTCTTAGCCTGGCACCAAAAAACAAATAACAACAGCACCAGGCGGACCTCTCTGGTGAGCACATTCCACAGATGGGGCGCCACCGCAGAGAAAGCCCTCCTCCGGGTACTTTGCTTCCTGATGTCTCACTGCATAAATTTTCTTAGGATCTGCATAAATTCTGCATAAATTTTCTTAGGATCAGTCTGCATATTTTAAGAGAGGCCATTATGATGATCTCAGATCTATTTTTGCACTCTCATATGAGCAGGAAGACCTCAGACTTAATTAAATATTTTTAGGATAGCATTCTGTGCAGCTGGGATGGCTGACTTTCTAAGTTTTGGAAAGTTGAGTTGTTCTGCAGGATTAAAAGGAATCAGAAGTCCAGAGAAGTAAATAATTCTCTGAGGAATTTCCTGAATTGAAGCTTGATGATCATGAAGATGCTATTTTAATGCTCAAATGGTGTAATCTTATATCTTTCTTCCCTGGGGAGAAGTGGAAGTTGTATACTAAATTCAAAGCTCCAGATTAATTCCCAGTTCATTTCCTTTCTCATGGACTTATTCCAGTGTAAGATTGATTTATAGGACTTGATTCACAGCACATTTTATTTTTTGTAATTCTGAGCCAAACAGACTTCATCTGAGGTTTTTTCCACCACTGAGTGAAGAAAACTTTGGACCACACTAACATTATTCTGAACTTCAGTAAATATACAGTTCTTTTATTTAACAGTGTTTATTTTACAAATCATTGGACATGTTTGAGAAACTTCCATGTGCCTGCATTAACACATTTTGAATGTCCCAGACAAGCTCTTCAGAGTGCTAACATGTTAATACCAAATGCCATACTATCACACTGAGACGATGATAACCTCATTTCATTTTCCGTATTGTTAAAAGCTCATAGCTAGTATATGCAAGAACTGATGATTTATGTATGAGTTCACATAATTGTAAAGTTTTTCTGAATGGAAGATGAAGGCAAAAAAGCCCAAACTGCAATTTAGGAAGATTTAAGACTAATTTACTAGTTAAAGACAGAATGACTAGGCTTAGATGTAATATTAATCTATGGTTTACTATTATATGCAGAGGGCACAACATGGTTTGTTGTGTTGGCTGAACTGAGAATTGTGGCTCATCTTAACTATGGTTTATGGAAATAAACAGGATCAGAAAACATGGTTTGAAGTTACTTGTTCTCATAAAGCATATTTAAGATTAATCACAATTTGCCTAATGACAGACTTCTGAGAAGATATGTATAGGATTTTGCTGTCCATTTTTCCCTTACACTTAAGTGAACAGTGAGCAGAGCAATGGTACTGTTTTGAAAAAGTACTGTCTATTGTACAATAATATTTACTTTTAAGGGTATAAAAATAACAATGACAGACAGTAGCAGTTGGATGGCATACAAAAACTTTAAATAAATAAATGTATCAAAATAAAAGTTAAATATTTGTTTTATTATGCATGCATAATTTCAAGCATAGCATAAGATTAAATTTAACATTCCTAAATTGTATTTCAAATCCACTTCTTGTGATGGAACCTTTAACCCACCCAAGGACTGGCTTAGCCTCAATGAAGTCTTAATTGTGGCATAACCACAATTATCTGAATGATGGTACAGATGAAGCACCAAAGCCTTTTAGGTTAAACAATAATAAGACTCTATAGACTGTTTAGTATAATACTAACATACTGTCCTGATTAAAACCAGTGCCATCATATAAATCCACACTCTATACTTTCCGTAGCCCCGTTGCTGGATGTTTTATCAGCTTTTGCCTGCTCTGTCTACCAGCCTCCTAAGACTCCTAGTTAAGCACCTGCTCACCCATCTTCAAATTGCAGGATCTGGTTCTAAAAGAGTAGTGCTTTTCTTGTGTTTCCAGCTGTAGCATAATAAAATTTACACAAAACCCTTAATAGTAAGAGTTATTTAAAGAGGCTCTACACTATCTGTCACCAGAACTTAAGATAGGAAATGAGAAATTATAATTTGGACATGCATTTGTACATGAGGCATGCACAACATGTAGCCCCTAAGCAGAACAGTCAAGCACTGTAACTTCCCAGATGTTGATGACTCTAGCTGTGCCTTTAACATTTGATGTGAAATACTGAGGCAAAGAGGAGGGTACCCTCTATTAGATGGGGAGAAAAATTCACCTGCTGATTTCTGCACATGTTCCTGTAAAAGATACAAGAAAAGTCCACAACCTTTTTGTTGTTCCATTGGTAACCCTAGCTCCAATTATCTATACTCTATTTTTGTACTTTTCGGCTGACTCAGAAAAGCATGGGTGCATGGCCCTAGACGAAATGACACCCAAATGACAAGTATCTTTGACAACCCCTTCCCAAGCATATTTTCATATCTGCACAAACAATTGACAGAGAACATTCTAGGAAGTATACATTGAGGAAAGTACAGTTCTAAGAAAGTCTAAAATAGTTCAAAATATGCTACAAAAGTCGTAAGGGAATTGTGAAAATCCAGATAGGGGTTTTACTTCAAAAGTTTGACACTGCCTTTTGTTGCTAAGATCAAAAACAGCAAAAATAGCAAATGTATGTGCCTATACATTATGTGGAAATCCTTAACAAATATTTGGGAGCCATGACTTCCAAGCCTCGCTAAAACTGTTGAGGTTTATGAATCTGGCATGATGTGTCATTATGGTGCTGGCTTCATATATCAGATTGAGGTTGTTCTGCCCTCAGTAGTGCTCACAATTATGATCCACTGGCTGCAGTGAAGATTTATGCTATTTTTAGAGGAAGAAGAGCACTCCCTCAGATTCCACAGTGGTTATATTCACTGGAAAGGCACAAGCATTTGCCAAAGAGTGCTCATGAGAGAACTGCTTCTGTTCCTGATGAGCATCCTTGGCACTGGGGAAGTTTCCAGACAATGGGCTTTAGAATTTGTGTTGCTGACAGGGAAGTTCAAAAACAATCCATATCGGCAAACTACAGAGATCCTTATTAGTGTGCATCCTTGAAGCAGGGAGCTAATGCTTATTGTACCAACAGAATGAGAGGTTGCTATTAATTTGACATTTCCACAATTACTTTGATGCTTGGAAATGCTGAATCTTACCACACTTTTGTGGTCACACATGTCAGTCTTTTCATTTAATTCATTGTCAGGGTAGGACAGTATTATTTTGCCTAAAGTGATATACCAGGAATTTTATCTTTTCTCTCCTTACTGTTCATGTAATACCTTTGAGTTTCTGGAAGAAAGAAGAGCCAAATAGAATAGTATAGAATGGTAAAAAGAGAAATTTAACAACAACAATGCAAAATGGTCTTGTCTTGAAGTAACCTGCCCTGACTGGGAAAGATTTCCAGGAATTGTCTTTTTTGAATGGAGCTACCATTAATCACTTACGTACCACAATTACAGCCTCATACTATCCACATTTACCTAATAATACAATTGTGTTCAAAAAATTATTTTCACATAAATGTGCATACTTTTACTAAACTTATTCATATTTATTCAATGTGAATATGGGGTGAGCACATTGGGATCCATTCTCATCCTAGGTATACTTGCATACAATTGTAGCTGCAATTTTCCAGGTCTTTTCCATACTTTATTGAGTTTATCCAATATTTAGAGTGCTTCAGCTCTTTCTATTGCTCTGATATTCTGACATATTCTTGTTTCTAGAGTATTTTAATTACTGCATGCATGTAAACTAGACAAACCTCATTTTAGCCTCACTTTGCAATTGGAAAACAAGTAAAACATTTATTTTTAGAGCTTTGTTTACAGTGTCTTACTGACTGGGTTTGGATACCATAACCCACACTCAAGGGCTAAATGTGGATTGTTGTTGAACTGTGGTAGTTATATGCAATTTTTAGCAGTGTGAGCAGGAGCAGGTGGTTTAAACAGCCTTCTTGAACAACTGCATCATCCCAGGACACCATACCAAAGATTCACAAATTAACCAGACAAGTGGAAGAGCTGAATCACACCTGCTGTCCTCAACAACAATGCAAGGATTGGAAACAGAGAGTACTTAACGTGCTTTATAAAGATATGAAACATAACTGAAAGAGAAATGTTGAAGTTGACTGGCTGACTATGCATCAGGTGATCCATTTTACTTCTAGTTCCACAGTTTTATCTTATGTCACTTAAATCCTAAATCCTACACAACCTCTGATTTTAAATACAAGATATTTCTCCAAGAAAATCTTGTCAAACATTTATAAGATGTCATGTGATTCAGTGATGAGTCACCAGAATGCTTTAAAATCAGTATGTGAAACTGACCTAAATTGAATCACACAAACTTTACAAAACATGGCAAAAATATGGGAAAAACAGCCATTCAAATCAGTATCAGCAAAAATACAAGAAAAACTCATAAAAATAATACATAGCTGGCATTATGTGCCTATAAATGTCACAAAATAAATCCTCCACCTAGTCCACTTAGTTGGAGTGGATGTCTGCAAATAGAGTTTTATTTCCATATGTGGTGGAACTGCAAGAACTAATCCTTTGGAGAATTAATTATAAAGTATCTGTTATCACAGGTCAAATGGTACCCTATGATTCCAAATTAGCATTGCTAAACTTGTTTCTAGAGTATTTAAAAGATCCACTGTTTAAAGAGTTACTAATCTTTATGACTGTAGCCAGCCAGGTTCTAGCACAGTGCTGGAAAACAGCTGTTAATTTGACAGTAGAAACTAGCTTGGAAATGATTTGGAACATCACCTGGCAGACAGCGCTGCGAGAGACCGCGCCCGCGCCAGAAGACCGCACCGAAAGACCGTGCCGCGCCGCCGATTCCGCCGCTACCTGACTGCCCTGCCACCCCCCTGCACACGTGGCAGGCGTGCCCGGACGGGGCGGGGCGTCGGGCAGCCGGCGGCTAGAAAGCGCCGGCCGGGGCCGGCGGCCGAAGGGCGTCAGCCAAAGGGCGGTCGCCGCCGCTTGGGGGGGGCTGGGCTGGCCAGGGGACTTGCATTTTTGTTGTGTTAGGCCCTCCTGTTGCGCGGCAAATTTTAAATGTTTTTATAATTTTAAAGCGTTTTAATCTGTTTTTATGGAGTCGTCCCTGGCCATGTTGCCGCTTGAGTTTCCTGGGGAGCGCACTGGCGCCGCCATTGGTGTGGTGATGGGCAATGGACGTAACAGCGGTGGGAGCTTAACGTGTCCGCATAGAAGAAGGAGGGACAGATGGCTGACACCTGTCCCTACTTCTGGTTTTGCTCCCAGCCAGAAGGTGCCAGGGAGTCTTGTCAGTCACCCCTCGGGCCTGACGGTGCTGTTGTTTAATGCCAGGTTGGCCAATAACAAATCTGCCCTCATCCATGACTTGATTGTGGATGAGGGGGCCGACCTGGCCTGTATAACGGAGACCTGGGCGGGAGAGAGGGGGGATGTTGCCCTCTCCCAATTGTGCCCGCCCAGGTATCTGGTCCAGCACTGTTCACGGCCGGAGGGGAGGGGGGGGTCGCTTTGGTTTACCGAGCCTCCATCTCTCTCACGGGACTTCCTGTCCCTTCGAGACCAGGGCTGGAGTGTCTCTACTTGGTGTTGGGCGACCGAGACAGATTGGGGATTCTGTTGGTGTATTGTGCACCCTTCTGCCCAACAGTCTCCCTGCCTGAGCTGACGGAAACTGTCTCGGACCTGGTGTTGAGGACCCCCAGGATGTTGGTCCTGGGGGACTTCGATCTCCATGCCGAGGCTAGTCTGACCGGGGCGGTTCATGACTTCATGGCCTCCATGACAGCCATGGGGCTGTCTCAACATGTCACCGGCCCGACCCATGAACGTGGACACACTCTGGACCTGGTTTTCTCGACGGGGCAGGAAGAGGGTGGTCTAAGGGTGAGGAATTTATGCTTGACTCCCCTGTCATGGTCAGATCACTTCCTAGTGAGTTTTGTGCTCGAGAGCGACCTTTCCCTCTGTAAGGGTGTGGACCCGATTGTGTGGGTCCGCCCCTGGAGCCGGATGGATCCGGAAGGATTCCTGAAGGCCCTGGGGGGGTTTCCGGCTGACAAGACGGGTGCTCCTGTTGAGGCTCTGGTTGAACTGTGGAATGGGGAGATGACCAGGGCTGTAGACACGATCGCTCCTAAGCGTCCTCTCCCACCGGGCAGAG